>NW_027459432.1:12500-349246 GCF_050624435.1 Tenrec ecaudatus
GTGCCCGCTAGTTAACCTAGATAGTCCAAGTGCCCGCTAGGTAACCTAAGTAGTACAAATGTCCGACAGGGATCCTACATAGTCCAAGTGCCCGCTAGTTAAACTACATAGTCCAAGTTCCCGCTAGGTAACCTAGACAGTCCAAGTGACCATTAGGTTACCTACATAGTCCAAGTGCCCGTTCGTTAACCTACATAGTCCAAGTGCCCGCTAGGGAACATACATAGTCCAAGTGCCCTCTAGGTAACCTAGATAGTCCAAGTGCCCGCTAGTTAACCTACATAGTCCAAGTGCCTGCTAGGTAAACTACATAGTCCAAGTGCCCACTAGGTAACCTAGACAGTCCAATTGCCCGCTAGTTAACCTAGACAGTCCAAGTACCGGATAGGGAACCTACATAGTCCAAGTGCCCGCTAGGGAACCTACATAGTCCAAGTGCTCGCTAGGCAACCTACATGGTCCAAGTGCCCGTTAGTTAATCTAGATAGTCAAAGTGCCTGCTAGGTAACCTAAATAGTCCAAGTGCCCGCTAGGGAACCTACGTAGTCGAAGTGCCCGCTAGGTAACCTAGATAGTCCAATTGCCCGTTAGCGAACCTAGATAGTCGAAGTGTCCGCTAGTTAACCTACATAGTACAAGAGCCAGTTCGTTAACCTAGATAGGCCAAGTGCCCGCTAGGTAACCTAGACAGTCCAAGTGCCTGCTAGGTTACCTACATAGTCCAAGGGCCAGCTAGGTAACCTTGATAGTCCAAGTGCCTTCTAGTTAACCTACATAGTCCAAGTGCCCGCTAGGTAACCTACAAAGTCCAAGTGCCCACTAGGCAACCTAAATAATCCAAATGCCCGCTAGGGAATCTACATTGTTCAAGGGCCCGCTACTTAATCTAGATAGTCCAAGTGCCCGCTAGTTAACCTAGATAGTCCAAGTGTCCGCTAGTTAACCTTTATAGTCCATGGGCCCGCTAGTTAACCTACATAGTCCAAGTGCCCGCTAATTTACCTACATAGTCCAAGTGCCCGCTAGGTAACCTAGATAGTCCAAGTGCCCGCTAGGGTATGTACATAGTCCAAGTGCCGCTAGGTAACCTACATAGTGCAAGTGTCCCCTAGTTAACCTACATAGTCCAAATGCCCGCTAGTTAACATAGATAGTCCAAGTGCCCGCTAGGGAACGTACATAGTCCAAGTGCCCGCTAGGTAACATAGATAGTGCAAGTGCCCGGTAGTTAACCTACATAGACCAAGTGCCCGCTAGGTAACCTAGATATTCCAAGTTCCTGTTAGCTAACCTAGATAATCCAAGTGCCCGCTAGGTAACCTACATAGTCCAAGTGCCCTTTCGTTAACCTAGATAATCCAAGTGCCCGCTAGGTAACCTAGACTGTACAATTGTCCGCTAGGTTACCTACATAGTCCAAATGCACGTTCGTTAACCTAGATAGTCCAACTGCCCGCTAGGTAACCTACATAATCCAAGGGTCCGCTAGGTAACCTATATAGTCCAAGTGCCCGTTAGTTAACCTACATAGTCCAAGTGCCCGCTAAAAAACCTAGATAGTCCAAGTGTCCATTAGGTAACCTAGATAGTCCAAGTGCCCGCTAGGTAAACTACATAGTCCAAGTGCCCGCTAGGTAACCTAGAGTCCAAGTACTCGCTAGTTAACCTACATAGTCCAAGTGCCTGCTAGGTAACCTAAGTAGTACAAATGTCCGATAGGGTTCCTACATAGTCCAAGTGCCCGCTAGTTAACCTACATAGTCCATGTCCCCGCTAGTTAACCTAGATAGTCCAAGTGCCCGCTAGTTAACCTGCATAGTCCAAGTGCCCGCTAGGTAACCTAAGTAGTACAAATGTCCGATAGGGTTCCTACATAGTCCAAGTGCCCGCTAGTTAACCTACATAGTCCATGTCCCCGCTAGGTAACCTAGACAGTCCAAGTGACCATTAGGTTACCTACATAGTCCAAGTGCCCGTTCATTAACCAATCTAGTCCAAGTGCCCGCTAGGTTATGTACATAGCCCAAGTGCCCGCTAGGGAACATACATAGTCCAAGTGCCCTCTAGGTAACCTAGATAGTCCAAGTGCCCGCTAGTTAACCTACATAGTCCAAGTGCCTGCTAGGTAAACTACATAGTCCAAGTGCCCACTAGGTAACCTAGACAGTCCAATTGCCCGCTAGTTAACCTAGACAGTCCAAGTACCCGATAGGGTACCTACATAGTCCAAGTGCCCGCTAGGGAACCTACATATTCCAAGTGCTCGCTAGGCAACCTACATGGTCCAAGTGCCCGTTAGTTAACCTAGATAGTCAAAGTGCCTGCTAGGTAACCTAAATAGTCCAAGTGCCCGCTAGGGAACCTACGTAGTCGAAGTGCCCGCTAGGTAACCTAGATAGTCCAATTGCCCGTTAGCGAACCTAGATAGTCGAAGTGTCCGCTAGTTAACCTACATAGTACAAGAGCCAGTTCGTTAACCTAGATAGGCCAAGTGCCCGCTAGGTAACCTAGACAGTCCAAGTGCCTGCTAGGTTACCTACATAGTCCAAGGGCCAGCTAGGTAACCTTGATAGTCCAAGTGCCTTCTAGTTAACCTACATAGTCCAAGTGCCCGCTAGGTAACCTACAAAGTCCAAGTGCCCACTAGGCAACCTAAATAATCCAAATGCCCGCTAGGGAACTACATAGTCCATGGGCCCGCTAGTTAATCTAGATAGTCCAAGTGCCCGCTAGTTAACCTAGATAGTCCAAGTGCCCGCTAGTTAACCTAGATAGTCCAAGGGCCCGCTAGTTAACCTACATAGTCCAAGTGCCTGCTAATTTACCTACATAGTTCAAGTGCCCGCTAGGTAACCTAGATAGTCCAAGTGCCCGCTAGGGTATGTACATAGTCCAAGTGCCGCTAGGTAACCTACATAGTGCAAGTGTCCCCTAGATAACCTACATAGTCCAAATGCCCGCTAGTTAACATAGATAGTCCAAGTGCCCGCTAGGGAACGTACATAGTCCAAGTGCCCGCTAGGTAACCTAGATAGTGCAAGTGCCCGGTAGTTAACCTACATAGACCAAGTGCCCGCTAGGTAACCTAGATAGCCAAGGGCCTGCTAGTTAACCTACATAGTCCAAGTGCCTGGTAGTTAACTTACATAGTTCAAGTGTCCGTAGGGAACATACATAGTCCAAGTGCCCGCTAGGTAACCTAGATTGTCCAAATGCCCACTAGGGAACCCACATAGTCCAAGTGCCCGCTAGGGAATTTACATAGTCCAAGGGCCCGCTAGGGAACCTAGACAGTCCAAGTGCCTGCTAGGTTACCTACATAGTCCAAGGCCCAGCTAGGTAACCTTGATAGTCCAAGTGCCTTCTAGTTAACCTACATAGTCCAAGTGCCCGCTAGGTAACCTACATAGTCCAAGTGCCCACTAGGCAACCTAAATAATCCAAATGCCCCCTAGGGAAACTACATAGTCCAAGGGTCCGCTAGTTAATCTAGATAGTCCAAGTGCTTGCTAGTTAACCTAGATAGTCCAAGTACCCACTAGTTAACCTAGATAGTCCAAGGGCCCGCTAGTTAACCTACATAGTCCAAGTGCCCGCTAATTTACCTACATAGTCCAAGTGCCCGCTAGTTAACCTAGATAATCCAAGTGCCCGCTGGGGTATGTACATAGTTCAAGTGCCCGCTAGTTAACCTAGATAGTCCAAGTGCCCGCTAGGGTATGTATAGTCCAAGTGCCGCTAGGTAACCTACATAGTGCAAGTGTCCCCTAGTTAACCTACATAGTCCAAATGCCCGCTAGTTAACATAGATCGTCCAAGTGCCGGCTAGTTAACATAGATAATCCAAGTGCCCGCTAGGGTATGTACATAGTTCAAGTGCCCGATAGGTAACCTAGATTTTTCAAGTGCCCGGTAGGGTATGTACATAGTCCAAGTGCCCGCTAGGTAACCTTGATATTCCAAGTTCCTGTTAGCTAACCTAGATAATCCAAGTGCCCGCTAGGTAACCTACATAGTCCAAGTGCCCTTTCGTTAACCTAGATAATCCAAGTGCCCACTAGGTAACCTAGACTGTACAATTGTCCGCTAGGTTACCTACATAGTCCAAATGCACGTTCGTTAACCTAGATAGTCCAACTGCCCGCTAGGTAACCTACATAGTCCAAGGGTCCGCTAGGTAACCTATATAGTCCAAGTGCCCGTTAGTTAACCTACATAGTCCAAGTGCCCGCTAAAAAACCTAGATAGTCCAAGTGTCCATTAGGTAACCTAGATAGTCCAAGTGCCCGCTAGGTAACCTACATAGACCAAGTGCCCGCTGGGTAACCTAGAGTCCAAGTACTCGCTAGTTAACCTACATAGTCCAAGTGCCCGCTATGTAACCTAGATAGTCCAAGTTCCCGCTAGGTAACCTAGATACTAAAAGTGCCCGTTACCTAACCTAGATAGTCCAAGTGCCCGCTAAGCAACGTACATAGTCGAAGTGCCCGTTCGTTAACCTAGAAGTCTAAGTGCCCGCTAGGTAACCTAGACACTCCAAGTGCCCGCTAGGTTACCTGCATATTCCAAGTGCCCGTTCGTTAACTTAGATAGTCCAAGTGCCCACTAGGTAACCTACGTAGCCCAAGTGCCCGCTAGTTAACCTACATAGACCAAGGTCAGCTAGTTAACCTAGATAATCCAAGTGCCCGCTAGTTAACCTGCATAGTCCAAGTGCCCGCTAGGTAACCTAGATAGTCCAAGTGCCCGCTAGGTAACCTAAGTAGTACAAATGTCCGATAGGGTTCCTACATAGTCCAAGTGCCCGCTAGTTAACCTACATAGTCCAAGTCCCCGCTAGGTAAACTACATAGTCCAAGTGCCCACTAGGTAACCTAGACAGTCCAATTGCCCGCTAGTTAACCTAGACAGTCCAAGTACCCGATAGGGAACCTACGTAGTCCAAGTGCCCGCTAGGGAACCTACATAGTCCAAGTGCTCGCTAGGCAACCTACATGGTCCAAGTGCCCGTTAGTTAACCTAGATAGTCAAAGTGCCTGCTAGGTAACCTAAATAGTCCAAGTGCCCGCTAGGGAACCTACGTAGTCGAAGTGCCCGCTAGGTAACCTAGATAGTCCAATTGCCCGTTAGCGAACCTAGATAGTCGAAGTGTCCGCTAGTTAACCTACATAGTACAAGAGCCAGTTCTTTAACCTAGATAGGCCAAGTGCCCGCTAGGTAACGTAGACAGTCCAAGTGCCTGCTAGGTTACCTACATAGTCCAAGGGCCAGCTAGGTAACCTTGATAGTCCAAGTGCCTTCTAGTTAACCTACATAGTCCAGGTGCCCGCTAGGTAACCTACAAAGTCCAAGTGCCCACTAGGCAACCTAAATAATCCAAATGCCCGCTAGGGAAACTACATAGTCCAAGGGCCCGCTAGTTAATCTAGATAGTCCAAGTGCCCGCTAGTTAACCTAGATAGTCCAAGTGCCCGCTAGGTAACCTAGATAGTCCAAGTGCCCGCTAGGGTATGTACATAGTCCAAGTGCCGCTAGGTAACCTACATAGTGCAAGTGTCCCCTAGTTAACCTACATAGTCCAAATGCCCGCTAGTTAACATAGATAGTCCAAGTGCCCGCTAGGGAACGTACATAGTCCAAGTGCCCGCTAGGTAACCTAGATAGTGCAAGTGCCCGGTAGTTAACCTACATAGTCCAAGTGCCCGCTAGGTAACCTAGATAGCCAAGGGCCCGCTAGTTAACCTACATAGTCCAAGTGCCTGGTAGTTAACTTACATAGTTCAAGTGTCCGTAGGGAACATACATAGTCCAAGTGCCCGCTAGGTAACCTAGATAGTCCAAATGCCCGCTAGGGAACCCACATAGTCCAAGTGCCCGCTAGGGAATTTACATAGTCCAAGGGCCCGCTAGGGAACCTAGACAGTCCAAGTGCCTGCTAGGTTACCTACATAGTCCAAGGGCCAGCTAGGTAACCTTGATAGTCCAAGTGCCTTCTAGTTAACCTACATAGTCCAAGTGCCCGCTAGGTAACCTACATAGTCCAAATGCCCACTAGGCAACCTAAATAATCCAAATGCCCGCTAGGGAAACTACATAGTCCAAGGGTCCGCTAGTTAATCTAGATAGTCCAAGTGCCCGCTAGTTAACCTAGATAGTCCAAGTGCCCACTAGTTAACCTAGATAGTCCAAGGGCCCGCTAGTTAACCTACATAGTCCAAGTGCCCGCTAATTTACCTACATAGTCCCAGTGCCCGCTAGTTAACCTAGATAATCCAAGTGCCCGCTGGGGTATGTACATAGTTCAAGTGCCCGCTAGTTAACCTAGATAGTCCAAGTGCCCGCTAGTTAACCTAGATAGTCCAAGTGCCCGCTAGGGTATGTATAGTCCAAGTGCCGCTAGGTAACCTACATAGTGCAAGTGTCCCCTAGTTAACCTACATAGTCCAAATGCCCGCTAGTTAACAAAGATAGTCCTAGTGCCCGCTAAGGAACGTACATAGTCCAAGTGCCTGCTAGGTAACCTAGATAGTCCAAGTGCCCACTAGGTAACCTACGTAGAACAAGTGCTCGCTAGTTAATCTACATAGTCCAAGGTCAGCTAGTTAACCTAGATAGTCCAAGTGCCTGCTAGTTAACCTGCATAGTCCAAGTGCCCGCTTGGTAACCTAGATAGTCCAAGTGCCCGCTACGTAACCTAAGTAGTACAAATGTCCGATAGGGTTCCTACATAGTCCAAGTGCCCGCTAGTTAACCTACATAGTCCAAGTCCCCGCTAGGTAACCTAGACAGTCCAAGTGACCATTAGGTTACCTACATAGTCCAAGTGCCCGTTCATTAACCAATCTAGTCCAAGTGCCCGCTAGGTAACGTACATAGCACAAGTGCCCGCTAGGGAACATACATAGTCCAAGTGCCCTCTAGGTAACCTAGATAGTCCAAGTGCCCGCTAGTTAACCTACATAGTCCAAGTGCCTGCTAGGTAAACTACATAGTCCAAGTGCCCACTAGGTAACCTAGACAGTCCAATTGCCCGCTAGTTAACCTAGACAGTCCAAGTACCCGATAGGGAACCTACGTAGTCCAAGTGCCCGCTAGGGAACCTACATAGTCCAAGTGCTCGCTAGGCAACCTACATGGTCCAAGTGCCCGTTAGTTAACCTAGATAGTCAAAGTGCCTGCTAGGCAACCTAAATAGTCCAAGTGCCCGCTAGGGAACCTACGTAGTCGAAGTGCCCGCTAGGTAACCTAGATAGTCCAATTGCCCGTTAGCGAACCTAGATAGTCGAAGTGTCCGCTAGTTAACCTACATAGTACAAGAGCCAGTTCTTTAACCTAGATAGGCCAAGTGCCCGCTAGGTAACGTAGACAGTCCAAGTGCCTGCTAGGTTACCTACATAGTCCAAGGGCCAGCTAGGTAACCTTGATAGTCCAAGTGCCTTCTAGTTAACCTACATAGTCCAAGTGCCCGCTAGGTAACCTACAAAGTCCAAGTGCCCACTAGGCAACCTAAATAATCCAAATGCCCGCTAGGGAAACTACATAGTCCAAGGGCCCGCTAGTTAATCTAGATAGTCCAAGTGCCCACTAGTTAACCTAGATAGTCCAAGTGCCCGCTAGGTAACCTAGATAGTCCAAGTGCCCGCTAGGGTATGTACATAGTCCAAGTGCCGCTAGGTAACCTACATAGTGCAAGTGTCCCCTAGTTAACCTACATAGTCCAAATGCCCGCTAGTTAACATAGATAGTCCAAGTGCCCGCTAGGGAACGTACATAGTCCAAGTGCCCGCTAGGTAACCTAGATAGTGCAAGTGCCCGGTAGTTAACCTACATAGTCCAAGTGCCCGCTAGGTAACCTAGATAGCCAAGGGCCCACTAGTTAACCTACATAGTCCAAGTGCCTGGTAGTTAACTTACATAGTTCAAGTGTCCGTAGGGAACATACATAGTCCAAGTGCCCGCTAGGTAACCTAGATAGTCCAAATGCCCGCTAGGGAACCCACATAGTCCAAGTGCCCGCTAGGGAATTTACATAGTCCAAGGGCCCGCTAGGGAACCTAGACAGTCCAAGTGCCTGCTAGGTTACCTACATAGTCCAAGGGCCAGCTAGGTAACCTTGATAGTCCAAGTGCCTTCTAGTTAACCTACATAGTCCAAGTGCCCGCTAGGTAACCTACATAGTCCAAATGCCCACTAGGCAACCTAAATAATCCAAATGCCCGCTAGGGAAACTACATAGTCCAAGGGTCCGCTAGTTAATCTAGATAGTCCAAGTGCCCGCTAGTTAACCTAGATAGTCCAAGTGCCCACTAGTTAACCTAGATAGTCCAAGGGCCCGCTAGTTAACCTACATAGTCCAAGTGCCCGCTAATTTACCTACATAGTCCCAGTGCCCGCTAGTTAACCTAGATAATCCAAGTGCCCGCTGGGGTATGTACATAGTTCAAGTGCCCGCTAGTTAACCTAGATAGTCCAAGTGCCCGCTAGTTAACCTAGATAGTCCAAGTGCCCGCTAGGGTATGTATAGTCCAAGTGCCGCTAGGTAACCTACATAGTGCAAGTGTCCCCTAGTTAACCTACATAGTCCAAATGCCCGCTAGTTAACATAGATAGTCCTAGTGCCCGCTAAGGAACGTACATAGTCCAAGTGCCTGCTAGGTAACCTAGATAGTGCAAGTGCCCGGTAGTTAACCTACATAGTCCAAGTGCCCGCTAGGTAACCTAGATAGTCCAAGGGCCCGCTAGTTAACCTACATAGTCCAAGTGCCTGGTAGTTAACTTACATAGTTCAAGTGTCCTTAGGGAACATACATAGTCCAAGTGCCCGCTAGGTAACCTAAGTAGTACAAATGTCCGATAGGGTTCCTACATAGTCCAAGTGCCCGCTAGTTAACCTACATAGTCCAAGTCCCCGCTAGGTAACCTAGACAGTCCAAGTGACCATTAGGTTACCTACATAGTCCAAGTGCCCGTTCATTAACCAATCTAGTCCAAGTGCCCGCTAGGTAACGTACATAGCACAAGTGCCCGCTAGGGAACATACATAGTCCAAGTGCCCTCTAGGTAACCTAGATAGTCCAAGTGCCCGCTAGTTGACCTACATAGTCCAAGTGCCTGCTAGGTAAACTACATAGTCCAAGTGCCCACTAGGTAACCTAGACAGTCCAATTGCCCGCTAGTTAACCTAGACAGTCCAAGTACCCGATAGGGAACCTACGTAGTCCAAGTGCCCGCTAGGGAACCTACATAGTCCAAGTGCTCGCTAGGCAACCTACATGGTCCAAGTGCCCGTTAGTTAACCTAGATAGTCAAAGTGCCTGCTAGGTAACCTAAATAGTCCAAGTGCCCGCTAGGGAACCTACGTAGTCGAAGTGCCCGCTAGGTAACCTAGATAGTCCAATTGCCCGTTAGCGAACCTAGATAGTCGAAGTGTCCGCTAGTTAACCTACATAGTACAAGAGCCAGTTCTTTAACCTAGATAGGCCAAGTGCCCGCTAGGTAACCTAGACAGTCCAAGTGCCTGCTAGGTTACCTACATAGTCCAAGGGCCAGCTAGGTAACCTTGATAGTCCAAGTGCCTTCTAGTTAACCTACATAGTCCAAGTGCCCGCTAGGTAACCTACAAAGTCCAAGTGCCCACTAGGCAACCTAAATAATCCAAATGCCCGCTAGGGAAACTACATAGTCCAAGGGCCCGCTAGTTAATCTAGATAGTCCAAGTGCCCGCTAGTTAACCTAGATAGTCCAAGTGCCCGCTAGGTAACCTAGATAGTCCAAGTGCCCGCTAGGGTATGTACATAGTCCAAGTGCCGCTAGGTAACCTACATAGTGCAAGTGTCCCCTAGTTAACCTACATAGTCCAAATGCCCGCTAGTTAACATAGATAGTCCAAGTGCCCGCTAGGGAACGTACATAGTCCAAGTGCCCGCTAGGTAACCTAGATAGTGCAAGTGCCCGGTAGTTAACCTACATAGTCCAAGTGCCCGCTAGGTAACCTAGATAGCCAAGGGCCCGCTAGTTAACCTACATAGTCCAAGTGCCTGGTAGTTAACTTACATAGTTCAAGTGTCCGTAGGGAACATACATAGTCCAAGTGCCCGCTAGGTAACCTAGATAGTCCAAATGCCCGCTAGGGAACCCACATAGTCCAAGTGCCCGCTAGGGAATTTACATAGTCCAAGGGCCCGCTAGGGAACCTAGACAGTCCAAGTGCCTGCTAGGTTACCTACATAGTCCAAGGGCCAGCTAGGTAACCTTGATAGTCCAAGTGCCTTCTAGTTAACCTACATAGTCCAAGTGCCCGCTAGGTAACCTACATAGTCCAAATGCCCACTAGGCAACCTAAATAATCCAAATGCCCGCTAGGGAAACTACATAGTCCAAGGGTCCGCTAGTTAATCTAGATAGTCCAAGTGCCCGCTAGTTAACCTAGATAGTCCAAGTGCCCACTAGTTAACCTAGATAGTCCAAGGGCCCGCTAGTTAACCTACATAGTCCAAGTGCCCGCTAATTTACCTACATAGTCCCAGTGCCCGCTAGCTAACCTAGATAATCCAAGTGCCCGCTGGGGTATGTACATAGTTCAAGTGCCCGCTAGTTAACCTAGATAGTCCAAGTGCCCGCTAGTTAACCTAGATAGTCCAAGTGCCCGCTAGTTAACCTATATCATCCAAATGCCCGCTAGTTAACCTAGATAGTCCAAGTGCCCGATAGTTAACCTAGATATTCCAAGTGCCCGCTAGTTAACCTACATAGTGCAAGGGCCCACTAGTTAACCTAGATCATGCAAGTGTCCGCTAGTTAACCTACATAGTCCAAGTGCCAGTTAGCTAACCTAGATTTTCCATGGGCCCGCTAGTTGACCTACATAGTCCAAGTGCCCGCTAGGGAACATTCATAGTCCAAGTGCCAGCTAGGTAACCTAGATAGTCCAAGTGCCCGCTAGTTAACCTAGATAGTCCTCGTGTCCGTTAGTTAATCTAGATAGTCCATGTGCCCACTAGGGGACGTATTTAGTCCAAGTGCCCGTAAGATAACCTAGATAGTCCAAGTGCCCGCTAGTTAACATTGATCATCCAAGTGCCCGCTAGTTAACCTAGATAGTCCAAGTGCATGCTAGTTAACCTAGATAGGCCAAGTGCCCTCTAGTTAACCTAGATCGTCCAAAGGCCCGCTAGTTAACCTACATAGTACAAGGGCCCGCTAGTTGACCTTGATAGTCAAAGTGCCCGCTAGGTTAACCTTGATAGTCAAAGTGCCCGCTAGTTAACCTAAGTAGTACAAATGTCCGATAGGGATACTACATAGTCCATGTGCCCGATAGCTAACCTACATAGTCCAAGTGCTCATTCGTTGACATAGATACTCAAAGTGCCCGCTAGGTAACCTAGACAGTCCAAGTGCCCGCTAGGTTACCTACAGAGTCCAAGTGCCCGTTCGTTAACCTAGATAGTCCAAGTGCCCGCTAGGTTACCTAGACAGTCCAAGTGCCCGCTAGTTAACCTACATAGTCCAAGTGCCCGATAGGGAACCTACATATTCCAAGTGTCCGATAGGGAACCTACATAATCCAAGTGCCCACTAGGGAACCTACATATTCCAAGTGCCCGCTAGGCAACCTACATAGTCCAAGGGCCCGTTAGTTAACCTAGATAGTCAAAGTGCCTGCTAGGTAACCTAGATAGTCCAAGTGCCCACTAGGTAACCTACATAGTCCACGTGCCCGCTAGGTAACCTATATAGTCCAAGTGCCTGCTAGGTAACCTAGATAGTCCAAGGGCCCGCTAGTTAATCTACATAGTCCAAGGGCTCAGTTATTTACTTTGATAGTCCAAGTGCCCGCAAGTTAACCTAGATTGTCCAAGTGCCCGCTAGTTAAACTAGATTGTCCAAGTGCCCGCTTGGGATCCTTCATAATCCAAGTGCCTGCTAGGTAACCTAGATAGTCCAAGTGCCCGCTAGTTAACCTAGATAGTTCTAGTGCCCGTTAGTTAACCTAGATAGTCCAATTGCCCACTAGGGGACGTACATAATCCAAGTGCCCTCTAGGTAACCTAGATAGTCAAAGTGCGCACTAGGGTATGTACATAGTCCAAGTGCCTGCTAGGAAACCTAGATAGTCCAAGTGCCCGCTAGTTAACCTACATAGTCCAAGTGCCCGCTAGTTAACCTACATAGTGCAAGGGCCCGCTAGTTAACCTAGATAGTCAAAGTGCCTGCTAGTTAACCTAAGTAGTACAAATGTCCGATAGGGATCCTACATAGTCCAAGTGCCCGCTAGGTTACCTGCATAATCCAAGTGCCCGTTCGTTAACTTAGATAGTCCAAGTGCCCACTAGGTAACCTACATAGTCCAAGTGCCCGCTAGGTAACCTATATAGTCCAAGTGCCCGCTAGGTAATCTATATAGTCCAAATGCCCGCTAGGGAGCCTACATAGTCCAAATGCCCGCTAGGTAACCTAGATAGTCCAAGTGCCCGTTACCTAACCTAGATAGTCCAAGTGCCCGCTAGGTAACCTACATAGTCCAAGTGTCCGTTCGTTAACTTAGATAGTCCAAGTGCCCGCTAGGTAAACTAGAGTCCAAGTGCTCGGAGTTAACCTACATAGTCCAAGTGCCCGCTATGTAACCTAGATAGTCCAAGTACCCTCTAGGTAACTTACATTGTCCAAGTTCCCGCTGGGTAACCTAGATAGTCCAAGTGCCCGTTCCATAACCTAGATAGTACAAGTGCCCAGTAAGCAACCTACATAGTCCAAGTGCCCGTTCGTTAACCTAGAAGTCTAGTGCCCGCTAGGTAACCTAGACAGTCCAAGTGCCCGCTAGGTTACCTGCATATTCCAAGTGCCCGTTCGTTAACCTAGATAGTCCAAGTGCCCACTAGGTAACCTACATAGTCCAAGTGCCCGCTAGGTAACCTATATAGTCCAAGTGCCCGCTAGGTAACTTAGATAGTCCAAGAGCCCGCTAGTTAACCTAGATAGTCCAAGTGTCCTCAAGTTAACCTACATAGTCCAAGTGCCCTCTAGTTAACCTACATACCAAGTGCCCGCTACGTAACCTAGATAGTCCAAGGGCACGCTAGTTAACCTTCATAGTCCAAGTGCCCGCTAAGGAACCTACATAGTCCAAGTGCACGCTAGTTAACCTAGATAGTCCAAGTGCCCGCTAGATAACCCAGATAGTCCAAGTGCCTGCTAAGTAACCTACATAGTGCAAGTGTCCGCTAGTTAACCTACATATTCCAAGTGCCCGCTAGGTAATCTATATAGTCCAAATGCCCGCTAGGGAGCCTCCATAGTCCAAATGTCCGCTAGGTAACCTAGATAGTCGAAGGGCCCGCTAGGTAACCTACATAGTCCTAGTGCCCCCTAGTTAACCTACATTCTCCAAGTGCCCAATAGGGAAACTACATAGTCCAAGTGCCCGTTAGTTAACCTAGATAGTCCAAGTGCCCGCTTGGTAACCTAGATAGTCCAACAACCCGCTAGGTAACCTACATACTCCAAGAACCCGCTAGGTAATGTAGATAGTTCAAGTACCAGTTAGGTAACCTAGATAGTCCAAGTGCCCGCTAGGTAACCTACAGAGTCTAAGTGCCCGCTAGGTTATCTATATTGTCCAAATGCCCGTAGGGAACCTACATAGTCAAAGTGCCTGTTCGTTAACCTAGATACTCCAAGTGCCCGCTAGGAAACCTACATAGTCCAAGGGCCCGCCAGGTAACCTAGATAGTCCAAGTGCCCGCTAGGTAACCTAGAGTCCAAGTGCTCGCTCGTTAACCTACATAGTCCATGTGCCCGCTAGGTAAACTAGATAGTCCAAGTGCCCGCTAAGGAACATACATAGTCCAAGTGCACGCTAGTTAACTTAGATAGTCCAAGTGCCCGCTAGTTAACCTAGATAGTCCAAGTGCCGCTAGGTAACCTACATAGTGCAAGTGTCCCCTAGTTAACCTACATAGTCCAAATGCCCGCTAGTTAACATAGATAGTCCAAGTGCCCGCTAGGGAACGTACATAGTCCAAGTGCCCGCTAGGTTACCTAGATAGTGCAAGTGCCCGGTAGTTAACCTACATAGTCCAAGTGCCTGGTAGTTAACTTACATGGTTCAAGTGTTCGTAGGGAACATACATAGTCCAAGTGCCCGCTAGGTAACTTAGATAGTCCAAATGCCCGCTAGGGAACCCACATAGTCCAAGTGCCCGCTAGGGAATTTACATAGTCCAAGGGCCCGCTAGGGAACCTACATAGTCCAAGTGCCCGTTAGTTAACCTAGATAGTCCAAGTGCCCGTTAGGTAACCTAGATAGTCCAACAGCCCTAGGTAACCTACATATTCCAAGAACCCGCTAGGTAACGTAGATAGTTCAAGTGCCAGCTAGGTAACCTAGATAGTCCAAGTGCCCGCTAGGTAACGTACAAAGTCTAAGTGCCCGCTAGGTAATCTATATAATCCAAATGCCCGCTAGGGAGCCTACATAGTCCAAATGCCCCTTAGGTAACCTAGATAGTCCAAGGGCCCGCTAGGTAACCTTCATAGTCCTAGTGCCCCCTAGTAAACCTACATTCTCCAAGTGCCCAATAGGGAACCTACATAGTCCAAGTGCCCGTTAGTTAACCTAGATAGTCCAAGTGCCCGCTTGGTAACCTAGATAGTCCAAGTGCCCGCTAGGTAACCTACAGAGTCTAAGTGCGCACTAGGTTATCTATATAGTCCAAATGTCCGCTAGGGACCCTACATAGTCCAAGTGCCCGCTAGGTAACATAGATAATCCAAGTGCCCGCTAGTTAATCTATATCGTCCAAGTGCCCGCTAGTTAACTTAGATAATCCAAGTGCCCGCTAGTTAACCTATATCGTCCAAGTGCCCACTAGTTAACCTAGATAGTCGAAGTGCCCGCTAATTAACCTAGATATTCCAAGTTCCCGCTAGTTAACCTACATAATCTAAGTGCCAGTTAGCTAACCGAGATCGTCCAAGTGCCTGCTAGTTAACCTACATAGTGCAAGACCCCGCTAGTTAACCTAGATCGTGCAAGTGTCCGCTGGTTAACCTACATAGTCCAAGTGCCAGTTAGCTAACCTAGATAGTCCAAGGGCCCGCTAGTTGACCTACATAGTCCAAGTGCCCGCTAGGTAACCTAGATAATCAAATTGCCCACTAGGGAACATTCATAGTCCAAGTGCCAGCTAGGTAACCTAGATAGTCCAAGTGCCCACTAGGGGACGTACTTAGTCCAAGTGCCCATAAGCTAACCTAGATAGTCCAAGTGCCCGCTAGTTAACATTGATCATCCAAGTGCCCGCTAGTTAACCTAGATAGTTCAAGTGCATGCTAGTTAACCTAGATAGGCCAAGTGCCCTCTAGTTAACCTAGATCATCCAAGTGCCCGCTAGTTAACCTACATGGTCCAAGGGCCCACTAGTTGACCTACGTAGTCCAAGGTCCGCTAGTTAACCTAGATAGTCCAAGTGCTCGCTAGTTAACCTATATAGTGCAAGGGCCCGGTCGTTAACCTACATAGTCCAAGGTCCGCTAGTTAACCTAGATAGTCCAAGTGCTCGCTAGTTAACCTACATAGTACAAGGGCCCGTAGTTGACCTAGATATTCCAAGTGCCCGCTAGGTAACCTACAAAGTCTAAGTGCCCGCTAGGTTATCAATATAGTCCAAATGCCCGCTAGGGAACCTACATAGTCCAAGTGCCCGCTAGGTAACCTAGATAGTCCAAGTGCCCTCTAGTTTACCTAGATCGTCCAAGTGCCCGCTAGTTAACCTACATAGTCCAAGGTCCGCTAGTTAACCTAGATAGTCCAAGTGCTCGCTAGTTAACCTACATAGTACAAGGGCCCGCTAGTTGACCTAGATAGTCCAAGTGCCCGCTAGTTAACATAGATAGTCCAAGTGCCCGCTAGGTATCCTAAGTAGTCCAAATGTCCGATAGGGATCCTACATAGTCCAAGTGCCCGCTAGGTAACCTACATAGTCCAAGTGCCCGCTAGGTAACCTAGACTGTCCAAGTGCCCGCTAGGTTACCTACATAGTCCAAGTGCCCGTTCGTTAACCTAGATAGTCCAAGTGCCCGTTACCTAACCTAGATAGTCCAAGTGCCCGTTAGGCAACCTACATAGTCCAAGAGCCCGTTCGTTAATCTAGAAGTCCAAGTGCCCGCTAGGTAACCTACATAGTCCAAGTGCCCGCTAGGTAACCTAGATTGTCCAAGTGCCCATTACCTAACCTAGATAGTCCAAGTGCCTGCTAGGTTACCTGCATATTCCAAGTGCGCGTTCGTTAACCTAGATAGTCCAAGGGCCCGCTAGCTAACCTACATAGTCCAAGGGCTCACTTGTTAACTTTGATAGTCCAAGTGGCCGCTAGTTAACCTAGATCGTCCAGTGCCCGCTAGTTAACCTAGATTGTCCAAGTGCCTGCTATTTAACCTACATAGTCTAAGGGCACACTAGTTAACTTAGATAGTCAAAGTGTCCTCTAGTTAACATACATAGTCCAAGTGCCCGCTAGGTAAACTAGGTAGTCCAAGGGCCTGCTAGTTAACCTACATAGTCCAAGGGCTCACTTGTTAACTTTGATAGTCCAAGTGCCCGCTAGTTAACCTAGATAGTCCAAGTGCCTGCTAGGTAACCCACATAGTGCAAGTGTCCACTAGTTAACCTACATATTCCTCGTGCCCGCTAGTTAACATAGATAGTCCAAGTGCCCCTAGGGAACGTACATAGTCCAAGTACCCGCTAGTTAACCTAGATAGTTCAAGTACCCGCTAAGTAACCTAAATCGTCCAAGGGCCCCCTAGTTAGCCTACATAGTCCAATAGCCCGCTAGGTTACCTAGATAGTCCAAGTGCCCGTTCGGTAACCTAGATAGTCCAAGTGCCCTTTAGGGAACCTAGATAGTCCAAGGGCCCGATAATAAACCTACATAGTCCATGGGCCCGCTAGTTAACCTATATAGTGCAAGTGTCCGCTAGTTAACGTACATATTCCAAGTGCCCCCTAGTTAACCTACATAATCTAAGTGCCCGTTAGCTAACCTAGGTAGTCCAAGGGCCCGCTAGTTGACCTACATAGTCCAAGTGCCAGCTAGGTAACCTAGATAGTACAAGTGCCCCCTAGGGAACCTAGATAGTCCAAGTGCCTGTTATCTAACCTAGATAGTCAAAGTGGCGGCTAGGTAACCTACATACTCCAAGTGCCCGTTCGTTAACCTAGATAATCCAAGTGCCCGCTAGGTAACCTACAAAGTCTAAGTGCCCGCTAGGTTATCAATATAGTCCAAATGCCCGCTAGGGAACCTACATAGTCCAAGTGCCCGCTAGGTAACCTAGATAGTCCAAGTGCCCTCTAGTTAACCTAGATCGTCCAAGTGCCCGCTAGTTAACCTACATAGTCCAAGGGCCCGCTCGTTAACCTACATAGTCCAAGGTCCGCTAGTTAACCTAGATAGTCCAAGTGCTCGCTAGTTAACCTACATAGTACAAGGGCCCGCTAGTTGACCTAGATAGTCCAAGTGCCCGCTAGTTAACATAGATAGTCCAAGTGCCCGCTAGGTATCCTAAGCAGTCCAAATGTCCAATAGGGATCCTACATAGTCCAAGTGCCCGCTAGGTAACCTACATAGTCCAAGTGCCCGTTCGTTAACCTAGATAGTCCAAGTGCCCGCTAGGTAACCTAGACTGTCCAAGTGCCCGCTAGGTTACCTACATAGTCCAAGTGCCCGTTCGTTAACCTAGATAGTCCAAGTGCCCGTTCGTTAATCTAGAAGTCCAAGTGCCCGCTAGGTAACCTACATAGTCCAAGTGCCTGCTAGGTAACCTAGATAGTCCAAGTGCCCACTAGTTAACCTACATAGTCCAAGGTCCCCCTAGTTAACCTAGATAGTCCAAAGGCCTGCTAGGTAACCTACATTGTCCTAGTGCCCCCTAGTTAACCTACATTCTCCAAGTGCCCGATAGGGAACCTACATAGTCCAAGTGACCGCTAGGTAACCTACATAGTCCAAATGCCCGCTAGTTAACCTACATAGTCCAAGTGCCCGTGAGTTAACCTAGATAATCCAAGTGCCCGCTAGGTAACCTAGATAGTCCAACAGCCCGATAGGTAACCTACGTACTCCAAGTACCCGCTAGTTAACCTAGATAGTTCAAGTACCCGCTAGGTAACCTAGATCGTCCAAGGGCTCCCAAGTTAGCCTACATAGTCCAAGTGCCCGCTAGGTAACCTAGATAGTCCAAGTGCCTGTTATCTAACCTAGATAGTCAAAGTGGCGGCTAGGTAACCTACATACTCCAAGTGCCCGTTCGTTAACCTAGATAATCCAAGTGCCCGCTAGGTAACGTAGACTGTACAATTGTCCGCTAGGTTACCTACATAGTCCAAGTGCCCGTTCGTTAACCTAGATAGTCCAAGTGCCCGTTACCTAACCTAGATAGTCCAAGTGCCCGTTAGGCAACCTACATAGTCCAAGAGCCCGTTCGTTAATCTAGAAGTCCAAGTGCCCGCTAGGTAACCTACATAGTCCAAGTGCCCGCTAGGTAACCTAGATTGTCCAAGTGCCCATTACCTAACCTAGATAGTCCAAGTGCCTGCTAGGTTACCTGCATATTCCAAGTGCGCGTTCGTTAACCTAGATAGTCCAAGGGCCCGCTAGCTAACCTACATAGTCCAAGGGCTCACTTGTTAACTTTGATAGTCCAAGTGGCCGCTAGTTAACCTAGATCGTCCAGTGCCCGCTAGTTAACCTAGATTGTCCAAGTGCCTGCTATTTAACCTACATAGTCTAAGGGCACACTAGTTAACTTAGATAGTCAAAGTGTCCTCTAGTTAACATACATTGTCCAAGTGCCCGCTAGGTAAACTAGGTAGTCCAAGGGCCTGCTAGTTAACCTACATAGTCCAAGGGCTCACTTGTTAACTTTGATAGTCCAAGTGCCCGCTAGTTAACCTAGATAGTCCAAGTGCCTGCTAGGTAACCTACATAGTGCAAGTGTCCACTTGTTAACCTACATATTCCTCGTGCCCGCTAGTTAACATAGATAGTCCAAGTGCCCCTAGGCAACGTACATAGTCCAAGTACCCGCTAGTTAACCTAGATAGTTCAAGTACCCGCTAAGTAACCTAGATCGTCCAAGGGCCCCCTAGTTAGCCTACATAGTCCAATAGCCCGCTAGGTTACCTAGATAGTCCAAGTGCCCGTTCGGTAACCTAGATAGTCCAAGTGCCCTTTAGGGAACCTAGATAGTCCAAGGGCCCGATAATAAACCTACATAGTCCATGGGCCCGCTAGTTAACCTATATAGTGCAAGTGTCCGCTAGTTAACGTACATATTCCAAGTGCCCCCTAGTTAACGTACATATTCCAAGTGCCCCCTAGTTAACCTACATAATCTAAGTGCCCGTTAGCTAACCTAGGTAGTCCAAGGGCCCGCTAGTTGACCTACATAGTCCAAGTGCCAGCTAGGTAACCTAGATAGTACAAGTGCCCCCTAGGGAACCTAGATAGTCCAAGTGCCTGTTATCTAACCTAGATAGTCAAAGTGGCGGCTAGGTAACCTACATACTCCAAGTGCCCATTCGTTAACCTAGATAATCCAAGTGCCCGCTAGGTAACCTACAAAGTCTAAGTGCCCGCTAGGTTATCAATATAGTCCAAATGCCCGCTAGGGAACCTACATAGTCCAAGTGCCCGCTAGGTAACCTAGATAGTCCAAGTGCCCTCTAGTTAACCTAGATCGTCCAAGTGCCCGCTAGTTAACCTACATAGTCCAAGGGCCCGCTCGTTAACCTACATAGTCCAAGGTCCGCTAGTTAACCTAGATAGTCCAAGTGCTCGCTAGTTAACCTACATAGTACAAGGGCCCGCTAGTTGACCTAGATAGTCCAAGTGCCCGCTAGTTAACATAGATAGTCCAAGTGCCCGCTAGGTATCCTAAGTAGTCCAAATGTCCGATAGGGATCCTACATAGTCCAAGTGCCCGCTAGGTAACCTACATAGTCCCAGTGCCCGTTCGTTAACCTAGATAGTCCAAGTGCCCGCTAGGTAACCTAGACTGTCCAAGTGCCCGCTAGGTTACCTACATAGTCCAAGTGCCCGTTCGTTAACCTAGATAGTCCAAGTGCCCGTTACCTAACCTAGATAGTCCAAGTGCCCGTTAGGCAACCTACATAGTCCAAGAGCCCGTTCGTTAATCTAGAAGTCCAAGTGCCCGCTAGGTAACCTACATAGTCCAAGTGCCTGCTAGGTAACCTAGATAGTCCAAGTGCCCACTAGTTAACCTACATAGTCCAAGGTCCCCCTAGGTAACCTAGATAGTCCAAAGGCCTGCTAGGTAACCTACATTGTCCTAGTGCCCCCTAGTTAACCTACATTCTCCAAGTGCCCGATAGGGAACCTACATAGTCCAAGTGACCGCTAGGTAACCTACATAGTCCAAATGCCCGCTAGTTAACCTACATAGTCCAAGTGCCCGTGAGTTAACCTAGATAATCCAAGTGCCCGCTAGGTAACCTAGATAGTCCAACAGCCCGATAGGTAACCTACGTACTCCAAGTACCCGCTAGTTAACCTAGATAGTTCAAGTACCCGCTAGGTAACCTAGATCGTCCAAGGGCTCCCAAGTTAGCCTACATAGTCCAAGTGCCCGCTAGGTAACCTAGATAGTCCAAGTGCCTGTTATCTAACCTAGATAGTCAAAGTGGCGGCTAGGTAACCTACATACTCCAAGTGCCCGTTCGTTAACCTAGATAATCCAAGTGCCCGCTAGGTAACCTACAAAGTCTAAGTGCCCGCTAGGTTATCAATATAGTCCAAATGCCCGCTAGGGAACCTACATAGTCCAAGTGCCCGCTAGGTAACCTAGATAGTCCAAGTGCCCTCTAGTTAACCTAGATCGTCCAAGTGCCCGCTAGTTAACCTACATAGTCCAAGGGCCCGCTCGTTAACCTACATAGTCTAAGGTCCGCTAGTTAACCTAGATAGTCCAAGTGCTCGCTAGTTAACCTACATAGTACAAGGGCCCGCTAGTTGACCTAGATAGTCCAAGTGCCCGCTAGTTAACATAGATAGTCCAAGTGCCCGCTAGGTATCCTAAGTAGTCCAAATGTCCGATAGGGATCCTACATAGTCCAAATGCCCGCTAGGTAACCTACATAGTCCAAGTGCCCGTTCGTTAACCTAGATAGTCCAAGTGCCCGCTAGGTAACCTAGACTGTCCAAGTGCCCGCTAGGTTACCTACATAGTCCAAGTGCCCGTTCGTTAACCTAGATAGTCCAAGTGCCCGTTACCTAACCTAGATAGTCCAAGTGCCCGTTAGGCAACCTACATAGTCCAAGAGCCCGTTCGTTAATCTAGAAGTCCAAGTGCCCGCTAGGTAACCTACATAGTCCAAGTGCCCGCTAGGTAACCTAGATTGTCCAAGTGCCCATTACCTAACCTAGATAGTCCAAGTGCCTGCTAGGTTACCTGCATATTCCAAGTGCGCGTTCGTTAACCTAGATAGTCCAAGGGCCCGCTAGCTAACCTACATAGTCCAAGGGCTCACTTGTTAACTTTGATAGTCCAAGTGGCCGCTAGTTAACCTAGATCGTCCAGTGCCCGTAGTTAACCTAGATTGTCCAAGTGCCTGCTATTTAACCTACATAGTCTAAGGGCACACTAGTTAACTTAGATAGTCAAAGTGTCCTCTAGTTAACATACATAGTACAAGTGCCCGCTAGGTAACCTATGTAGTCCAAGGGCCTGCTAGTTAACCTACATAGTCCAAGGGCTCACTTGTTAACTTTGATAGTACAAGTGCCCGCTAGTTAACCTAGATATTCCAAGTGCCTGCTAGGTAACCTACATAGTGCAAGTGTCCGCTAGTTAACCTACATATTCCTCGTGCCCTCTAGTTAATATAGATAGTCCAAGTGCCCCTAGGGAACGTACATAGTCCAAGTGCCCGCTAGGTAACCTAGATAGTGCAAGTGCCCGTTCGGTAAACTAGATAGTCCAAGTGCCCTTTAGGGAACCTAGATAGTCCAAGGGCCCGATAATAAACCTACATAGTCCATGGGCCCGCTAGTTAACCTATATAGTGCAAGTGTCCGCTAGTTAACGTACATATTCCAAGTGCCCCCTAGTTAACCTACATAATCTAAGTGCCCGTTAGCTAACCTAGGTAGTCCAAGGGCCCGCTAGTTGACCTACATAGTCCAAGTGCCAGCTAAGTAACCTAGATAGTACAAGTGCCCCCTAGGGAACCTAGATAGTCCAAGTGCCTGTTATCTAACCTAGATAGTCAAAATGGCGGCTAGGTAACCTACATACTCCAAGTGCCCGTTCGTTAACCTAGATAATCCAAGTGCCCGCTAGGTAACATAGACAGTCCAAGTGCCCGTTAGTTAACCTACATAGTCCAAGTGCCCAATAGGGAAACTACATAGTCTAAGGGCCCGCTAGTTAACCTACATAGTTCAAGGTACGCTAGTTAACCTAGATAGTCCAAGTGCTCGCTAGTTAACCTACATAGTACAAGGGCCCGCTAGTTGACCTAGATAGTCCAAGTGCCCCATAGTTAACCTAGATAGTCCAAGTGCCCGCTAGTTAACCTAAGTAGTCCAAATGTAAGATAGGAATCCTAATTAGTCCAAGTGCCCGCTAGGTAACCTACATAGTCCAAGTGCCCTTTCGTTAACCTAGATAGTCCAAGTGCCCGCTAGTTAACCTAAGTAGTCCAAATGTCCGATAGGGATCCTACATAGTCCAAGTGCCCGCTAGGTAACCTACATAGTCCAAGTGCCCGTTCGTTAACCTAGACAGTCCAAGAGCCCTCTAGGTAACCTAGACTGTCCAAGTGCCCGCTAGGTTACCTACATAGTCCAAGTGCCCGTTCTTTAACCTAGATAGTCCAAGTGCCCGCTAGTTAACCTAAGTAGTCCAAATGTCCGATAGGGATCCTACATAGTCCAAGTGCCCGCTAGGTCACCTACATAGTCCAAGGGCCCGCTAGGTAACCTAGATAGTCCAAGTGCCCGCTAGGTAACCTAGATAGTCCAAGTACCCGCTTTGTAACCTAGAGTCCAAGTGCCCGCTAGGTAACCTAGATAGTCAAAGTGCCCGTTAGGTAACCTAGATAGTCCAAGTGCCCGCTAGGTAACTTACATTGATGAAGTTCCCGCTAGGTAACCTAGATAGTCCAAGTGCCCGTTACCTAACCTGGATAGTCAAGTGCCCGCTTGGCAACCTACATAGTCCAAGAGCTCGTTCGTTGACCTAGAAGTCCAAGTGCTCACTAGGTAACCTAGACTGTAGAAGTTCCCGCTAGGTTACCTGCATATTCCAAGTGCCCGTTCGTTAACCTAGATAGTCCAAGTGCCCACTAGGTAACCTACATAGTTCAAGTGCCCGCTAGGTAACCTATATAGTCCAAGTGCCCGCTAGATAACCTACATAATCCAAGGGCTCACTTGTTAACATTGATAGTCCAGGTGCCCGCTAGTTAACCTAGATTGTCCAAGTGCCCGCTAGTTAACCTAGATTGTCCAAGTGCCTGCTAGTTAACCTACATAGTCCAAGGGCCGACTAGTTAACCTAGATAATCCAAGTGTCCTCTAGTTAACCTACATAGTCCAAGTGCACGCTAGTTAACCTAGATAGTCCAAGTGCCTGCTAGGTAACCTACATAGTGCAAGTGTCCGCTAGTTAACCTACATATTCCATGTGCCCGCTAGTTAGCATAGTTAGTCCAAGTGCCCGCTAGGGAACTTACATAGTCCAAGTGCCCACTAGGTAACCTTGATAGTGCAAGTGCCCGCTAGGTAACCTAGATCATCCAAGGGCCCCCTAGTTAGCCTACATAATCCAAGTGCCCGCTAGGTAACCTAGATAGTCCAAGTGCCCGTTCGGTAACTAGATAGTCCAAGTGCCCTTTAGGGAACCTGGATAGTCCAAGGGCCAGCTAGTAAACCTACATAGTCCATGGGCCCGCTAGTTAAAATACATTGTGCAAGTGTCCGCTAGTTAACCTACATATTCCAAGTGCCCGTTAGATAACCTATATAATCTAAGTGCCCGTTAGCTAACCAAGATAGTCCAAGGGCCCGCTAGTTGACCTACATAGTCCAAGTGCCAGCTAGGTAACCTAGATCGTACAAGTGCCCGCTAGGGAACCTAGATAGTACAAGTGCCTGTTAGCTAACCTAGATAATCCAAGAGCCCGCTAGGTAACCTAGATTGTCCAAGTGACCGCTAGGTTACCTACATATTCTAAGTGCCCAATCGTTAACCTAGATAGTCCAAGTGCCCGCTAGGAAACCTACATAGTCCTTGGGCCCTCTAGTTAAAATACATTGTGCAAGTGTCCGCTAGTTAACCTACATATTCCAAGTGCCCGTTAGATAACCTATATAATCTAAGTGCCCGTTAGCTAACCAAGATAGTCCAAGGGCCCGCTAGTTGACCTACATAGTCCAAGTGCCAGCTAGGTAACCTAGATAGTACAAGTGCCCGCTAGGGAACCTAGATAGTCCAAGTGCCTGTTAGCTAACCTAGATAATCCAAGAGCCCGCTAGGTAACCTAGATTGTCCAAGTGACCGCTAGGTTACCTACATAGTCTAAGTGCCCAATCGTTAACCTAGATAGTCCAAGTGCCCGCTAGGAAACCTACATAGTCCAAGGGCCTGATAGGTAACCTAGATAGTCCAAGTGCCCGCTAGGTTACCTACATAGTCCAAGTGCCCGTTACCTAACCTAGATAGTCCAAGTGCCCGTTAGGCAACCTACATAGTCCAAGAGCCCGTTCGTTAATCTAGAAGTCCAAGTGCCCGCTAGGTAACCTACATAGTCCAAGTGCCTGCTAGGTAACCTAGATAGTCCAAGTGCCCACTAGTTAACCTACATAGTCCAAGGTCCCCCTAGGTAACCTAGATAGTCCAAAGGCCTGCTAGGTAACCTACATTGTCCTAGTGCCCCCTAGTTAACCTACATTCTCCAAGTGCCCGATAGGGAACCTACATAGTCCAAGTGACCGCTAGGTAACCTACATAGTCCAAATGCCCGCTAGTTAACCTACATAGTCCAAGTGCCCGTGAGTTAACCTAGATAATCCAAGTGCCCGCTAGGTAACCTAGATAGTCCAACAGCCCGATAGGTAACCTACGTACTCCAAGTACCCGCTAGTTAACCTAGATAGTTCAAGTACCCGCTAGGTAACCTAGATCGTCCAAGGGCTCCCAAGTTAGCCTACATAGTCCAAGTGCCCGCTAGGTAACCTAGATAGTCCAAGTGCCTGTTATCTAACCTAGATAGTCAAAGTGGCGGCTAGGTAACCTACATACTCCAAGTGCCCGTTCGTTAACCTAGATAATCCAAGTGCCCGCTAGGTAACCTACAAAGTCTAAGTGCCCGCTAGGTTATCAATATAGTCCAAATGCCCGCTAGGGAACCTACATAGTCCAAGTGCCCGCTAGGTAACCTAGATAGTCCAAGTGCCCTCTAGTTAACCTAGATCGTCCAAGTGCCCGCTAGTTAACCTACATAGTCCAAGGGCCCGCTCGTTAACCTACATAGTCTAAGGTCCGCTAGTTAACCTAGATAGTCCAAGTGCTCGCTAGTTAACCTACATAGTACAAGGGCCCGCTAGTTGACCTAGATAGTCCAAGTGCCCGCTAGTTAACATAGATAGTCCAAGTGCCCGCTAGGTATCCTAAGTAGTCCAAATGTCCGATAGGGATCCTACATAGTCCAAATGCCCGCTAGGTAACCTACATAGTCCAAGTGCCCGTTCGTTAACCTAGATAGTCCAAGTGCCCGCTAGGTAACCTAGACTGTCCAAGTGCCCGCTAGGTTACCTACATAGTCCAAGTGCCCGTTCGTTAACCTAGATAGTCCAAGTGCCCGTTACCTAACCTAGATAGTCCAAGTGCCCGTTAGGCAACCTACATAGTCCAAGAGCCCGTTCGTTAATCTAGAAGTCCAAGTGCCCGCTAGGTAACCTACATAGTCCAAGTGCCCGCTAGGTAACCTAGATTGTCCAAGTGCCCATTACCTAACCTAGATAGTCCAAGTGCCTGCTAGGTTACCTGCATATTCCAAGTGCGCGTTCGTTAACCTAGATAGTCCAAGGGCCCGCTAGCTAACCTACATAGTCCAAGGGCTCACTTGTTAACTTTGATAGTCCAAGTGGCCGCTAGTTAACCTAGATCGTCCAGTGCCCGTAGTTAACCTAGATTGTCCAAGTGCCTGCTATTTAACCTACATAGTCTAAGGGCACACTAGTTAACTTAGATAGTCAAAGTGTCCTCTAGTTAACATACATAGTACAAGTGCCCGCTAGGTAACCTATGTAGTCCAAGGGCCTGCTAGTTAACCTACATAGTCCAAGGGCTCACTTGTTAACTTTGATAGTACAAGTGCCCGCTAGTTAACCTAGATAGTCCAAGTGCCTGCTAGGTAACCTACATAGTGCAAGTGTCCGCTAGTTAACCTACATATTCCACGTCACCGCTAGTAAACATAGATAGTCCAAGTGCCCCTAGGGAACGTACATAGTCCAAGTGCCCGCTAGGTAACCTAGATAGTGCAAGTGCCCGTTCGGTAAACTAGATAGTCCAAGTGCCCTTTAGGGAACCTAGATAGTCCAAGGGCCCGATAATAAACCTACATAGTCCATGGGCCCGCTAGTTAACCTATATAGTGCAAGTGTCCGCTAGTTAACGTACATATTCCAAGTGCCCCCTAGTTAACCTACATAATCTAAGTGCCCGTTAGCTAACCTAGGTAGTCCAAGGGCCCGCTAGTTGACCTACATAGTCCAAGTGCCAGCTAAGTAACCTAGATAGTACAAGTGCCCCCTAGGGAACCTAGATAGTCCAAGTGCCTGTTATCTAACCTAGATAGTCAAAATGGCGGCTAGGTAACCTACATACTCCAAGTGCCCGTTCGTTAACCTAGATAATCCAAGTGCCCGCTAGGTAACATAGACAGTCCAAGTGCCCGTTAGTTAACCTACATAGTCCAAGTGCCCAATAGGGAAACTACATAGTCTAAGGGCCCGCTAGTTAACCTACATAGTTCAAGGTACGCTAGTTAACCTAGATAGTCCAAGTGCTCGCTAGTTAACCTACATAGTACAAGGGCCCGCTAGTTGACCTAGATAGTCCAAGTGCCCCATAGTTAACCTAGATAGTCCAAGTGCCCGCTAGTTAACCTAAGTAGTCCAAATGTAAGATAGGAATCCTAATTAGTCCAAGTGCCCGCTAGGTAACCTACATAGTCCAAGTGCCCTTTCGTTAACCTAGATAGTCCAAGTGCCCGCTAGTTAACCTAAGTAGTCCAAATGTCCGATAGGGATCCTACATAGTCCAAGTGCCCGCTAGGTAACCTACATAGTCCAAGTGCCCGTTCGTTAACCTAGACAGTCCAAGAGCCCTCTAGGTAACCTAGACTGTCCAAGTGCCCGCTAGGTTACCTACATAGTCCAAGTGCCCGTTCTTTAACCTAGATAGTCCAAGTGCCCGCTAGTTAACCTAAGTAGTCCAAATGTCCGATAGGGATCCTACATAGTCCAAGTGCCCGCTAGGTCACCTACATAGTCCAAGGGCCCGCTAGGTAACCTAGATAGTCCAAGTGCCCGCTAGGTAACCTAGATAGTCCAAGTACCCGCTTTGTAACCTAGAGTCCAAGTGCCCGCTAGGTAACCTAGATAGTCAAAGTGCCCGTTAGGTAACCTAGATAGTCCAAGTGCCCGCTAGGTAACTTACATTGATGAAGTTCCCGCTAGGTAACCTAGATAGTCCAAGTGCCCGTTACCTAACCTGGATAGTCAAGTGCCCGCTTGGCAACCTACATAGTCCAAGAGCTCGTTCGTTGACCTAGAAGTCCAAGTGCTCACTAGGTAACCTAGACTGTAGAAGTTCCCGCTAGGTTACCTGCATATTCCAAGTGCCCGTTCGTTAACCTAGATAGTCCAAGTGCCCACTAGGTAACCTACATAGTTCAAGTGCCCGCTAGGTAACCTATATAGTCCAAGTGCCCGCTAGATAACCTACATAATCCAAGGGCTCACTTGTTAACATTGATAGTCCAGGTGCCCGCTAGTTAACCTAGATTGTCCAAGTGCCCGCTAGTTAACCTAGATTGTCCAAGTGCCTGCTAGTTAACCTACATAGTCCAAGGGCCGACTAGTTAACCTAGATAATCCAAGTGTCCTCTAGTTAACCTACATAGTCCAAGTGCACGCTAGTTAACCTAGATAGTCCAAGTGCCTGCTAGGTAACCTACATAGTGCAAGTGTCCGCTAGTTAACCTACATATTCCATGTGCCCGCTAGTTAGCATAGTTAGTCCAAGTGCCCGCTAGGGAACTTACATAGTCCAAGTGCCCACTAGGTAACCTTGATAGTGCAAGTGCCCGCTAGGTAACCTAGATCATCCAAGGGCCCCCTAGTTAGCCTACATAATCCAAGTGCCCGCTAGGTAACCTAGATAGTCCAAGTGCCCGTTCGGTAACTAGATAGTCCAAGTGCCCTTTAGGGAACCTGGATAGTCCAAGGGCCAGCTAGTAAACCTACATAGTCCATGGGCCCGCTAGTTAAAATACATTGTGCAAGTGTCCGCTAGTTAACCTACATATTCCAAGTGCCCGTTAGATAACCTATATAATCTAAGTGCCCGTTAGCTAACCAAGATAGTCCAAGGGCCCGCTAGTTGACCTACATAGTCCAAGTGCCAGCTAGGTAACCTAGATCGTACAAGTGCCCGCTAGGGAACCTAGATAGTACAAGTGCCTGTTAGCTAACCTAGATAATCCAAGAGCCCGCTAGGTAACCTAGATTGTCCAAGTGACCGCTAGGTTACCTACATATTCTAAGTGCCCAATCGTTAACCTAGATAGTCCAAGTGCCCGCTAGGAAACCTACATAGTCCTTGGGCCCTCTAGTTAAAATACATTGTGCAAGTGTCCGCTAGTTAACCTACATATTCCAAGTGCCCGTTAGCTAACCAAGATAGTCCAAGGGCCCGCTAGTTGACCTACATAGTCCAAGTGCCAGCTAGGTAACCTAGATAGTACAAGTGCCCGCTAGGGAACCTAGATAGTCCAAGTGCCTGTTAGCTAACCTAGATAATCCAAGAGCCCGCTAGGTAACCTAGATTGTCCAAGTGACCGCTAGGTTACCTACATAGTCTAAGTGCCCAATCGTTAACCTAGATAGTCCAAGTGCCCGCTAGGAAACCTACATAGTCCAAGGGCCTGATAGGTAACCTAGATAGTCCAAGTACCCGCTAGGTAACCTAGAGGCCAAGGGCTCGCTAGTTAACCTACATTGTCCAAGTGCCCGTATGTAACCTAGATAGTCCAAGTGCCTGCTAGGTAACTTACATTGTCCAAGTTCCCGCTAGGTAACCTAGATAGTCCAAGTTCCCGTTACCTAACCTAGATAGTCCAAGTGCCCGCTAGGCAACCTACATAGTACAATAGCCCGTTCGTTAACCTAGATGTCCAAGTGCCCGCTAGGTAACTTAGACAGTAGAAGTGCCCGCAAGGTTACCTACATATTCCAAGTGCAATCTAGTTAACATAGATAGTCCAAGTGCCCGCTCGGGAACGTACATAGTCCAAGTGCCCGCTAGGTAACCTAGATAGTGCAAGTGCCCGCTAGTTAACCTAGATAGTTCAAGTACCCGCTAGGTAACCTAGATCGTCCAAGGGCCCGTTCGGTAACCTAGATAGTCTAAGTGCCCTTTAGAGAACCTAGATAGTCCAAGGGCCCGCTATTAAACCTACATAGTCCATGCGCCAGCTAGTTAACCTACATAGTGCAAGTGTCCGCCAGTTAACCTACATATTCCAAGTGCCCGCTAGTTAACCTACATAATCTAAGTGCCCGTTAGCTAACCTAGATAGTGCAAGTGGCGGCTAGGTAACCTACATAGTCCAAGTGCCCGTTCGTTAACCTAGATAATCCAAGTGCCCGCTAGGTAACCTAGACAGTCCAAGTGCCCGCTAGTTAACCTACATAGTCCAAGTGCCCGATAGGGAACCTACATAATCCAAGTGCCGGCTAGGCAACCTACATACTCCAAGTGCCCGTTAGTTAACCTAGATAGTCAAAGTGCCTGCTAGGTAACCTAGATAGTCGAAGTGCCCGCTAGGTAACCTACATAGTCCAAGTGCCCGCTAGGTAACCTAAATAGTCCAAATGCCCGCTAGGGAATCTACAGAGTCCAAGTGCCCGCTAGTTAACCTAGATAGTCCAAGTGCCTGGTTGTAAACCTACATACCCATGGGCCCGCTAGTTAACCTACATAGTGCAAGGGCCCGTTAGTTAACCTAGATCGTGCAAGTGTCCGCTAGTTAACCTACATAGTCCAAGTGCCCGCTAGTTAACCTATATACCAAGTGCCCGCTACCTAACCTAGATAGTCCAAGGGCACGCTAGTTAACTTACATAGTACAAGTGCCCGCTAGGGTGCCTAGATAGTCCAAGTGCCCGCTCTGGAATCTACATAGTCCAAGTGCCTGCTAGGGAACCTACATAGTCCAAGTGCCCGCTCTAGAACATGCATAGTCCAAGAGCCTGCTAAGGAATCTACATAGTCCAAGGGCCCGCTAGTTAACCTACATAGTCCAAATACACGCTAGTTAACCTAGATCTTCCAAGTGCCCGGTAGTTAACCTAGATCTTCCAAGTGCCCGGTAGTTAACCTACATAGATCAAGGGCCCCCTAGTTAACCTACATCGTCCAAGTGCCCGGTAGTTAACCTAGATCTTCCAAGTGCCCGGTAGTTAACCTACATAGATCAAGGGCCCCCTAGTTAACCTACATCGTCCAAAGGCCCGCTAGTTAACCTAGATAGTCCAAGTGCCCGCTAGTTAACCTACACAGTCCAAGTGCCCGCTAGTTAACCAAGACAGTTCAAGTGACCACTAGGTTACCTACATAGTCTAAGTGCCTGTTCGTTAACCTCATAGTCCAAATGCCCGCTAGGTAACCTATATAGTCCAAATGCCCGCTAGTGACCCTAATAGTTCAAGTTCCCCGCTAGTTAACCAAGACAGTCCAAGTGCCCGTTAGTTAACCTAGATAGTCCAAGTACCCGCTAGTTAACATAGATAGTCCAAGTACCCACTAGGAAACGTACATAGTCCAAGTGCCCGCTAGGTAAGGTAGTTAGTCCAAGTGCCCGCTAGGGAACGTACATAGTCCAAGTGCCCGCTAGGTAACCTAGTTAGTCCAAGTGCCCGCTAGTTAACCTACATAGTCCAAGTGCCCGCTAGGTAACCTAGATAGTTCAAGGGCCCGTTCGGTAACCTAGATAGTCAAGGGCCCGCTACTAAACCTACATAGTCCATGGGCCCGCTAGTTAACCTACATAGTGAAAGTGTTCGCGAGTTAACCTACATATTCCAAGTGCCAGCTAGTTACCCTACATAATCTAAGTGCCCATTAGCTAACCTAGATAGTCCAAGGTCCCGCTAGTTGACCTACATAGTCCAAGTGCCAGCTAGGTAACCTAGATAGTACAAGTGCCCACTAGGGATCCTAGATAGTCCAAGTGCCTGTTAGCTAACCCAGATAGTACAAGTGGAGGCTAGGTAACCTACATAGTCCAAGTGCCCGTTCGTTAACCTAGATAATCCAAGTGCCCGCTAGGTAACGTAGACAGTCCAAGTGCCCGCTAGTTAACCTACATAGTCCAAGGGCCCGCTCGTTAACCTACATAGTCCAAGGGCCCGCTAGGTAACCTAGATAATCCAAGTGCCCGCTAGTTTACCTAGATAGACCAAGTGCCCGCTAGGGAACCTACATAGTCCAAGTGCCCGATAGGTAACCTATATAGGCCAAGTGCCCGTTACCTAACCAGGATAGTCCAAGTGCCCGCTAGGTTATCTGCATATTCCAAATGCCCGTTCGTTAACCTAGATAGTCCAAGTGCCCACTAGGTAACCTACATAGTCCAAGTGCCCGCTAGGTAACCTAGATAGTCCAAGGGCCCGCTAGTTAACCTACATAGTCCAAGGGCTCACTTGTTAACTTTGAGAGTCCAAGTGGCCGCTAGTTAACCTAGATCGTCCAAGTGCCCGCTAGTTAACCTAGATTGTCCCAGTGCCTGCTAGTTAACCTACATAGTCTAAGGGCCCACTAGTTAACCTAGATAGTCCAAGTGCCCTCTAGTTAACCTACATAGTCCAAGTGCCCGCTAGGTAACCTAGGTAGTCCAAGGGCCTGCTAGTTAACCTACATAGTCCAAGGGCTCACTTGTTAACTTTGATAGTCCAAGTGCCCGCTAGTTAACCTAGATCGTCCAAGTGCCCGCTAGTTATCCTAGATTGTCCAAGTGCCTGCTAGTTAACCTAGATAGTCCAAGTGCCCGGTAGTTAACCTAGATACTCCAAGTGCCTGCTAGGTAACCTACATAGTGCAAGTGTCCGCTAGTTAACCTACATATTCCACGTCACCGCTAGTAAACATAGATAGTCCAAATGCCCCTAGGAAACGTACATAGTTCAAGTGCCCGCTTGGTATCCTAGATAGTGCAAGTGCCAGCTAGTTAACCTAGATAGTTCAAGTACCCGCTAAGTAACCTAGATCGTCCAAGGGCCCCCTAGTTAGCCTACATAGTCCAAGAGCCCGCTAGGTAACCTAGATAGTCCAAGGGCCCGTTCGGTAACCTAGATAGTCCAAGTGCCCTTTAGGGAACCTAGATAGTCCAAGGGCCCGATAATAAACCTACATAGTCCATGGGCCCGCTAGTTAACCTATATAGTGCAAGTGTCCGCTAGTTAACGTACATATTCCAAGTGCCCCCTAGTTAACCTACATAATCTAAGTGCCCGTTAGCTAACCTAGGTAGTCCAAGGGCCCGCTAGTTGACCTACATAGTCCAAGTGCTAGCTAGGTAACCTAGATAGTACAAGTGCCCCCTAGGGAACCTAGATAGTCCAAGTGCCTGTTATCTAATCTAGATAGTCAAAGTGGCGGCTAGGTAACCTACATACTCCAAGTGCCCGTTCGTTAACCTAGATAATCCAAGTGCCCGCTAGGTAACGTAGACAGTCCAAGTGCCCGTTAGTTAACCTACATAGTCCAAGTGTCCGATAGGGAAACTACATAGTCTAAGGGCCCGCTAGTTAACCTACATAGTCCAAGGTCCGCTAGTTAACCTAGATAGTCCAAGTGCTCGCTAGTTAACCTACATAGTACAAGGGGCCGCTAGTTGACCTAGATAGTCCAAGTGCCCGCTAGTTAACCTAGATAGTCCAAGTGCCCGCTAGTTAACCTAAGTAGTCCAAATGTAAGATAGGAATCCTACCTAGTCCAAGTGCCCGCGAGGTAACCTACATAGTCCAAGTGCCCCTTCGTTAACCTAGATAGTCCAAGAGCGCTCTAGGTAACCTAGACTGTCCAAGTGCCCGCTAGGTTACCTACATAGTCCAAGTGCCCGTTCGTTAACCTAGATTGTCCAAGTGCCCGCTAGTTAACCTAAGTAGTCCAAATGTCCGATAGGGATCCTACATAGTCCAAGTGCCCGCTAGGTAACCTACATAGTCCAAGTGCTCGTTCGTTAACCTAGATAGTCCAAGTGCCCTCTAGGTAACCTAGACGGTCCAAGTGCCCGCTAGGTTACCTACATAGTCCAGTGCCCATTCGTTAACCTAGATACTCCAAGTGCCCGCTACGAAACCTACATATTCCAAGGGCCCGCTAGGTAACCTAGATAGTCCAAGTACCCGCTAGGTAACCTAGAGTCCAAGTGCCCGCTAGGTAACCTAGATAGTCAAAGTGCCCGTTAGGTAACCTAGATAATCCACGTGCCCGCTAGGTAACTTACATTGACGAAGTTCCCGCTAGGTAACCTAGATAGTCCAAGTGCCCGTTACCTTACCTGGATAGTCCTAGTGCCCGCTAGGCAACCTACATAGTCCAAGAGCTCGTTCGTTGACCTAGAAGTCCAAGTGCTCGCTAGGTAACCTAGACAGTAGAAGTGCCCGCTAGGTTACCTGCATATTCCAAGTGCCCGTTCGTTAACCTAGATAGTCCAAGTGCCCACTAGGTAACCTACATAGTTCAAGTGCCCGCTAGGTAACCTATATAGTCCAAGTGCCCGCTAGGTAACCTACATAGTCCAAGGGCTCACTTGTTAACCTAGATAATCCAAGTGTCCTCTAGTTAACCTACATAGTCCAAGTGCACGCTAGTTAACCTAGATAGTCCAAGTGCCTGCTAGTTAACCTAGATAGTCCAAGTGCCTGCTAGTTAACCTAGATAGTCCAAGTGCCTGCTAGGTAATCTACATAGTGCAAGTGTCCGCTAGTTAACCTACATATTCCAAGTGCCCGCGAGTTAGCATAGACAGTCCAAGTGCCCGCTAGGGAACTTACATAGTCCAAGTGCCCACTAGGTAACCTAGATAGTGCAAGAGCCCGCTAGGTAACCTAGATCGTCCAAGGGCCCCCTAATTAGCCTACATAGTCCAAGTGCCTGCTAGGTAGCCTAGATAGTCCAAGTGCCCGTTCGGTAACTAGATACTCCAAGTACCCTTTAGGGAACCTGGATAGTCCAAGGGCCCGCTAGTAAACCTACATAGTCCAAGTGCGCGCTAGTTAACCTACATAATCTAAGTGCCCGTTAGCTAACCAAGATAGTCCAAGGGCCCGCTAGTTGACCTACATAGTCCAAGTGCCAGCTAGGTAACCTAGATAGTACAAGTGCCAGCTAGGGAACCTAGATAGTCCAAGTGCCTGTTAGCTAACCTAGATAATCCAAGAGCCCGCTAGGTAACCTAGACAGTCCAAGTGCCCGCTAGGTTACCTACATAGTCTAAGTGCCCAATCGTTAACCTAGATAGTCCAAGTGCCCGCTAGGAAACCTACATAGTCCAAGGGCACGAGAGGTAACCTAGATAGTCCAAGTACCCGCTAGATAACCTAGAGTCCAAGTGCTCGCTAGTTAACCTACATAGTCCAAGTGCCCGTATGTAACCTAGATAGTCCAAGTGCCTGCTAGGTAACTTACATTGTCCAAGACCCGCTAGGTAACGTAGATAGTCCAAGTTCCCGTTACCTAACCTAGATAGTCCAAGTGCCCGCTAGGCAACCTACATAGTCCAATAGCCTGTTCGTTAACCTAGAAGTCCAAGTGCCCGCTAGGTAACCTAGACAGTACAAGTGCCCGCAAGGTTACCTACATATTCCAAGTGCAAGCTAGTTAACATAGATAGTCCAAGTGCCCTCTAGGGAACGTACATAGTCCAAGTGCCCGCTAGATAACCTAGATAGTGCAAGTGCCCGCTAGTTAACCTAGATAGTTCAAGTACCCGCTAGGTAACCTAGATCGTCCAAGGGCCCGTTCGGTAACCTAGATAGTCTAAGTGCCCTTTAGAGAACCTAGATAGTCCAAGGGCCCGCTATTAAACCGACATAGTCCATGCGCCAGCTAGTTAACCTACATAGTGCAAGTGTCCGCCAGTTAACCTACATATTCCAAGTGCCCGCTAGTTAACCTACATAATCTAAGTGCCCGTTAGCTAACCTAGATGGTCCAAGGGCCCGCTAGTTGACCTACATAGTCCAAGTGCGAGCTAGGTAACCTAGATAGTACAAGTGCCCGCTAGGGAACCTAGATAGTCCAAGTGCCTGTTAGCTAACCTAGATAGTCCAAGTGGCGGCTAGTTAACCTACATAGTCCAAGTGCCCGTTCGTTAACCTAGATAATCCAGGTGCCCGCTAGGTAACCTAGACAGTCCAAGTGCCCGCTAGTTAACCTACATAGTCCAAGTGCCCGATAGGGAACCTACATAATCCAAGTGCCCGCAAGGCAACCTACATACTCCAAGTGCCCGTTAGTTAACCTAGATAGTCAAAGTGCCTGCTAGGTAACCTAGATATTCCAAGTGCCCCTAGGTAACCTACACAGTCCAAGTGCCCACTAGGCAACCTAAATAGTCCAAATGCCCGCTAGGGAAACTACATAGTCCAAGTGCCCGCTAGTTAACCTAGATAGTCCAAGTGCCTGGTAGTAAACCTACATACCCATGGGCCCTCTAGATAACCAACATAGTACAAGTGCCCGTTAGTTAACCTAGATCGTGCAAGTGTCCGCTAGTTAACCTACATAGTCCAAGTGCCCGCTAGTTAACCTATATACCAAGTGCCCGCTACCTAACCTAGATAGTCCAAGGGCACGCTAGTTAACCTACATAGTACAAGTGCCCGCTCGGGAGCCTAGATAGTCCAAGTGCCCGCTCTGGAACATGCATAGTCCAAGTGCCCGCTAGGGAATCTACATAGTCCAAGGGCCCGCTAGTTAACCTACATAGTCCAAGTACACGCTAGTTAACCTAGATCTTCCAAGTGCCCGGTAGTTGACCTAGATCTTCCAAGTGCCCGGTAGTTAACCTACATAGATCAAGGGCCCGCTAGTTAACCTACATCGTCCAAGGGCCCGGTAGTTAACCTAGATCTTCCAAGTGCCCGGTAGTTAACCTACATAGATCAAGGGCCCCCTAGTTAACCTACATCGTCCAAAGGCCCGCTAGTTAACCTAGATAGTCCAAGTGCCCGCTAGTTAACCTACACAGTCCAAGTGCCCGCTAGTTAACCAAGACAGTTCAAGTGACCACTAGGTTACCTACATAGTCTAAGTGCCTGTTCGTTAACCTCATAGTCCAAATGCCCGCTAGGTAACCTATATAGTCCAAATGCCCGCTAGTGACCCTAATAGTTCAAGTTCCCCGCTAGTTAACCAAGACAGTCCAAGTGCCCGTTAGTTAACCTAGATAGTCCAAGTACCCGCTAGTTAACATAGATAGTCCAAGTACCCACTAGGAAACGTACATAGTCCAAGTGCCCGCTAGGTAAGGTAGTTAGTCCAAGTGCCCGCTAGGGAACGTACATAGTCCAAGTGCCCGCTAGGTAACCTAGTTAGTCCAAGTGCCCGCTAGTTAACCTACATAGTCCAAGTGCCCGCTAGGTAACCTAGATAGTTCAAGGGCCCGTTCGGTAACCTAGATAGTCAAGGGCCCGCTACTAAACCTACATAGTCCATGGGCCCGCTAGTTAACCTACATAGTGAAAGTGTTCGCGAGTTAACCTACATATTCCAAGTGCCAGCTAGTTACCCTACATAATCTAAGTGCCCATTAGCTAACCTAGATAGTCCAAGGTCCCGCTAGTTGACCTACATAGTCCAAGTGCCAGCTAGGTAACCTAGATAGTACAAGTGCCCACTAGGGATCCTAGATAGTCCAAGTGCCTGTTAGCTAACCCAGATAGTACAAGTGGAGGCTAGGTAACCTACATAGTCCAAGTGCCCGTTCGTTAACCTAGATAATCCAAGTGCCCGCTAGGTAACGTAGACAGTCCAAGTGCCCGCTAGTTAACCTACATAGTCCAAGGGCCCGCTCGTTAACCTACATAGTCCAAGGGCCCGCTAGGTAACCTAGATAATCCAAGTGCCCGCTAGTTTACCTAGATAGACCAAGTGCCCGCTAGGGAACCTACATAGTCCAAGTGCCCGATAGGTAACCTATATAGGCCAAGTGCCCGTTACCTAACCAGGATAGTCCAAGTGCCCGCTAGGTTATCTGCATATTCCAAATGCCCGTTCGTTAACCTAGATAGTCCAAGTGCCCACTAGGTAACCTACATAGTCCAAGTGCCCGCTAGGTAACCTAGATAGTCCAAGGGCCCGCTAGTTAACCTACATAGTCCAAGGGCTCACTTGTTAACTTTGAGAGTCCAAGTGGCCGCTAGTTAACCTAGATCGTCCAAGTGCCCGCTAGTTAACCTAGATTGTCCCAGTGCCTGCTAGTTAACCTACATAGTCTAAGGGCCCACTAGTTAACCTAGATAGTCCAAGTGCCCTCTAGTTAACCTACATAGTCCAAGTGCCCGCTAGGTAACCTAGGTAGTCCAAGGGCCTGCTAGTTAACCTACATAGTCCAAGGGCTCACTTGTTAACTTTGATAGTCCAAGTGCCCGCTAGTTAACCTAGATCGTCCAAGTGCCCGCTAGTTATCCTAGATTGTCCAAGTGCCTGCTAGTTAACCTAGATAGTCCAAGTGCCCGGTAGTTAACCTAGATACTCCAAGTGCCTGCTAGGTAACCTACATAGTGCAAGTGTCCGCTAGTTAACCTACATATTCCACGTCACCGCTAGTAAACATAGATAGTCCAAATGCCCCTAGGAAACGTACATAGTTCAAGTGCCCGCTTGGTATCCTAGATAGTGCAAGTGCCAGCTAGTTAACCTAGATAGTTCAAGTACCCGCTAAGTAACCTAGATCGTCCAAGGGCCCCCTAGTTAGCCTACATAGTCCAAGAGCCCGCTAGGTAACCTAGATAGTCCAAGGGCCCGTTCGGTAACCTAGATAGTCCAAGTGCCCTTTAGGGAACCTAGATAGTCCAAGGGCCCGATAATAAACCTACATAGTCCATGGGCCCGCTAGTTAACCTATATAGTGCAAGTGTCCGCTAGTTAACGTACATATTCCAAGTGCCCCCTAGTTAACCTACATAATCTAAGTGCCCGTTAGCTAACCTAGGTAGTCCAAGGGCCCGCTAGTTGACCTACATAGTCCAAGTGCTAGCTAGGTAACCTAGATAGTACAAGTGCCCCCTAGGGAACCTAGATAGTCCAAGTGCCTGTTATCTAATCTAGATAGTCAAAGTGGCGGCTAGGTAACCTACATACTCCAAGTGCCCGTTCGTTAACCTAGATAATCCAAGTGCCCGCTAGGTAACGTAGACAGTCCAAGTGCCCGTTAGTTAACCTACATAGTCCAAGTGTCCGATAGGGAAACTACATAGTCTAAGGGCCCGCTAGTTAACCTACATAGTCCAAGGTCCGCTAGTTAACCTAGATAGTCCAAGTGCTCGCTAGTTAACCTACATAGTACAAGGGGCCGCTAGTTGACCTAGATAGTCCAAGTGCCCGCTAGTTAACCTAGATAGTCCAAGTGCCCGCTAGTTAACCTAAGTAGTCCAAATGTAAGATAGGAATCCTACCTAGTCCAAGTGCCCGCGAGGTAACCTACATAGTCCAAGTGCCCCTTCGTTAACCTAGATAGTCCAAGAGCGCTCTAGGTAACCTAGACTGTCCAAGTGCCCGCTAGGTTACCTACATAGTCCAAGTGCCCGTTCGTTAACCTAGATTGTCCAAGTGCCCGCTAGTTAACCTAAGTAGTCCAAATGTCCGATAGGGATCCTACATAGTCCAAGTGCCCGCTAGGTAACCTACATAGTCCAAGTGCTCGTTCGTTAACCTAGATAGTCCAAGTGCCCTCTAGGTAACCTAGACGGTCCAAGTGCCCGCTAGGTTACCTACATAGTCCAGTGCCCATTCGTTAACCTAGATACTCCAAGTGCCCGCTACGAAACCTACATATTCCAAGGGCCCGCTAGGTAACCTAGATAGTCCAAGTACCCGCTAGGTAACCTAGAGTCCAAGTGCCCGCTAGGTAACCTAGATAGTCAAAGTGCCCGTTAGGTAACCTAGATAATCCACGTGCCCGCTAGGTAACTTACATTGACGAAGTTCCCGCTAGGTAACCTAGATAGTCCAAGTGCCCGTTACCTTACCTGGATAGTCCTAGTGCCCGCTAGGCAACCTACATAGTCCAAGAGCTCGTTCGTTGACCTAGAAGTCCAAGTGCTCGCTAGGTAACCTAGACAGTAGAAGTGCCCGCTAGGTTACCTGCATATTCCAAGTGCCCGTTCGTTAACCTAGATAGTCCAAGTGCCCACTAGGTAACCTACATAGTTCAAGTGCCCGCTAGGTAACCTATATAGTCCAAGTGCCCGCTAGGTAACCTACATAGTCCAAGGGCTCACTTGTTAACCTAGATAATCCAAGTGTCCTCTAGTTAACCTACATAGTCCAAGTGCACGCTAGTTAACCTAGATAGTCCAAGTGCCTGCTAGTTAACCTAGATAGTCCAAGTGCCTGCTAGTTAACCTAGATAGTCCAAGTGCCTGCTAGGTAATCTACATAGTGCAAGTGTCCGCTAGTTAACCTACATATTCCAAGTGCCCGCGAGTTAGCATAGACAGTCCAAGTGCCCGCTAGGGAACTTACATAGTCCAAGTGCCCACTAGGTAACCTAGATAGTGCAAGAGCCCGCTAGGTAACCTAGATCGTCCAAGGGCCCCCTAATTAGCCTACATAGTCCAAGTGCCTGCTAGGTAGCCTAGATAGTCCAAGTGCCCGTTCGGTAACTAGATACTCCAAGTACCCTTTAGGGAACCTGGATAGTCCAAGGGCCCGCTAGTAAACCTACATAGTCCAAGTGCGCGCTAGTTAACCTACATAATCTAAGTGCCCGTTAGCTAACCAAGATAGTCCAAGGGCCCGCTAGTTGACCTACATAGTCCAAGTGCCAGCTAGGTAACCTAGATAGTACAAGTGCCAGCTAGGGAACCTAGATAGTCCAAGTGCCTGTTAGCTAACCTAGATAATCCAAGAGCCCGCTAGGTAACCTAGACAGTCCAAGTGCCCGCTAGGTTACCTACATAGTCTAAGTGCCCAATCGTTAACCTAGATAGTCCAAGTGCCCGCTAGGAAACCTACATAGTCCAAGGGCACGAGAGGTAACCTAGATAGTCCAAGTACCCGCTAGATAACCTAGAGTCCAAGTGCTCGCTAGTTAACCTACATAGTCCAAGTGCCCGTATGTAACCTAGATAGTCCAAGTGCCTGCTAGGTAACTTACATTGTCCAAGACCCGCTAGGTAACGTAGATAGTCCAAGTTCCCGTTACCTAACCTAGATAGTCCAAGTGCCCGCTAGGCAACCTACATAGTCCAATAGCCTGTTCGTTAACCTAGAAGTCCAAGTGCCCGCTAGGTAACCTAGACAGTACAAGTGCCCGCAAGGTTACCTACATATTCCAAGTGCAAGCTAGTTAACATAGATAGTCCAAGTGCCCTCTAGGGAACGTACATAGTCCAAGTGCCCGCTAGATAACCTAGATAGTGCAAGTGCCCGCTAGTTAACCTAGATAGTTCAAGTACCCGCTAGGTAACCTAGATCGTCCAAGGGCCCGTTCGGTAACCTAGATAGTCTAAGTGCCCTTTAGAGAACCTAGATAGTCCAAGGGCCCGCTATTAAACCGACATAGTCCATGCGCCAGCTAGTTAACCTACATAGTGCAAGTGTCCGCCAGTTAACCTACATATTCCAAGTGCCCGCTAGTTAACCTACATAATCTAAGTGCCCGTTAGCTAACCTAGATGGTCCAAGGGCCCGCTAGTTGACCTACATAGTCCAAGTGCGAGCTAGGTAACCTAGATAGTACAAGTGCCCGCTAGGGAACCTAGATAGTCCAAGTGCCTGTTAGCTAACCTAGATAGTCCAAGTGGCGGCTAGTTAACCTACATAGTCCAAGTGCCCGTTCGTTAACCTAGATAATCCAGGTGCCCGCTAGGTAACCTAGACAGTCCAAGTGCCCGCTAGTTAACCTACATAGTCCAAGTGCCCGATAGGGAACCTACATAATCCAAGTGCCCGCAAGGCAACCTACATACTCCAAGTGCCCGTTAGTTAACCTAGATAGTCAAAGTGCCTGCTAGGTAACCTAGATATTCCAAGTGCCCCTAGGTAACCTACACAGTCCAAGTGCCCACTAGGCAACCTAAATAGTCCAAATGCCCGCTAGGGAAACTACATAGTCCAAGTGCCCGCTAGTTAACCTAGATAGTCCAAGTGCCTGGTAGTAAACCTACATACCCATGGGCCCTCTAGATAACCAACATAGTACAAGTGCCCGTTAGTTAACCTAGATCGTGCAAGTGTCCGCTAGTTAACCTACATAGTCCAAGTGCCCGCTAGTTAACCTATATACCAAGTGCCCGCTACCTAACCTAGATAGTCCAAGGGCACGCTAGTTAACCTACATAGTACAAGTGCCCGCTCGGGAGCCTAGATAGTCCAAGTGCCCGCTCTGGAACATGCATAGTCCAAGTGCCCGCTAGGGAATCTACATAGTCCAAGGGCCCGCTAGTTAACCTACATAGTCCAAGTACACGCTAGTTAACCTAGATCTTCCAAGTGCCCGGTAGTTGACCTAGATCTTCCAAGTGCCCGGTAGTTAACCTACAAAGATCAAGGGCCCGCTAGTTAACCTACATCGTCCAAGGGCCCGCTAGTTAACCTAGATAGTCCAAGTGCCCGCTAGTTAACCTACACAGTCCAAGTGCCCGCTAGGTAACCTAGACAGTTCAAGTGACCACTAGGTTACCTACATAGTCTAAGTGCCTGTTCGTTAACCTCATAGTCCAAGTGCCCGCTAGGTAACCTATATAGTCCAAATGCCCGCTAGTAACCCTAATAGTTCAAGTGCCCGCTAGTTAACCAAGATAGTCCAAGTGCCCGCTAGTTAACCTAGATAGTCCAAGTGCCCACTAGGTAACCTACATAGTCCAAGTGCCCGCTAGGTAACCTAGATAGTCCAAGGGCCCGCTAGTTAACCTACATAGTCCAAGGGCTCACTTGTTAACTTTGAGAGTCCAAGTGGCCGCTAGTTAACCTAGATCGTCCAAGTGCCCGCTAGTTAACCTAGATTGTCCCAGTGCCTGCTAGTTAACCTACATAGTCTCAGGGCCCACTAGTTAACCTAGATAGTCCAAGTGCCCTCTAGTTAACCTACATAGTCCAAGTGCCCGCTAGGTAACCTAGGTAGTCCAAGGGCCTGCTAGTTAACCTACATAGTCCAAGGGCTCACTTGTTAACTTTGATAGTCCAAGTGCCCGCTAGTTAACCTAGATCGTCCAAGTGCCCGCTAGTTATCCTAGATTGTCCAAGTGCCTGCTAGTTAACCTAGATAGTCCAAGTGCCCGGTAGTTAACCTAGATACTCCAAGTGCCTGCTAGGTAACCTACATAGTGCAAGTGTCCGCTAGTTAACCTACATATTCCACGTGCCCGCTAGTAAACATAGATAGTCCAAATGCCCCTAGGAAACGTACATAGTTCAAGTGCCCGCTAGGTATCCTAGATAGTGCAAGTGCCAGCTAGTTAACCTAGATAGTTCAAGTACCCGCTAAGTAACCTAGATCGTCCAAGGGCCCCCTAGTTAGCCTACATAGTCCAAGAGCCCGCTAGGTAACCTAGATAGTCCAAGGGCCCGTTCGGTAACCTAGATAGTCCAAGTGCCCTTTAGGGAACCTAGATAGTCCAAGGGCCCGATAATAAACCTACATAGTCCATGGGCCCGCTAGTTAACCTATATAGTGCAAGTGTCCGCTAGTTAACGTACATATTCCAAGTGCCCCCTAGTTAACCTACATAATCTAAGTGCCCGTTAGCTAACCTAGGTAGTCCAAGGGCCCGCTAGTTGACCTACATAGTCCAAGTGCTAGCTAGGTAACCTAGATAGTACAAGTGCCCCCTAGGGAACCTAGATAGTCCAAGTGCCTGTTATCTAATCTAGATAGTCAAAGTGGCGGCTAGGTAACCTACATACTCCAAGTGCCCGTTCGTTAACCTAGATAATCCAAGTGCCCGCTAGGTAACGTAGACAGTCCAAGTGCCCGTTAGTTAACCTACATAGTCCAAGTGTCCGATAGGGAAACTACATAGTCTAAGGGCCCGCTAGTTAACCTACATAGTCCAAGGTCCGCTAGTTAACCTACATAGTACAAGGGGCCGCTAGTTGACCTAGATAGTCCAAGTGCCCGCTAGTTAACCTAGATAGTCCAAGTGCCCGCTAGTTAACCTAAGTAGTCCAAATGTAAGATAGGAATCCTACCTAGTCCAAGTGCCCGCGAGGTAACCTACATAGTCCAAGTGCCCCTTCGTTAACCTAGATAGTCCAAGAGCGCTCTAGGTAACCTAGACTGTCCAAGTGCCCGCTAGGTTACCTACATAGTCCAAGTGCCCGTTCGTTAACCTAGATTGTCCAAGTGCCCGCTAGTTAACCTAAGTAGTCCAAATGTCCGATAGGGATCCTACATAGTCCAAGTGCCCGCTAGGTAACCTACATAGTCCAAGTGCTCGTTCGTTAACCTAGATAGTCCAAGTGCCCTCTAGGTAACCTAGACGGTCCAAGTGCCCGCTAGGTTACCTACATAGTCCAGTGCCCGTTCGTTAACCTAGATACTCCAAGTGCCCGCTACGAAACCTACATATTCCAAGGGCCCGCTAGGTAACCTAGATAGTCCAAGTACCCGCTAGGTAACCTAGAGTCCAAGTGCCCGCTAGGTAACCTAGATAGTCAAAGTGCCCGTTAGGTAACCTAGATAATCCACGTGCCCGCTAGGTAACTTACATTGACGAAGTTCCCGCTAGGTAACCTAGATAGTCCAAGTGCCCGTTACCTTACCTGGATAGTCCTAGTGCCCGCTAGGCAACCTACATAGTCCAAGAGCTCGTTCGTTGACCTAGAAGTCCAAGTGCTCGCTAGGTAACCTAGACAGTAGAAGTGCCCGCTAGGTTACCTGCATATTCCAAGTGCCCGTTCGTTAACCTAGATAGTCCAAGTGCCCACTAGGTAACCTACATAGTTCAAGTGCCCGCTAGGTAACCTATATAGTCCAAGTGCCCGCTAGGTAACCTACATAGTCCAAGGGCTCACTTGTTAACCTAGATAATCCAAGTGTCCTCTAGTTAACCTACATAGTCCAAGTGCACGCTAGTTAACCTAGATAGTCCAAGTGCCTGCTAGTTAACCTAGATAGTCCAAGTGTCTGCTAGTTAACCTAGATAGTCCAAGTGCCTGCTAGGTAACCTACATAGTGCAAGTGTCTGCTAGTTAACCTACATATTCCAAGTGCCCGCGAGTTAGCATAGACAGTCCAAGTGCCCGCTAGGGAACTTACATAGTCCAAGTGCCCACTAGGTAACCTAGATAGTGCAAGAGCCCGCTAGGTAACCTAGATCGTCCAAGGGCCCCCTAATTAGCCTACATAGTCCAAGTGCCTGCTAGGTAGCCTAGATAGTCCAAGTGCCCGTTCGGTAACTAGATACTCCAAGTACCCTTTAGGGAACCTGGATAGTCCAAGGGCCCGCTAGTAAACCTACATAGTCCAAGTGCGCGCTAGTTAACCTACATAATCTAAGTGCCCGTTAGCTAACCAAGATAGTCCAAGGGCCCGCTAGTTGACCTACATAGTCCAAGTGCCAGCTAGGTAACCTAGATAGTACAAGTGCCAGCTAGGGAACCTAGATAGTCCAAGTGCCTGTTAGCTAACCTAGATAATCCAAGAGCCCGCTAGGTAACCTAGACAGTCCAAGTGCCCGCTAGGTTACCTACATAGTCTAAGTGCCCAATCGTTAACCTAGATAGTCCAAGTGCCCGCTAGGAAACCTACATAGTCCAAGGGCACGAGAGGTAACCTAGATAGTCCAAGTACCCGCTAGATAACCTAGAGTCCAAGTGCTCGCTAGTTAACCTACATAGTCCAAGTGCCCGTATGTAACCTAGATAGTCCAAGTGCCTGCTAGGTAACTTACATTGTCCAAGACCCGCTAGGTAACGTAGATAGTCCAAGTTCCCGTTACCTAACCTAGATAGTCCAAGTGCCCGCTAGGCAACCTACATAGTCCAATAGCCTGTTCGTTAACCTAGAAGTCCAAGTGCCCGCTAGGTAACCTAGACAGTACAAGTGCCCGCAAGGTTACCTACATATTCCAAGTGCAAGCTAGTTAACATAGATAGTCCAAGTGCCCTCTAGGGAACGTACATAGTCCAAGTGCCCGCTAGATAACCTAGATAGTGCAAGTGCCCGCTAGTTAACCTAGATAGTTCAAGTACCCGCTAGGTAACCTAGATCGTCCAAGGGCCCGTTCGGTAACCTAGATAGTCTAAGTGCCCTTTAGAGAACCTAGATAGTCCAAGGGCCCGCTATTAAACCGACATAGTCCATGCGCCAGCTAGTTAACCTACATAGTGCAAGTGTCCGCCAGTTAACCTACATATTCCAAGTGCCCGCTAGTTAACCTACATAATCTAAGTGCCTGTTAGCTAACCTAGATGGTCCAAGGGCCCGCTAGTTGACCTACATAGTCCAAGTGCGAGCTAGGTAACCTAGATAGTACAAGTGCCCGCTAGGGAACCTAGATAGTCCAAGTGCCTGTTAGCTAACCTAGATAGTCCAAGTGGCGGCTAGTTAACCTACATAGTCCAAGTGCCCGTTCGTTAACCTAGATAATCCAGGTGCCCGCTAGGTAACCTAGACAGTCCAAGTGCCCGCTAGTTAACCTACATAGTCCAAGTGCCCGATAGGGAACCTACATAATCCAAGTGCCCGCAAGGCAACCTACATACTCCAAGTGCCCGTTAGTTAACCTAGATAGTCAAAGTGCCTGCTAGGTAACCTAGATATTCCAAGTGCCCCTAGGTAACCTACACAGTCCAAGTGCCCACTAGGCAACCTAAATAGTCCAAATGCCCGCTAGGGAAACTACATAGTCCAAGTGCCCGCTAGTTAACCTAGATAGTCCAAGTGCCTGGTAGTAAACCTACATACCCATGGGCCCGCTAGATAACCTACATAGTACAAGTGCCCGTTAGTTAACCTAGATCGTGCAAGTGTCCGCTAGTTAACCTACATAGTCCAAGTGCCCGCTAGTTAACCTATATACCAAGTGCCCGCTACCTAACCTAGATAGTCCAAGGGCACGCTAGTTAACCTACATAGTACAAGTGCCCGCTCGGGAGCCTAGATAGTCCAAGTGCCCGCTCTGGAACATGCATAGTCCAAGTGCCCGCTAGGGAATCTACATAGTCCAAGGGCCCGCTAGTTAACCTACATAGTCCAAGTACACGCTAGTTAACCTAGATCTTCCAAGTGCCCGGTAGTTGACCTAGATCTTCCAAGTGCCCGGTAGTTAACCTACATAGATCAAGGGCCCGCTAGTTAACCTACATCGTCCAAGGGCCCGCTAGTTAACCTAGATAGTCCAAGTGCCCGCTAGTTAACCTACACAGTCCAAGTGCCCGCTAGGTAACCTAGACAGTTCAAGTGACCACTAGGTTACCTACATAGTCTAAGTGCCTGTTCGTTAACCTCATAGTCCAAGTGCCCGCTAGGTAACCTATATAGTCCAAATGCCCGCTAGTAACCCTAATAGTTCAAGTGCCCGCTAGTTAACCAAGATAGTCCAAGTGCCCGCTAGTTAACCTAGATAGTCCAAGTACCCGCTAGTTAACATAGATAGTCCAAGTACCCACTAGGAAACGTACATAGTCCAAGTGCCCGCTAGGTAAGGTAGATAGTCCAAGTGCCCGCTAGGGAACGTACATAGTCCAAGTGCCCGCTAGGTAACCTAGATAGTCCAAGTGCCCGCTAGTTAACCTACATAGTCCAAGTGCCTGCTAGGTAACCTAGATAGTCCAAGTGCCCACTAGTTAACCTACATAGTCCAAGGTCCCCTTAGGTAAACTAGATAGTCCAAAGGCCTGCTAGGTAACCTACATTGTCCTAGTGCCCCCTAGTTAACCTACATTCTCCAAGTGCCCGATAGGGAACCTACGTTGTCCAAGTGCCCGCTAGGTATCCTACATAGTCCAAATGCCCGCTAGTTAACCTACATAGTCCAAGTGCCCGTGAGTTAACCTAGATAATCCAAGTGCCCGCTAGGTAACCTAGATAGTCCAACAGCCCGGTAGGTAAACTACGTACTCCAAGTACCCGCTAGTTAACCTAGATAGTTCAAGTACCCGCTAGGTAACCTAGATCGTCCAAGGGCTCCCAAGTTAGCCTACATAGTCCAAGTGCCCGCTAGGTAACCTAGATAGTCCAAGGGCCCATTCAGTAACCTAGATAGTCCAAGGGCCCGCTACTAAACCTACATAGTCCATGGGCCCGCTAGTTAACCTACATAGTGCAAGTGTCCGCGAGTTAACCTACATATTCCAAGTGCCCGCTAGTTAACCTAGATAGTCCAAGGGTCCGCTAGTTGACCTACATAGTCCAAGTGCCAGCTAGGTAACCTAGATAGTACAAGTGCCCACTAGGGATCCTAGATAGTCCAAGTGCCTGTTAGCTAACCTAGATAGTCCAAGTGGCGGCTAGGTAACCTACATAGTCCAAGTGCCCGTTCGTTAACCTAGATAATCCAAGTGCCCGCTAGGTAACGTAGACAGTCCAAGTGCCCGCTAGTTAACCTACATAGTCCAAGGGCCCGCTCGTTAACCTACATAGTCCAAGGGCCCGCTAGGTAACCTAGATAGTCCAAGTGCCCGCTAGTTAACCTAGATAGACCAAGTGCCCGCTAGGGAACCTACCTAGTCCAAGTGCCCAATAGGGAACCTACATAGTCCATGTGCCCGCTAGTTAACATAGATAGTCCAAGTACCCACTAGGAAACGTACATAGTCCAAGTGCCCGCTAGGTAAGGTAGATAGTCCAAGTGCCCGCTAGGGAACGTACATAGTCCAAGTGCCCGCTAGGTAACCTAGATAGTCCAAGTGCCCGCTAGTTAACCTACATAGTCCAAGTGCCTGCTAGGTAACCTAGATAGTCCAAGTGCCCACTAGTTAACCTACATAGTCCAAGGTCCCCCTAGGTAACCTAGATAGTCCAAAGGTCTGCTAAGTAACCTACATTGTCCTAGTGCCCCCTAATTAACCTACATTCTCCATGTGCCCGATAGGGAACCTACATAGTCCAAGTGCCCGCTAGTTAACCTACATAGTCCAAGTGCCCGTTAGTTAACCTAGATAATCCAAGTGCCCACTAGGTAACCTAGATAGTCCAACAGCCCGGTAGGTAACCTATGTACTGCAAGTACCCGCTAGTTAACCTAGATAGTTCAAGTACCCGCTAGGTAACCTAGATCGTCCAAGGGACCCCTAGTTAGCCTACATAATCCAAGTGCCCGCTAGGTAACCTAGATAGTCCAAGGGCCCGTTCGGTAACCTAGATAGTCCAAGTGCCCTTTAGGGAACCTAGATAGTCCAAGGGCCCGCTACTAAACCTACATAGTCCTTGTGCCAGCTAGTTAACTTACATAGTGCAAGTGTCCGCCAGTTAACCTAGATAGTCCAAGGGCCCGCTAGTTGACCTATATAGTCCAAGTGCCAGCTAGGTAACCTAGATAGTACAAGTGCCCGCTAGGGATCCTAGATAGCCCAAGTGCCTGTTAGCTAAACTAGATAGTACAAGTGGCGGCTAGGTAACCTACATAGTCCAAGTGCCCGTTCGTTAACCGAGATAATCCAAGTGCCCGCTAGGTAACGTAGGCAGTCCAAGTGCCCGCTAGTTAACCTACATAATCCAAGGTCCGCAGTTAACCTAGATAGTCCAAGTGCTCGCTAGTTAACCTACATAGTACAAGGGCCCGTAGTTGACCTAGATATTCCAAGTGCCCGCTAGGTAACCTACAAAATCTAAGTGCCCACTGGGTTATCAATATAGTCCAAATGCCCGCTAGGGAACCTACAAAGTCCAAGTGCCCGCTAGGTAACCTAGATAGTCCAAGTGCCCTCTAGTTAACCTAGATCGTCCAAGTGCCCGCTAGTTAACCTACATCGTCCAAGGGCCCGCTCTTTAACCTACATAGTCCAAGGTCCGCTAGTTAACCTAGATAGTCCAAGTGCTCGCTAATTAACCTACATAGTACAAGGGCCCGCTAGTTGACCTAGATAGTCCAAGTGCCCGCTAGTTAACATAGATAGTCCAAGTGCCCGCTAGGTATCCTAAGTAGTACAAATGTCCGATAGGGATCCTACATAGTCCAAGTGCCCGCTAGGTAACCTACATAGTCCAAGTGCCCGTTCGTTAACCAAGATAGTCCAAGTGCCCGCTAGGTAACCTAGACTGTCCAAGTGCCCGCTAGGTTACCTACATAGTGCAAGTGCCCGTTCGTTAACCTAGATAGTCCAAGGGCCCGCTAGGTAACGTAGATAGTCCAAGTGCCCGCTAGGTAACCTAGATAGTCCAAGTGCCCGTTACCTAACCTAGATAGTCCAAGTGCCCGTTAGGCAACCTACATAGACCAAGAGCCCGTTCTTTAATCTAGAAGTCCCAGTGCCCGCTAGGTAACCTACATAGTCCAAGTGCGCGCTAGGTAACCTAGATTGTCCAAGTGCCCATTAGCTAACCTAGATACTCCAAGTGCCTGCTAGGTTACCTGCATATTCCAAATGCGCGTTCGTTAACCTAGATACTCCAAGTGCCCACTAGGTAACCTACATAGTCCAAGTGCACGCTAGGTAACCTATATAGTCCAAGTGCCCGCTAGGTAACCTAGATAGTCCAAGGGCCCGCTAGCTAACCTACATAGTCCAAGGGCTCACTTGTTAACTTTGATATTCCAAGTGGCCGCTAGTTAACCTAGATCGTCCAAGTGCCCGCTAGTTAACCTAGATTGTCCAAGTGCCTGCTATTTAACCTAGATAGTCCAAGTGCACGCTAGTTAACCTAGATAGTCCAAGTGCCTGCTAGTTAACCTAAGTAGTCCAAATGTAAGATAGGAATCCTACCTAGTCCAAATGCCCGCTAGGTAACCTACATAGTCCAAGTGCCCCTTCGTTAACCTAGATAGTCCAAGAGCCCTCTAGGTAACCTAGACTGTCCAAGTGCCCGCTAGGTTACCTACATAGTCCAAGTGCCCGTTCGTTAACCTAGATAGTCCAAGTGCCCGCTAGTTAACCTAAGTAGTCCAAATGTCCGATAGGGATCCTACATTGTCCAAGTGCCCGCTAGGTAACCTACATAGTCCAAGTGCCCGTTCGTTAACCTAGGTAGTCCAAGTGCCCTCTAGGTAACCTAGACTGTCCAAGTGCCCGCTAGGTTACCTATATAGTCCAAGTGCCCGTTCATTAACCTAGATAGTCCAAGTGCCCGCTAGTTAACCTAAGTAGTCAAAATGTCCGATAGGGATCCTACATAGTCCAAGTGCCCGCTAGGTAACCTACATAGTCCAAGTGCCCGTTCGTTAACCTAGATAGTCCAAGTGCCCTCTAGGTAACCTAGACTGTCCAAGTGCCCGCTAGGTTACCTACATAGTCCAAGTGCCCTTTCGTTAACCTAGATAGTCCAAGTGCCCGCTAGGAAACCTATATAGTCCAAGGGCCCGCTAGGTAACTTAGATAGTCCAAGTGCCCGCTAGGTAACCTAGATAGTCCAAGTACCCGCTAGGTAACCTAGAGTCCAAGTGCCCACTAGGTAACCTAGATAGTCAAAGTGCCCGTTAGGTAACCTAGATAGTCCAAGTGCCCGCTAGGTAACTTATATTGACGAAGTTCCCGCTAGGTAACCTAGATAGTCCAAGTGCCCGTTACCTAACTTGGATAGTCCAAGTGCCCGCTAATCAACCTACATAGTCCAAGAGCCCGTTCGTTGACCTAGAAGTCCAAGTGGTCGCTAGGTAACCTAGACAGTAGAAGTGCCCGCTAGGTTACCTGCATATTCCAAGAGCCCGTTCGTTAACCTAGATAGTCCAAGTGCCCACTAGGTAACCTACATAGTTCAAGTGCCCGCTAGGTAACCTATATAGTCCAAGTGCCCGCTAGGTAACCTACATAGTCCAAGGGCTCACTTGTTAACTTTGATAGTCCAAGTGCCCGCTAGTTAACCTAGATTGTCCAAGTGCCCGCTAGTTAACCTAGATTATCCAAGTGCCTGCTAGTTAACCTACATAGTCCAAGGGCCCACTAGTTAACCTAGATAATCCAAGTGTCCTCTAGTTAACCTACATAGTCCAAGTGCACGCTAGTTAACATAGATAGTCCAAGTGCCCGCTAGTTAACCTAGATAGTCCAAGTGCCTGCTAGGTAACCTACATAGTGCAAGTGTCCGCTAGTTAACCTACATATTCCAAGTGCCCGCTAGTTAGTATAGTTAGTCCAAGTGCCCGCTAGGGAACTTACATAGTCCAAGTGCCCACTAGGTAACCTAGATAGTGCAAGTGCCCGCTAGGTAACCTAAATAGTCCAAGTGCCCGTTCGGTAACTAGATAATCCAAGTGCCCTTTAGATAACCTGGATAGTCCAAGGGCCCGCAAGTAAACCTACATAGTCCATGGGCCCGCTAGTTAACATACATTGTGCAAGTGTCCGCTAGTTAACCTACATATTCCATATGCCCGCTAGTTAACCTATATAATCTAAGTGCCCGTTAGCTAACCAAGATAGTCCAAGGGCCCGCTAGTTGACCTACATAGTCCAAGTGCCAGCTAGGTAACCTAGATAGTACAAGTGCCCGCTAGGGAACCTAGCTAGTCCAAGTGCCTGTTAGCTAACCTAGATAATCCAAGAGCCCGCTAGGTAACCTAGACTGTCCAAGTGCCCGCTAGGTCACCTACATACTCTAAGTGCCCAATCGTTAACCTAGATAGTCCAAGTGCCCGCTAGGAAACCTACATAGTCCAAGGGCCCGAGAGGTAACCTAGATAGTCCAAGTACCCGCTAGATAACCTAGAGTCCAAGTGCTCGCTAGTTAACCTACATAGTCCAAGTGCCCGTATGTAACCTAGATAGTCCAAGTGCCTGCTAGGTAACTTACATTGTCCAAGTTCCCGCTAGGTAACCTAGATAGTCCAAGTTCCCGTTACCTAACCTAGATAGTCCAAGTGCCCGCTAGGCAACCTACATAGTCCAATAGCCCGTTCGTTAACCTAGAAGTCCAAGTGCCCACTAGGTAACCTAGACAGTAGATGTGCCCGCAAGGTTACCTACATATTCCAAGTGCAATCTAGTTAACATAGATAGTCCAAGTGCCCGCTAGGGATCGTATATAATCCTAGTGCCCGCTAGGTAACCTAGATAGTGCAAGTGCCCGCTAGTTAACCTAGATAGTTCAAGTACCCGCTAGGTGACCCAGATCGTCCAAGAGCCCGTTCGGTAACCTAGATAGTCTAAGTGCCCTTTAGAGAACCTAGATAGTCCAAGGGCCCGCTATTAAACCTACATAGTCCATGTGCCAGCTAGTTAACCTACATAGTGCAAGTGTCCGCCAGTTAACCTACATATTCCAAGTGCCCGCTAGTTAACCTACATAATATAAGTGCCCGTTAGCTAACCTAGATAGTCCAAGGGCCCGCTAGTTGACCTACATAGTCCAACTGCCAGCTAGGTAACCTAGATAGTACAAGTGCCCGCTAGGGAACCTAGATAGTCCAAGTGCCTGTTAGCTAACCTAGATAGTCCAAGTGGCGGCTAGGTAACCTACATAGTCCAAGTGCCCGTTCGTTAATCTAGATAATCCAAGTGCCCGCTAGGTAACCTAGACAGTCCAAGTGCCCGCTAGTTAACCTACACAGTCCAAGTGCCCGCTAGGTAACCTAGACAGTTCAAGTGACCACTAGGTTACCTACATAGTCTACGTGCCTGTTCGTTAACCTCATAGTCCAAGTGCCCCCTAGGTAACCTATATAGTCCAAATGGCCGCTAGTGACCCTAATCGTTCAAGTGCCCACTAGTTAACCAAGATAGTCCATGTGCCCGCTAGTTAACCTAGATAGTCCAAGTACCCGCCAGTTAACATAGATAGTCCAAGTACCCACTAGGAAAGGTACATAGTCCAAGTGCCCGCTAGGTAAGGTAGATAGTCCAAGTGCCTGCTAGGGAACGTACATAGTCCAAGTGCCCGCTAGTTACCCTACATAGTCCAAGTGCCTGCTAGGTAACCTAGATAGTCCAAGTGCCCACTAGTTAACCTACATAGTCCAAGGTCCACCTAGGTAACCTAGATAGTCCAAAGGACTGATAGGTAACCTACATTGTCCTAGTGCCCCCTAGTTAACCTACATTCTCCAAGTGCCTGATAGGGAACCTACATAGTCCAAGTGCCCGCTAGGTAACCTACATAGTCCAAATGCCCGCTAGTTAACCTACATAGTCCAAGTACCCGTGAGTTAACCTAGATAATCCAAGTGCTCGCTAGGTAACCTAGATAGTCCAACAGCCCGGTAGGTAACCTACGTACTCCAAGTACCCGCTAGTTAACCTAGATAGTTCAAGTACCCGCTAGGTAACCTAGATCATCCAAGGGCTCCCAAGTTAGCCTACATAGTCCAAGTGCCCGCTAGGTAACCTAGATAGTCCAAGGGCCCGTTCGGTAACCTAGATAGTCCAAGGGCCCGCTACTAAACCTACATAGTCCATGGGCCCGCTAGTTAACCTACATAGTGCAAGTTTCCGCTAGTTAACCTACATATTCCAAGTGCCCCCTAGTTAACCTACATAATCTAAGTGCCCATTAGCTAACCTAGGTAGTCCAAGGGCCCGCTAGTTGACCTACATAGTCCAAGTGCCAGCTAGGTAACCTAGATAGTACAAGTGCCTGTTAGCTAACCTAGATAGTTCAAGTGGCGGCTAGGTAACCTACATACTCCAAGTGCCCGTTCGTTAACCTAGACAATCCAGGAGCCCCTAGGTAACGTAGACAGTCCAAGTGCCCGCTAGTTAACCTACATAGTCCAAGTGCCCGATAGGGAACCTACATAGTCCAAGGGCCCGCTAGTTAACCTACTTAGTCCAAGGTCTGCTAGTTAACCTAGATAGTCCAAGTGCTCGCTAGTTAACCTACATAGTACAAGGGCCCGATAGTTGACCTAGATAGTCAGTGCCCGCTAGGTAACCTACAAAGTCTAAGTGCCCGCTAGGTTATCTATATAGTCCAAATGCCCGCTAGGGAACCTACATCGTCCAAGTGCCCGCTAGGTAACCTAGATAGTCCAAGTGCCCTCTTGTGAACCTAGATCGTCCAAGTGCCCGCTAGTTAACATACATAGTCCAAGGGCCCGCTAGTTAACCTATATAGTCCAAGGTCCGCTAGTTAACCTAGATCGTCCAAGTGCCCGCTAGTTAACCTACATAGTACAAGGGCCCGCTAGTTAACCTAGATAGTCCAAGTGCCCGCTAGGTATCCTAAGTAGTCCAAATGTCCGATAGGGATCCTACATAGTCCAAGTGCCCGTTCGTTAACCTATATAGTCCAAGTGCCCTCTAGGTAACGTAGACTGTCCAAGTGCCCGCTAGGTTACCTACATAATCCAAGTGCCCACTAGGAAACCTACATAGTCCAAGGGCCCGCTAGGTAACCTAGATATTCCAAGTGCCTGCTAGGTAACCTAGATAGTCCAAATGCCCGCTAGGTAACCTAGAGTCCAAGTGCTCGCTAGTTAACCTACATAGTCCATGTGCCCGCTAGGTAACCTAGATAGTCCAAGTGCCCGCTAGGTAACTTACATTGACGAAGTTCCCGCTAGGTAACCTAGATAGTCCAAGTGCCCGTTACCTAACCTGGATAGTCCAAGTTCCCTCTAGGCAACCTACATAGTCCAAGAGCCCGTTCGTTGACCTAGAAGTCCAAGTGCTCACTAGGTAACCTAGACAGTAGAAGTGCCCGCTAGGTTACCTGCATATTACAAGTGCCCGTTCGTTAACCTAGATAGTCCAAGTGCCCACTAGGTAGCCTACATAGTCCAAGTGCCCGCTAGTTAACCTACATAGTCCAAGTGCCCGATAGGGAACTTACATAGTCCAAGTGCCCGCTAGTTAACCTACATAGTCCAAGGTCTGCTAGTTAACCTAGATAGTCCAAGTGCTCGCTAGTTAACCTACATAGTACAAGGGCCCGTTAGTTGACCTAGATAGTCCAAGTGCCCGCTAGGTAACCTACAAAGTCTAAGTGCCCGCTAGGTTATCTATATAGCCCAAATGCCCGCTAGGGAAGCTACATAGTCCAAGTACCCGCTAGGTAACCTAGATAGTCCAAGTGCCCTCTAGTGAACCTAGATCGTCCAAGTGCCCGCTAGTTAACCTACATAGTCCAAGGGCCCGATAGTTAACCTATATAGTCCAAGGTCCGCTAGTTAACCTAGATCATCCAAGTGCCCGCTAGTTAACCTACATAGTACAAGGGCCCGCTAGTTGACCTTGATAGTCCATGTGCCCGCTAAGTAACCTAGATAGTCCGAGTGCCCGCTAGGTATCCTAAGTAGTCCAAATGTCCGATAGGGATCCGACATAGTCCATGTGCCCGCTAGGTAACCTACATAGTCCAAGTGCCCGTTCGTTAACCTAGATAGTCCAAGTGCCCTCTAGGTAACGCAGACTGTCCAAGTGCCCGCTAGGTTACCTACATAGTCCAAGGGCCCGCTAGGTAACCTAGATAGTCCAAATGCCCGCTAGGAAACCTAGAGTCCAAGTGCTCGCTAGTTAACCTACATAGTCCATGTGCCCGCTAGGTAACCTAGATAGTCAAAGTGCCCGCTAGGTAACTTACATTGACGAAGTTCCCGCTAGGTAACCTAGATAGTCCAAGTGCCCGTTACCTAACCTGGATAGTCCAAGTTCCCGCTAGGCAACCTACATAGTCCAAGAGCCCGTTCGTTGACCTAGAAGTCCAAGTGCTCGCAAGGTAACCTAGACAGTAGAAGTGCCCGCTAGGTTACCTGCATATTACAAGTGCCCGTTCGTTAACCTAGATAGTCCAAATGCCCACTAGGTAACCTACATAGTCCAACTGCCCGCTAGGTAACCTATATAGTCCAACTGCCCGCTAGGTAACCTACATAGTCCAAGGGCTCACTTGTTAACTTTGATAGTCCAAGTGCCCGCTAGTTAACCTAGATTGTTCAAGTAACTGCTAGTTAACCTACATAGTCCAAGGGCCCACTAGTTAACCTAGATAATCCAAGTGTCCTCTAGTTAGCCTACATAGTCCAAGTACCCGCTAGTTAACCTATATACCAAGTGCCCGCTACGTAACCTAGATAGTCCAAGGGCGCGCTAGTTAACCTACATAGACTAAGTGCCCGCTAGGCAACCTAGATAGTCCAAGTGCCCACTAAGGAACCTACATAGTCCAAGTGCACGGTAGTTAACCTAGATATTCCAAGTGCCCGCTAGTTAACCTAGATAGTCCAAGTGCCTGCTAGGTAACCTACATAGTGCCAGTGTCCACTAGTTAACCTACATATTCCAATTGCCCGCTAGTTAACATAGACAGTCCAAATGCCCGCTAGGGAACTTACATAGTCCACGTGCCCACTAGGTAACCTAGATAGTGCAAGTGCCCGCTAGGTAACCTAGATCGTCCAAAGGCCCCCTAGTTAGCCTACATATTCCAAGTGCCCGCTAGGTAACGTAGATAGTCCAAGTGCCCGTTCGGTAACTAGATAGTCCAAGTGCCCTTTAGGGAACCTGGATAGTCCAAGGGCCCGCTAGTAAACCTACATAGTCCAAGTGCCCGGTAGTTAACTTACATAGTTCAAGTGTCCGTAGGGAACATACAGAGTCCAAGTGCCAGCTAGGGAACCTACATAGTCCAAGTGCCTGCTAGTTAATCTACATAGTTCAAGGGCCCGCTAGTTAACCTACATATTCCAAGTACCCGCTAGTTAACCTAGATCGTCCAAGTGTCCGCTAATTAACGTACATAGTACAAGTGCCCGCTAGGGAACCTAGATAGTCTAAGTGCCCGCTCTGGAACCTACATAGTCCAAGTGACTGCTAGGGAACCTACATAGTCCAAGTGCCCGCTCTCGAACATACATAGTCCAAGTGCCCGCTAGGGAATCTACATAGTCCAAGGTCCCGCTAGTTAACGTAGATAGTCCAAGTGCCGCTAGTTAATCTACATAGTCCAAGTGCCCTCTAGGTAACCTACATAGTCCAAGGGCACGCTAGTTAACCTACATAGTCCAAGGGCCCCCTAGTTAACCTAGATAGTCCAAGTGCCCGCTAGGTAACCTAGACATTTCAAGTGACCACTAGGTTACCTACATAGTCCAAGTGCTCGTTCGTTAACCTACATAGTCCAAGTGCCCGCTAGGTAACCAATATAGTCCATATGCCCGCTAGGGGCCCTAATAGTCCATATGTCCGCTAGTTAACCTAGATAGTCCAAGTGCTCGCTAGTTAACCTAGATAGACCAAGTGCCCGCTAGGGAACATATCTAGTCCAAGTACCCGCTAGGAAAAGTACATAGTCCAAGTGCCCGCTAGGTAACGTACATAGTCCAAGTGCCCGCTAGGTAACGTAGATAGTCCAAGTGCCCGCTAGGGAACGTACATAGTCCAAGTGCCTGCTAGGTAACCTAGATAGTACAAGTGCCCACTAGTTAACCTACATAGTCCAGGTTTCCCCTAGGTAACCTAGATAGTCCAAGGACCCACTAGGTAACCTACAACATAGTCCTAGTGCCCCCTAGTTAACCTACATTGTCCAAGTGCCCGATAGGGAACCTACATAGTTCAAGTGCCCGCTAGGTAACCTACATAGTCCAAATGCCCTCTAGTTAATCTACATAGTCCAAGTGCCCGATAGGGAACCTAAATAATCCAAGTGCCCGCTAGGGAACCTACATTGTCCAAGTGCCCGTTAGTTAACCTAGATAGTCCAAGTCCCTGCTTGGTAAACTAGATAGTCCAACAGCCGCTAGGTAACCTACATACACTAAAAACCCGCTATAACGTAGATAGTTCAAGTGCCAGCTAGGTAACCTTGATAGTCCATGTGCTGCTGTGTAACCTACAAAGTCAAAGTGCCCGCTGGGTTATCTATATAGTCCAAATGCCAGCTAGGGAATCTACATAGTCCAAGGGCCCGCTAGTTAACGTAGATAGTCCAAGTGCCGCTAGTTAATCTACATAGTCCAATGGACTGCTAGTTAACCTACATAGTCCAAGTACCCGCTAAGAAACCTAGATATTCCAAGTGCACGCTAGTTAACCTAGATAGTCGAAGTGCCCTCTAGTTAACCTAGATCGTCCAATTGCCCGCAAAGAAACCTAGATAGTCCAAGTGCCCGTTACCTAACCTAGATAGTCCAATTGCCCGCTATGCATCATACATAGTCCAACTGCCCGCTAGTTAACCTAGATAGTCCAAGTACCCGCTGGTTAACATAGATAGTCCAAGTACCCACTAGGAAACGTACATAGTTCAAGTGCCCGCTAGGTAAGGTAGATAGTCCAAGTGCCCGCTAGGGAACGTACATAGTCCAAGTGCCCGCTAGGTAACCTAGATAGTCCAAGTGCCCGCTAGTTAACCTACATAGTCCAAGTGCCCGCTAGTTAACTTACATACTTCAAGTGTCCGTAGGGAACATACAGAGTCCAAGTGCCCGCTAGGGAACCTACATAGTCCAAGTGCACGCTAGTTAACCTAGATTGTCCAAGTGCCCGCTAGTTAACCTAGATAGTCCAAGTGCCCGCTAGGTAACCTACATAGTGCAAGTGTCCGCTAGTTAACCTACATATTCCAATTGCCCGCTAGTTAAAATAGATAGTCCAAGTGCCCGTTAGGGAACTTACATAGTCCAAGTGCCCGCTAGGTAACCTAGATACTGCAATTGAACGCTAGTTAACCTAGATAGTCCAAGTACCCGCTAGGTAACCTAGATCGTCCAAGGGCCCCTTAGTTAGCCTACATAGTCCAAGTGCCTGCTAGGTAACCTAGATATTCCAAGTGCCCGTTCGGTAACCTAGATAGTCCAAGTGCCCTTTAGGGAACCTAGATAGTCCAAGGGCCCGCTAGTAAACCTACATAGTCCATGGGCCTGCTAGTTAACCTTCATAGTGCAAGTGTCCGCTACTTGACCTACATATTCCAAGTGCCCGCTAGTTAACCTACATAATCGAAGTGCCCGTTGGCTAACCTAGATAGTCCAAGGGCCCGCTCGTTGACCTACATAGTCCAAGTGCCCGCTAGTTAACCTAGATAGTCCAAGTGACAGCTAGGTAACCTACATAGTGCAAGTGTCCGCTAGTTAACCTACATAATCCAAGTGCCCGCTAGTTAACATAGATAGTCCAAGTGCCCGCTAGGGAACGTACATAATCCAAGTGCCCGCTAGGTAACCTAGATACTGCAAGTGCCCGCTAGTTAACCTAGATAATTCAAGTACCCACTAGGAAACCTAGATCGTCAAAGGGCCAGTAGTTAGCCTACATAGTCCAAGTGCCCGCTAGGTAACCTAGATAGTCCAAGGGCCCGCTAGTAAACCTACATAGTCCATGTGCCCGCTAGTTAACCTTCATAGGGCAAGTGTCCGCTACTTAACCTACATATTCCAAGTTCCCGTTATTTAACCTACATAATCTAAGTGCCCGTTGGCTAACCTAGATAGTCCAAGGGCCCGCTAGTTGACCTACATAGTCCATGCCATCTCGGTAACCTAGATAGTACAAGTGCCCGCTAGGGAACCTAGATAGTCCAAGTGCCTGTTAGCTAACCTAGATAGTCGAAGTGGCGGCTAGGTAACCTACATAGTCCTAGTGCCCGTTTGTTAACCTAGATAATCCAAGTGCCCACTAGGTAACCTAGACAGTCCAAGTGCCCGCTAGTTAACCTACATAGTCCAAGTGCCCGATAGGGAACCTACATAATCCAAGTGCCCACTAGGCAACCTATATTTTCCAAGTGCCCGTTAGTTAACCTAGATAGTCAAATTGCCTGCTAGGTAACCTAGATAGTCCAAGTGCCTGCTAGGTAACCTACATAGTCCAAGTGCCCGCTAGGTAACCTAAATAGTCCAAATGCCTGCTAGGGAAACTACATAGTCCATGTGCCTGCTAGTTAACCAAGATAGTCCAAGTGCCTGCTAGTAAACCTTCATAATCCATGGGCCCGCTAGTTAACCTACATAGTGCAAGGGCCCGCTAGTTAACCTACATCGTCCAAGTGCCCGCTAGTTAACCTAGATAGTCCAAGTGCCCGCTTGTTAACCTACATAGTCTAAGTGCCCGCTCGGTAACCTAGACAGTTCAAGTGACCACTAGGTTACCTACATAGTCCAAGTGCCCGTTCGTTAACCTACATAGTCCAAGTGCCCGCTAGGTAACCAATATAGTCCAAATGCCCGCTAGGGGCCCTAATATTCCAAATGCCCGCTAGTTAACCTAGTTAGTCCAAGTGCTCGCTAGTTAACCTAGATAGTCCAAGTGCCCGCTAGTTAACCTAGATAGACCAAGTGCCCGCTAGGGAACCTATCTAGTCCAAGTACCCGCTAGGAAACGTACATTGTCCAAGTGCCCGCTAGGTAACGTAGATAGTCCAAGTGCCCGCTAGGGAACGTACGTAGTCCAAGTGCCCGCTAGGAAACCTAGATAGTCCAAGTGCCCACTAGTTAACCTACATAGTCCAGGTTCCCCCTAGGTAACCTAGATAGTCCAAGGGCCCGCTAGGTAACCTACATTGTCCTAGTGCCCCCTAGTTAACCTACATAGTCCAAGTGCCCGATAGGGAACCTACATAGAACAAGTGCCCACTAGGTAACCTACATAGTCCAAGTGCCCGATAGGGAACCTACATAATCCAAGTGCCCGCCAGGGAACCTACATAGTCCAAGTGCCCGTCAGGTAACCTAGATAGTCCAAATGCCCGCTAGGGAACCCACATAGTCCAAGTGCCCGCTATGGAACTTACATAGTCCAAGGGCCCGCTAGGGAACCTACATAGTCCAAGTGCCCGTCAGTTAACCTAGATAGTCCCAGTGCCGGCTAGGTAACCTAGATAGTCCAACAGCCCGGCAGGTAACCTACATTCTCCAAGTACCCGCTAGGGAACGTAGATAGTTCAAGTGCCAGCTAGGTAACCTAGATAGTCCAAGTGCCCGCTGGGTAACCTACAAAGTGTAAGTTCCCGCTAGGTAATCTGTATAGTCCAAATGACCGCTAGGGAGCCTACATAGTCCAAATGATCTCTAGGTAACCTACATAGTCCTAGTGCCCCCTAGTTAACCTACATTTTCCAAATGCCCGATAGGGAACCTACATTTTCCAAGTGCCCGATAGGGAACTTACATTGTCCAAGTGCCTGCTAGGTAACCTACATAGTCCAAATGCCCTCTAGTTAACCTGCATAGTCCAAGTGCCCGATAGGGAACCTACATAATCCAAGTGCCCGCTAGGGAACCTACATTGTCCAAGTGCCCGTTAGGTAACCTAGATAGTCCAAATGCCCGCCAGAAAACCCACATAGTCCAAGTGCCCGCTAGGGAACTTACATAGTCCAAGGGCCCGCTAGGGAATCTACACAGTCCAAGTGCCCGTTAGTTAACCAACATAGTCCATGTCTCCGCTTGGTAACCTAGATAGTCCAACAGCCCGCTAGGTAACCTACATACTCTAAGAACCCGCTATAACGTAGATAGTTCAAGTGCCAGTTAGGTAACCTAGATAGTCCATGTGCCGCTAGGCAACCTACAAATTCAAAGTGCCCGTTTGTTAACCTAGATAATCCAAGTGCACGCTAGTTAACCTAGATAGTCCAAGTGCCCTCTAGTTAACCTAGATCGTCCAAGTGCCCACTAAGAAACCTAGATCGTCCAAGTGCACGCTACTTAACCTACATAGTCCAAGGGCCCGCTAGTTAACCTACATCGACCAAGGGCCCGCTAGTTAACCTACATAGTCCAAGTGCCCGCTAGGTAACCTAGACAGTTCAAGTGACCACTAGGTTACTTACATAGTCCAAGTGCCTGTTCGTTAACCTACATAGTCCAAGTGCCCGCTAGGTAACCTATGTAGTCCAAATGCCCACTAGGGACCCTAATAGTCCAAGTGCCCGCTAGTTATCCTAGATAGTCCAAGTGCTCGCTAGTTAACCTAGATACTCCAACTGCCCGCTAGTTAACCTAGATAGACCAAGTGCCCGCTAGGGACCCTACCTAGTCCAAGTGCCCGATAGGGAACTTACATAGTCCAAGGGCCCGCTAGGGAACCTACATAGTCCAAGTGCCCGTTAGTTAACCTAGATAGTCCAAGTGCCCGCTAGGTAACCTAGATAGTCCAACAGCCCTCTAGGTAAACTACATACTCTAGGAACCCGCTAGGCAACGTAGATAGTTCAATTGCCAGCTAGGTAACCTAGATAGTCCATGTGCCGCTAGGTAACCTACAAAGTCAAAGTGCCCGCTAGGTTATCTATATAGTCCAAATGCCCGCTAGGGTATCTACATAGTCCAAGGGCCCGCTAGTTAACGTAGATAGTCCAAGTGCCGCTAGATATTCTACATAGTTCAAGGGCCCACTAGTTAACCTACATAGTCCAATTACCCGCTAAGAAACCTAGATAGTCCAAGTGCCCGTTACCTAACCTAGATAGTCCAAGTGCCCTCTAGTTAACCTAGATCGTCCAAGTGCCCGCTAAGAAACCTAGATAGTTCAAGTGCCCGTTACCTAACCTAGATAGTCCAATTGCCCGCAATGCAACATACATAGTCCAAGTGCCCGTTCGTTAACCTAGAAGTCCAAGTACCTGCTAGGTAACCTAGACTCTCCAAGTGCCCGCTAGGTTACCTACATAGTCCAAATGCCCGTTCGGTAACCAAATAGTGCAAGTGCCCGGTAGTTAACCTACATAGTCCAAGTGCCCGCTAGGTAACCTAGATAGTCCAAGGGCCCGCTAGTTAACCTACATAGTCCAAGTGCCCGGTAGTTAACTTACATAGTTCAAGTGTCCGTAGGGAACATACAGAGTCCAAGTGCCCGCTAGGGAACCTACATATTCCAAGTGCCCGCTAGTTAATCTACATAGTTCAAGGGCCCGCTAGTTAACCTACATAATCCAAGTACCCGCTAGTTAACCTAGATCGTCCAAGTGTCCGCTAATTAACGTACATAGTACAAGTGCCCGCTATGGAACCTAGATAGTCTAAGTGCCCGCTCTGGAACCTACATAATCCAAGTGACTGCTAGGGAACCTACATAGTCCATGTGCCCGCTCTGGAACATACATAGTCCAAGTGCCCGCTAGGGAATCTACATAGTCCAAGGCACGCTAGTTAACGTAGATAGTCCAAGTGCCGCTGGTTAATCTACATAGTCCAAGAGCCCGCTAGTTAAACTACATAGTCCAAGTACCCGCTAGTTAACCTAGACCGTCCATGTGCCCACTAGGTAACCTACATACTCCAATGGCCCGCTAGTTAACCTAGATAAACCAAGTGCCCGCTAGTTAACCTACATCGTCCAAGGGCTCGCTAGTTAACCTAGACAGTCCAAGTGCCCCCTAGTTAACCTACATAGTCCAAGTGCCCGCTAGGTAACCTAGACATTTCAAGTGACCACTAAGTTACCTACATAGTTCAAGTGCCCGTTCGTAACCTACATAGTCCAAGTGCCCACTAAGAAACATAGATAGTCCAAGTGCTCCCTAGTTAACCTACATAGTCCAAGTACCCGCTAGCTAACCTAGATCATCCAAGTGCACGCTAGTTAACCTACATAGTCCAAGGGCCCGCTAGTTAACCTACATAGTCCAAGGGCCCGCTAATTAACCTACATGGTCCAAGGGCCCGCTAGTTAACCTACATAATCCAAGTGCCCGCTAGGTAACCTAGACAGTTCAAGTGACCACTAGGTTACTTACATAGTCCAAGTGCCTGTTCGTTAACCTACATAGTCCAAGTGCCCGCTAGGTAACCTATATAGTCCAAATGCCTGCTAGGGACCCTAATAGTCCAAGTGCCCGCTAGTTATCCTAGATAGTCCAAGTGCTCGCTAGTTAACCTAGATACTCCAACTGCCCGCTAGTTAACCTAGATAGACCAAGTGCCCGCTAGGGAACCTATCTAGTCCAAGTGCCCAATAGGGAACCTACATAGTCCAAGTGCCCGCTAGTTAACATAGATAGTCCAAGTACCCACTAGGAAACGGACATAGTCCAAGTGCCCGCTAGGTAAGGTAGATAGTCCAAGTGCCCGCTAGGAAACGTACATAGTCCAAGTGCCCGCTAGGTAACCTAGATAGTCCAAGTGCCCGCTAGTTAACCTACATAGTCCAAGTGCCTGCTAGGTAACCTAGATAGTCCAAGTGCCCACTAGTTAACCTACATAGTCCAAGGTCCCCCTAGGTAACCTAGATAGTCCAAAGGTCTGCTAGGTAACCTACATTGTCTTAGTGCCCCCTAGTTAACCTACATTCTCCAAGTGCCCGATAGGGAACCTACATAGTCCAAGTGCCCGCTAGTTAACCTACATAGTCCAAGGTCCGCTAGTTAACCTAGATAGTCCAAGTGCCCGTTACCTAACCTAGATAGTCCAAGTGCCCAGTAAGCAACCTACATAGTCCAAGTGCCCGTTAGTTAACCTAGATAATCCAAGTGCCCGCTAGGTAACCTAGATAGTCCAACAGCCCGGTAGGTAACCTACGTACTGCAAGTACCCGCTAGCTAACCTAGATAGTTCACGTACCCGCTAGGTAACCTAGATCGTCCAAGGGCCCCCTAGTTAGCCTACATAGTCCAAGTGCCCGCTAGGTAACCTAGATAGTCCAAGGGCCCGTTCGGTAACCTAGATAGTCCAAGTGCCCTTTAGGGAACCTAGATAGTCCAAGGGCCCGCTACTAAACCTACGTAGTCCATGGGCCCACTAATAACCTACATAGTGCAAGTGTCCGCGAGTTAACCTACATATTCCAAGTGCCCGCTAGTTAACCTACATAATCTAAGTGCCCGTTAGCTAACCTAGATAGTCCAAGGGCCCGCTATTTGACCTACATAGTCCAAGTGCCAGCTAGGTAACCTAGATAGTACAAGTGCCCGCTAGGGATCCTAGATAGTCCAAGTGCCTGTTAGCTAACCTAGATAGTACAAGTGGCGGTTAGGTAACCTACATAGTCCAAGTGCCCGTTCGTTAACCTAGATAATCCAAGTGCCCGCTAGGTAACGTAGACAGTCCAAGTGCCCGATAGTTAACCTACATAGTCCAAGGTCCGCTAGTTAACCTAGATAGTCCAAGTGCTCGCTAGTTAACCTACATAGTACAAGGGCCCGTAGTTTACCTAGATATTCCTAGTGCCCGCTAGGTAACCTACAAAGTCTAAGTGCCCGCTAGGTTATCAATATAGTCCAAATGCCCGCTAGGGAACCTATATAGTCCAAGTGCCCGCTAGGTAACCTAGATAGTCCAAGTGCCCTCTAGTTAACCTAGATCGTCCAAGTGCCCGCTAGTTAACCTACATAGTCCAAGGGCCCGCTCGTTAACCTACATAATCCAAGGTCCGCTAGTTAACCTGGATAGTCCAAGTGCTCGCTAGTTAACCTACATAGTACAAGGGCCCGCTAGTTGACCTAGATAGTCCATGTGCCCGTTAGTTAACATAGATAGTCCAAGTGCCCGCTAGGTATCCTAAGTAGTCCAAATGTCCGATAGGGATCCTACATAGTCCAAGTGCCCGCTAGGTAACCTACATAGTCCAAGTGCCCGTTCGTTAACCTAGATAGTCCAAGTGCCCGCTAGGTAACCTAGACTGTCCAAGTGCCCGCTAGGTTACCTACATAGTCCAAGTGCCCGTTCGTTAACCTAGATAGTCCAAGTGCCCGTTACCTAACCTAGATAGTCCAAGTGCCCGTTAGGCAACCTACATAGTCCAAGAGCTCGTTCGTTAATCTAGAAGTCCAAGTGCCCGCTAGGTAACCTACATAGTCCAAGTGCCCGCTAGGTAACCTAGATTGTCCAAGTGCCCATTACCTAACCTAGATAGTCCAAGTGCCTCCTAGGTTACCTGCATATTCCAAGTGCGCGTTCGTTAACCTAGATAGTCCAAGGGCCCGCTAGCTAACCTACATAGTCCAAGGGCTCACTTGTTAACTTTGATAGTCCATGTGGCCGCTAGTTAACCTAGATCGTCCAGTGCCCGCTAGTTAACCTAGATTGTCCAAGTGCCTGCTATTTAACCTACATAGTCTAAGGGCCCACTAGTTAACTTAGATAGTCAAAGTGTCCTCTAGTTAACATACATAGTCCAAGTGCCCGCTAGGTAACCTAGGTAGTCCAAGGGCCTGCTAGTTAACCTACATAGTCCAAGGGCTCACTTGTTAACTTTGATAGTCCAAGTGCCCGCTAGTTAACCTAGATAGTCCAAGTGCCTGCTAGGTAACGTACATAGTGCAAGTGTCCGCTAGTTAACCTACATATTCCTCGTGCCCGCTAGTTAACATAGATAGTCCAAGTGCCCCTAGGGAACGTACATAGTCCAAGTGCCCGCTAGGTAACCTAGATAGTCCAAGTGCCCTTTAGGGAACCTAGATAGTCCAAGGGCCCGATAATAAACCTACATAGTCCATGGGCCCGCTAGTTAACCTATATAGTGCAAGTGTCCGCTAGTTAACGTACATATTCCAAGTGCCCCCTAGTTAACCTACATAATCTAAGTGCCCGTTAGCTAACCTAGGTAGTCCAAGGGCCCGCTAGTTGACCTACATAGTCCAAGTGCCAGCTAGGTAACCTAGATAGTACAAGTGCCCCCTAGGGAACCTAGATAGTCCAAGTGCCTGTTATCTAACCTAGATAGTCAAAGTGGCGGCTAGGTAACCTACATACTCAAAGTGCCCGTTCGTTAACCTAGATAATCCAAGTGCCCGCTAGGTAACATAGACAGTCCAAGTGCCCGTTAGTTAACCTACATAGTCCAAGTGCCCAATAGGGAAACTACATAGTCTAAGGGCCCGCTAGTTAACCTACATAGTTCAAGGTACGCTAGTTAACCTAGATAGTCCAAGTGCTCGCTAGTTAACCTACATAGTACAAGGGCCCGCTAGTTGACCTAGATAGTCCAAGTGCCCCATAGTTAACCTAGATAGTCCAAGTGCCCGCTAGTTAACCTAAGTAGTCCAAATGTAAGATAGGAATCCTACTTAGTCCAAGTGCCCGCTAGGTAACCTACATAGTCCAAGTACCCCTTCGTTAACCTAGATAGTCCAAGTGCCCGCTAGTTACCCTAAGTAGTCCAAATGTCCGATAGGGATCCTACATAGTCCAAGTGCCCGCTAGGTAACCTACATAGTCCAAGTGCCCGTTCGTTAACCTAGACAGTCCAAGAGCCCTCTAGGTAACCTAGACTGTCCAAGTGCCCGCTAGGTTACCTACATAGTCCAAGTGCCCGTTCTTTAACCTAGATAGTCCAAGTGCCCGCTAGTTAACCTAAGTAGTCCAAATGTCCGATAGGGATCCTACATAGTCCAAGTGCCCGCTAGGTTACCTACATAGTCCAAGGGCCCGCTAGGTAACCTAGATAGTCCAAGTGCCCGCTAGGTAACCTAGATAGTCCAAGTACCCGCTAGGTAAGCTAGAGTCCAAGAGCCCGCTAGGTAACCTAGATAGTCAAAGTGCCCGTTAGGTAACCTAGATAGTCCAAGTGCCCGCTAGGTAACTTACATTGATGAAGTTCCCGCTAGGTAACCTAGATAGTCCAAGTGCCCGTTACCTAACCTGGATAGTCCAAGTGCCCGCTTGGCAACCTACATAGTCCAAGAGCTCGTTCGTTGACCTAGAAGTCCATGTGCTCACTAGGTAACCTAGACTGTAGAAGTTCCCGCTAGGTTACCTGCATATTCCACGTGCCCGTTCGTTAACCTAGATAGTCCAAGTGCCCACTAGGTAACCTACATAGTTCAAGTGCCCGCTAGGTAACCTATATAGTCCAAGTGCCCGCTAGATAACCTACATAGTCCAAGGGCTCACTTGTTAACATTGATAGTCCAAGTGCCCGCTAGTTAACCTAGATTGTCCAAGTGCCCGCTAGTTAACCTAGATTGTCCAAGTGCCTGCTAGTTAACCTACATAGTCCAAGGGCCGACTAGTTAACCTAGATAATCCAAGTGTCCTCTAGTTAACCTACATAGTCCAAGTGCACGCTAGTTAACCTAGATAGTCCAAGTGCCCGCTAGTTAACCTAGATAGTCCAAGTGCCTGCTAGGTAACCTACATAGTGCAAGTGTCCGCTAGTTAACCTACATATTCCATGTGCCCGCTAGTTAGCATAGTTAGTCCAAGTGCCCGCTAGGGAACTTATATAGTCCAAGTGCCCACTAGGTAACCTTGATAGTGCAAGTGCCCGCTAGGTAACCTAGATCGTCCAAGGGCCCCCTAGTTAGCCTACATAATCCAAGTGCCCGCTAGGTAATCTAGATAGTCCAAGTGCCCGTTCGGTAACTAGATAGTTCAAGTGCCCTTTAAGGAACCTGGATAGTCCAAGGGCCCGCTAGTAAACCTACATAGTCCATGGGCCCGCTAGTTAAAATACATTGTGCAAGTGTCCGCTAGTTAACCTACATATTCCAAGTGCCCGTTAGATAACCTATATAATCTAAGTGCCCGTTAGCTATCCAAGATAGTCCAAGGGCCCGCTAGTTGACCTACATAGTCCAAGTGCCAGCTAGGTAACCTAGATCGTACAAGTGCCCGCTAGGGAACCTAGATAGTCCAAGTGCCTGTTAGCTAACCTAGATAATCCAAGAGCCCTCTAGGTAACCTAGATTGTCCAAGTGACCGCTAGGTTACCTACATATTCTAAGTGACCAATCGTTAACCTAGATAGTCCAAGTGCCCGCTAGGAAACCTACATAGTCCTTGGGCCCGCTAGTTAAAATACATTGTGCAAGTGTCCGCTAGTTAACCTACATATTCCAAGTGCCCGTTAGATAACCTATATAATCTAAGTGCCCGTTAGCTAACCAAGATAGTCCAAGGGCCCGCTAGTTGACCTACATAGTCCAAGTGCCAGCTAGGTAACCTAGATAGTACAAGTGCCCGCTAGGGAACCTAGATAGTCCAAGTGCCTGTTAGCTAACCTAGATAATCCAAGAGCCCGCTAGGTAACCTAGACAGTCCAAGTGCCCGCTAGGTTACCTACATAGTCTAAGTGCCCAATCATTAACCTAGATAGTCCAAGTGCCCGCTAGGAAACCTACATAGTCCAAGGGCCCGATAGGTAACCTAGATAGTCCAAGTACCCGCTAGGTAACCTAGAGGCCAAGGGCTCGCTAGTTAACCTACATTGTCCAAGTGCCCGTATGTAACCTAGATAGTCCAAGTGCCTGCTAGGTAACTTACATTGTCCAAGTTCCCGCTAGGTAACCTAGATAGTCCAAGTTCCCGTTACCTAACCTAGATAGTCCAAGTGCCCGCTAGGCAACCTACATAGTACAATAGCCCGTTCGTTAACCTAGAAGTCCAAGTGCCCGCTAGGTAACCTAGACAGTAGAAGTGCCCGCAAGGTTACCTACATATTCCAAGTGCAAGCTAGTTAACATAGATAGTCCAAGTGCCCGCTCGGGAACGTACATAGTCCAAGTGCCCGCTAGGTAACCTAGAGAGTGCAAGTGCCTGCTAGTTAACCTAGATAGTTCAAGTACCCGCTAGGTAACCTAGATCGTCCAAGGGTCCGTTCGGTAACCTAGATAGTCTAAGTGCCCTTTAGAGAACCTAGATAGTCCAAGGGCCCGCTATTAAACCTACATAGTCCATGCGCCAGCTAGTTAACCTACATAGTGCAAGTGTCCGCCAGTTAACCTACATATTCCAAGTGCCCGCTAGTTAACCTACATAATCTAAGTGCCCGTTAGCTAACCTAGATAGTCCAAGGGCCCGCTAGTTGACCTACATAGTCCAAGTGCTAGCTAGGTAACCTAGATAGTACAAGTGCCCGCTAGGGAACCTAGATAGTCCAAGTGCCTGTTAGCTAACCTAGATAGTGCAAGTGGCGGCTAGGTAACCTACATAGTCCAAGTGCCCGTTCGTTAACCTAGATAATCCAAGTGCCCGCTAGGTAACGTAGACAGTCCAAGTGCCCGCTAGTTAACCTACATAGTCCAAGTGCCCGATAGGGAACCTACATAATCCAAGTGCCGGCTAGGCAACCTACATACTCCAAGTGCCCGTTAGTTAACCTAGATAGTCAAAGTGCCTGCTAGGTAACCTAGATAGTCCAAGTGCCCGCTAGGTAACCTACATAGTCCAAGTGCCCGCTAGGTAACCTAAATAGTCCAAATGCCCGCTAGGGAATCTACAGAGTCCAAGTGCCCGCTAGTTAACCTACATAGTCCAAGTGCCTGGTAGTAAACCTACATACCCATGGGCCCGCTAGTTAACCTACATAGTGCAAGGGCCCGTTAGTTAACCTAGATCGTGCAAGTGTCCGCTAGTTAACCTACATAGTCCAAGTGCCCGCTAGTTAACCTATATACCAAGTGCCCGCTACCTAACCAAATAGTCCAAGGGCACTCTAGTTAACTTACATAGTACAAGTGCCCGCTAGGGAGCCTAGATAGTCCAAGTGCCCGCTCTGGAATCTACATAGTCCAAGTGCCTGCTAGGGAACCTACATAGTCCAAGTGCCCGCTCTAGAACATGCATAGTCCAAGAGCCCGCTAGGGAATCTACATAGTCCAAGGGCCCGCTAGTTAACCTACATAGTCCAAGTACACGCTAGTTAACCTAGATCTTCCAAGTGCCCGGTAGTTAACCTAGATCTTCCAAGTGCCCGGTAGTTAACCTACATAGATCAAGGGCCCCCTAGTTAACCTACATCGTCCAAGTGCCCGGTAGTTAACCTAGATCTTCCAAGTGCCCGGTAGTTAACCTACATAGATCAAGGGCCCCCTAGTTAACCTACATCGTCCAAGGGCCCGCTAGTTAACCTAGATAGTCCAAGTGCCCGCTAGTTAACCTACACAGTCCAAGTGCCCGCTAGTTAACCAAGACAGTTCAAGTGACCACTAGGTTACCTACATAGTCTAAGTGCCTGTTCGTTAACCTCATAGTCCAAATGCCCGCTAGGTAACCTATATAGTCCAAATGCCCGCTAGTGACCCTAATAGTTCAACTTCCCCGCTAGTTAACCAAGATAGTCCAAGTGCCCGTTAGTTAACCTAGATAGTCCAAGTACCCGCTAGTTAACATAGATAGTCCAAGTACCCACTAGGAAACGTACATAGTCCAAGTGCCCGCTAGATAAGGTAGATAGCCCAAGTGCCCGCTAGGGAACGTACATAGTCCAAGTGCCCGCTAGGTAACCTAGTTAGTCCAAGTGCCCGCTAGTTAACCTACATAGTCCAAGTGTCCGCTAGGTAACCTAGATAGTTCAAGGGCCCGTTCGGTAACCTAGATAGTACAAGGGCCCGCTACTAAACCTACATAGTCCATGGGCCCGCTAGTTAACCTACATAGTGCAAGTGTTCGCGAGTTAACCTACATATTCCAAGTGCCAGCTAGTTACCCTACATAATCTAAGTGCCCATTAGCTAACCTAGATAGTCCAAGGGCCCGCTAGTTGACCTACATAGTCCAAGTGCCAGCTAGGTAACCTAGATAGTACAAGTGCCCGCTAGGGATCCTAGATAGTCCAAGTGCCTGTTAGCTAACCTAGATAGTACAAGTGGCGGCTAGGTAACCTACATAGTCCAAGTGCCCGTTCGTTAACCTAGATAATCCAAGTGCCCGCTAGGTAACGTAGACAGTCCAAGTGCCCGCTAGTTAACCTACATAGTCCAAGGGCCCGCTCGTTAACCTACATAGTCCAAGGGCCCGCTAGGTAACCTAGATAATCCAAGTGCCCGCTAGTTAACCTAGATAGACCAAGTGCCCGCTAGGGAACCTACATAGTCCAAGTGCCCGATAGGTAACCTATATAGGCCAAGTGCCCGTTACCTAACCAGGATAGTCCAAGTGCCCGCTAGGTTATCTGCATATTCCAAATGCCCGTTCGTTAACCTAGATAGTCCAAGTGCCCACTAGGTAACCTACATAGTCCAAGTGCCCGCTAGGTAACCTAGATAGTCCAAGGGCCCGCTAGTTAACCTACATAGTCCAAGGGCTCACTTGTTAACTTTGAGAGTCCAAGTGGCCGCTAGTTAACCTAGATCGTCCAAGTGCCCGCTAGTTAACCTAGATTGTCCCAGTGCCTGCTAGTTAACCTACATAGTCTAAGGGCCCACTAGTTAACCTAGATAGTCCAAGTGCCCTCTAGTTAACCTACATAGTCCAAGTGCCCGCTAGGTAACCTAGGTAGTCCAAGGGCCTGCTAGTTAACCTACATAGTCCAAGGGCTCACTTGTTAACTTTGATAGTCCAAGTGCCCGCTAGTTAACCTAGATCGTCCAAGTGCCCGCTAGTTATCCTAGATTGTCCAAGTGCCTGCTAGTTAACCTAGATAGTCCAAGTGCCCGGTAGTTAACCTAGATACTCCAAGTGCCTGCTAGGTAACCTACATAGTGCAAGTGTCCGCTAGTTAACCTACATATTCCACGTGCCCGCTAGTAAACATAGATAGTCCAAATGCCCCTAGGAAACGTACATAGTCCAAGTGCCCGCTAGGTATCCTAGATAGTGCAAGTGCCAGCTAGTTAACCTAGATAGTTCAAGTACCCGCTAAGTAACCTAGATCGTCCAAGGGCCCCCTAGTTAGCCTACATAGTCCAAGAGCCCGCTAGGTAACCTAGATAGTCCAAGGGCCCGTTCGGTAACCTAGATAGTCCAAGTGCACTTTAGGGAACCTAGATAGTCCAAGGGCCCGGTAATAAACCTACATAGTCCATGGGCCCGCTAGTTAACCTATATAGTGCAAGTGTCCGCTAGTTAACGTACATATTCCAAGTGCCCCCTAGTTAACCTACATAATCTAAGTGCCCGTTAGCTAACCTAGGTAGTCCAAGGGCCCGCTAGTTGACCTACATAGTCCAAGTGCTAGCTAGGTAACCTAGATAGTACAAGTGCCCCCTAGGGAACCTAGATAGTCCAAGTGCCTGTTAGCTAACCTAGATAGTCAAAGTGGCGGCTAGGTAACCTACATACTCCAAGTGCCCGTTCGTTAACCTAGATAATCCAAGTGCCCGCTAGGTAACGTAGACAGTCCAAGTGCCCGTTAGTTAACCTACATAGTCCAAGTGCCCGATAGGGAAACTACATAGTCTAAGGGCCCGCTAGTTAACCTACATAGTCCAAGGTCCGCTAGTTAACCTAGATAGTCCAAGTGCTCGCTAGTTAACCTACATAGTACAAGGGGCCGCTAGTTGACCTAGATAGTCCAAGTGCCCGCTAGTTAACCTAGATAGTCCAAGTGCCCGCTAGTTAACCTAAGTAGTCCAAAAGTAAGATAGGAATCCTACCTAGTCCAAGTGCCCGCTAGGTAACCTACATAGTCCAAGTGCCCCTTCGTTAACCTAGATAGTCCAAGAGCGCTCTAGGTAACCTAGACTGTCCAAGTGCCCGCTAGGTTACCTACATAGTCCAAGTGCCCGTTCGTTAACCTAGATAGTCCAAGTGCCCGCAAGTTAACCTAAGTAGTCCAAATGTCCGATAGGGATCCTACATAGTCCAAGTGCCCGCTAGGTAACCTACATAGTCCAAGTGCTCATTCGTTAACCTAGATAGTCCAAGTGCCCTCTAGGTAACCTAGACGGTCCAAGTGCCCGCTAGGTTACCTACATAGTCCAGTGCCCGTTCGTTAACCTAGATACTCCAAGTGCCTGCTACGAAACCTACATATTCCAAGGGCCCGCTAGGTAACCTAGATAGTCCAAGTACCCGCTAGGTAACCTAGAGTCCAATTGCGCGCTAGGTAACCTAGATAGTCAAAGTGCCCGTTAGGTAACCTAGATAGTCCACGTGCCCGCTAGGTAACTTACATTGACGAAGTTCCCGCTAGGTAACCTAGATAGTCCAAGTGCCCGTTACCTTACCTGGATAGTCCTAGTGCCCGCTAGGCAACCTACATAGTCCAAGAGCTCGTTCGTTGACCTAGAAGTCCAAGTGCTCGCTAGGTAACCTAGACAGTAGAAGTGCCCGCTAGGTTACCTGCATATTCCAAGTGCCCGTTCGTTAACCTAGATAGTCCAAGTGCCCACTAGGTAACCTACATAGTTCAAGTGCCCGCTAGGTAACCTATATAGTCCAAGGGCCCGCTAGGTAACCTACATAGTCCAAGGGCTCACTTGTTAACCTAGATAATCCAAGTGTCCTCTAGTTAACCTACATAGTCCAAGTGCACGCTAGTTAACCTAGATAGTCCAAGTGCCTGCTAGTTAACCTAGATAGTCCAAGTGCCTGCTAGTTAACCTAGATAGTCCAAGTGCCTGCTAGGTAACCTACATAGTGCAAGTGTCCGCTAGTTAACCTACATATTCCAAGTGCCCGCGAGTTAGCATAGACATTCCAAGTGCCCGCTAGGGAACTTATATAGTCCAAGTGCCCACTAGGTAACCTAGATAGTGCAAGAGCCCGCTAGGTAACCTAGATCGTCCAAGGGCCCCCTAATTAGCCTACATAGTCCAAGTGCCCGCTAGGTAGCCTAGATAGTCCAAGTGCCCGTTCGGTAACTAGATACTCCAAGTACGCTTTAGGGAACCTGGATAGTCCAAGGGCCCGCTAGTAAACCTACATAGTCCAAGTGCCCGCTAGTTAACCTACATAATCTAAGTGCCCGTTAGCTAACCAAGATAGTCCAAGGGACCGCTAGTTGACTTAAATAGTCCAAGTGCCAGCTAGGTAACCTAGATAGTACAAGTGCCAGCTAGGGAACCTAGATAGTCCAAGTGCCTGTTAGCTAACCTAGATAATCCAAGAGCCCGCTAGGTAACCTAGACAGTCCAAGTGCCCGCTAGGTTACCTACATAGTCTAAGTGCCCAATCGTTAACCTAGATAGTCCAAGTGCCCGCTAGGAAACCTACATAGTCCAAGGGCCCGAGAGGTAACCTAGATAGTCCAAGTACCCGCTAGATAACCTAGAGTCCAAGTGCTCGCTAGTTAACCTACATAGTCCAAGTACCCGTATGTAACCTAGATAGTCCAAGTGCCTGCTAGGTAACTTACATTGTCCAAGACCCGCTAGGTAACGTAGATAGTCCAAGTTCCCGTTACCTAACCTAGATAGTCCAAGTGCCCGCTAGGCAACCTACATAGTCCAATAGCCCGTTCGTTAACCTAGAAGTCCAAGTGCCCGCTAGGTAACCTAGACAGTACAAGTGCCCGCAAGGTTACCTACATATTCCAAGTGCAAGCTAGTTAACATAGATAGTCCAAGTGCCCGCTAGGGAACGTACATAGTCCAAGTGCCCGCTAGATAACCTAGATAGTGCAAGTGCCCGCTAGTTAACCTAGATAGTTCAAGTACCCGCTAGGTAACCTAGATCGTCCAAGGGCCCGTTCGGTAACCTACATAGTCTAAGTGCCCTTTAGAGAACCTAGATAGTCCAAGGGCCCGCTATTAAACCTACATAGTCCATGCGCCAGCTAGTTAACCTACATAGTGCAAGTGTCTGCCAGTTAACCTACATATTCCAAGTGCCCGCTAGTTAACCTACATAATCTAAGTGCCCGTTAGCTAACCTAGAGGGTCCAAGGGCCCGCTAGTTGACCTACATAGTCCAAATGCCAGCTAGGTATCCTAGATAGTACAAGTGCCCGCTAGGTAACCTAGATAGTACAAGTGCCCGCTAGGGAACCTAGATAGTCCAAGTGCCTGTTAGCTAACCTAGATAGTCCAAGTGGCGGCTAGTTAACCTACATAGTCCAAGTGCCCGTTCGTTAACCTAGATAATCCAAGTGCCCGCTAGGTAACCTAGACAGTCCAAGTGCCCGCTAGTTAACCTACATAGTCCAAGTGCCCGATAGGGAACCTACATAATCCAAGTGCCCGCAAGGCAACCTACATACTCCAAGTGCCCGTTAGTTAACCTAGATAGTCAATGTGCCTGCTAGGTAACCTAGATATTCCAAGTGCCCCTAGGTAACCTACACAGTCCAAGTGCCCGCTAGGCAACCTAAATAGTCCAAATGCCCGCTAGGGAAACTACATAGTCCAAGTGCCCGCTAGTTAACCTAGATAGTCCAAGTGCCTGGTAGTAAACCTACATACCCATGGGCCCGCTAGATAACCTACATAGTGCACGTGCCCGTTAGTTAACCTAGATCGTGCAAGTGTCCGCTAGTTAACCTACATAGTCCAAGTGCCCGCTAGTTAACCTATATACCAAGTGCCCGCTACCTAACCTAGATAGTCCAAGGGCACGCTAGTTAACCTACATAGTACAAGTGCCCACTCGGGAGCCTAGATAGTCCAAGTGCCCGCTCTGGAACATGCATAGTCCAAGTGCCCGCTAGGGAATCTACATAGTCCAAGGGCCCGCTAGTTAACCTACATAGTCCAAGTACACGCTAGTTAACCTAGATCTTCCAAGTGCCCGGTAGTTAACCTAGATCTTCCAAGTGCCCGGTAGTTAACCTACATAGATCAAGGGCCCGCTAGTTAACCTACATCGTCCAAGGGCCCGCTAGTTAACCTAGATAGTCCAAGTGCCCGCTAGTTAACCTACACAGTCCAAGTGCCCGCTAGGTAACCTAGACAGTTCAAGTGACCACTAGGTTACCTACATAGTCTAAGTGCCTGTTCGTTAACCTCATAGTCCAAGTGCCCGCTAGGTAACCTATATAGTCCAAATGCCCGCTAGTAACCCTAATAGTTCAAGTGCCCGCTAGTTAACCAAGATAGTCCAAGTGCCCGCTAGTTAACCTAGATAGTCCAAGTACCCGCTAGTTAACATAGATAGTCCAAGTACCCACTAGGAAACGTACATAGTCCAAGTGCCCGCTAGGTAAGGTAGATAGTCCAAGTGCCCTCTAGGGAACGTACATAGTCCAAGTGCCCGCTAGATAACCTAGATAGTGCAAGTGCCCGTTCGGTAACCTAGATAGTTCAAGTACCCGCTAGGTAACCTAGATCGTCCAAGGGCCCGTTCGGTAACCTAGATAGTCTAAGTGCCCTTTAGAGAACCTAGATAGTCCAAGGGCCCGCTATTAAACCTACATAGTCCATGCGCCAGCTAGTTAACCTACATAGTGCAAGTGTCCGCCAGTTAACCTACATATTCCAAGTGCCCGCTAGTTAACCTACATAATCTAAGTGCCCGTTAGCTAACCTAGATGGTCCAAGGGCCCGCTAGTTGACCTACATAGTCCAAGTGCCAGCTAGGTATCCTAGATAGTACAAGTGCCCGCTAGGTAACCTAGATAGTACAAGTGCCCGCTAGGGAACCTAGATAGTCCAAGTGCCTGTTAGCTAACCTAGATAGTCCAAGTGGCGGCTAGTTAACCTACATAGTCCAAGTGCACGTTCGTTAACCTAGATAATCCAAGTGCCCGCTAGGTAACCTAGACAGTCCAAGTGCCCGCTAGTTAACCTACATAGTCCAAGTGCCCGATAGGGAACCTACATAATCCAAGTGCCCGCAAGGCAACCTACATACTCCAAGTGCCCGTTAGTTAACCTAGATAGTCAAAGTGCCTGCTAGGTAACCTAGATATTCAAAGTGCCCCTAGGTAACCTACACAGTCCAAGTGCCCGCTAGGCAACCTAAATAGTCCAAATGCCCGCTAGGGAAACTACATAGTCCAAGTGCCCGCTAGTTAACCTAGATAGTCCAAGTGCCTGGTAGTAAACCTACATACCCATGGGCCCGCTAGATAACCTACATAGTGCAAGTGCCCGTTAGTTAACCTAGATCGTGCAAGTGTCCGCTAGTTAACCTACATAGTCCAAGTGCCCGCTAGTTAACCTATATACCAAGTGCCCGCTACCTAACCTAGATAGTCCAAGGGCACGCTAGTTAACCTACATAGTACAAGTGCCCACTCAGGAGCCTAGATAGTCCAAGTGCCCGCTCTGGAACATGCATAGTCCAAGTGCCCGCTAGGGAATCTACATAGTCCAAGGGCCCGCTAGTTAACCTACATAGTCCAAGTACACGCTAGTTAACCTAGATCTTCCAAGTGCCCGGTAGTTAACCTAGATCTTCCAAGTGCCCGGTAGTTAACCTACATAGATCAAGGGCCCGCTAGTTAACCTACATCGTCCAAGGGCCCGCTAGTTAACCTAGATAGTCCAAGTGCCCGCTAGTTAACCTACACAGTAAAAGGGCGAGCTAGGTAACCTAGACAGTTCAAGTGACCACTAGGTTACCTACATAGTCTAAGTGCCTGTTCGTTAACCTCATAGTCCAAGTGCCCGCTAGGTAACCTATATAGTGCAAGTGTCCGCTAGTTAACGTACATATTCCAAGTGCCCCCTAGTTAACCTACATAATCTAAGTGCCCGTTAGCTAACCTAGGTAGTCCAAGGGCCCGCTAGTTGACCTACATAGTCCAAGTGCTACCTAGGTAACCTAGATAGTACAAGTGCCCCCTAGGGAACCTAGATAGTCCAAGTGCCTGTTAGCTAACCTAGATAGTCAAAGTGGCGGCTAGGTAACCTACATACTCCAAGTGCCCGTTCGTTAACCTAGATAATCCAAGTGCCCGCTAGGTAACGTAGACAGTCCAAGTGCCCGTTAGTTAACCTACATAGTCCAAGTGCCCGATAGGGAAACTACATAGTCTAAGGGCCCGCTAGTTAACCTACATAGTCCAAGGTCCGCTAGTTAACCTAGATAGTCCAAGTGCTCGCTAGTTAACCTACATAGTACAAGGGGCCGCTAGTTAACCTAGATAGTCCAAGTGCCCGCTAGTTAACCTAAGTAGTCCAAAAGTAAGATAGGAATCCTACCTAGTCCAAGTGCCCGCTAGGTAACCTACATAGTCCAAGTGCCCCTTCGTTAACCTAGATAGTCCAAGAGCGCTCTAGGTAACCTAGACTGTCCAAGTGCCCGCTAGGTTACCTACATAGTCCAAGTGCCCGTTCGTTAACCTAGATAGTCCAAGTGCCCGCTAGTTAACCTAAGTAGTCCAAATGTCCGATAGGGATCCTACGTAGTCCAAGTGCCCGCTAGGTAACCTACATAGTCCAAGTGCTCATTCGTTAACCTAGATAGTCCAAGTGCCCTCTAGGTAACCTAGACGGTCCAAGTGCCCGCTAGGTTACCTACATAGTCCAGTGCCCGTTCGTTAACCTAGATACTCCAAGTGCCCGCTACGAAACCTACATATTCCAAGGGCCCGCTAGGTAACCTAGATAGTCCAAGTACCCGCTAGGTAACCTAGAGTCCAATTGCCCGCTAGGTAACCTAGATAGTCAAAGTGCCCGTTAGGTAACCTAGATAGTCCAAGTGCCCGTTACCTTACCTGGATAGTCCTAGTGCCCGCTAGGTAACCTACATAGTCCAAGTGCCCGTATGTAACCTAGATAGTCCAAGTGCCTGCTAGGTAACTTACATTGTCCAAGACCCGCTAGGTAACGTAGATAGTCCAAGTTCCCGTTACCTAACCTAGATAGTCCAAGTGCCCGCTAGGCAACCTACATAGTCCAATAGCCCGTTCGTTAACCTAGAAGTCCAAGTGCCCGCTAGGTAACCTAGACAGTACAAGTGCCCGCAAGGTTACCTACATATTCCAAGTGCAAGCTAGTTAACATAGATAGTCCAAGTGCCCGCTAGGGAACGTACATAGTCTAAGTGCCCGCTAGGTAACCTAGATAGTGCAAGTGCCCGCTAGTTAACCTAGATAGTTCAAGTACCCGCTAGGTAACCTAGATCGTCCAAGGGCCCGTTCGGTAACCTAGATAGTCTAAGTGCCCTTTAGAGAACCTAGATAGTCCAAGGGCCCGCTATTAAACCTACATAGTCCATGCGCCAGCTAGTTAACCTACATAGTGCAAGTGTCCGCCAGTTAACCTACATATTCCAAGTGCCCGCTAGTTAACCTACATAATCTAAGTGCCCGTTAGCTAACCTAGATGGTCCAAGGGCCCGCTAGTTGACCTACATAGTCCAAGTGCCAGCTCGGTATCCTAGATAGTACAAGTGCCCGCTAGGTAACCTAGATAGTACAAGTGCCCGCTAGGGAACCTAGATAGTCCAAGTGCCTGTTAGCTAACCTAGATAGTCCAAGTGGCGGCTAGTTAACCTACATAGTCCAAGTGCCCGTTCGTTAACCTAGATAATCCAAGTGCCCGCTAGGTAACCTAGACAGTCCAAGTGCCCGCTAGTTAACCTACATAGTCCAAGTGCCCGATAGGGAACCTACATAATCCAAGTGCCCGCAAGGCAACCTACATACTCCAAGTGCCCGTTAGTTAACCTAGATAGTCAAAGTGCCTGCTAGGTAACCTAGATATTCCAAGTGCCCCTAGGTAACCTACACAGTCCAACTGCCCGCTAGGCAACCTAAATAGTCCAAATGCCCGCTAGGGAAACTACATAGTCCAAGTGCCCGCTAGGTAACCTAATTAGTCCAAGTGCCCGCTAGTTAACCTACATAGTCCAAGTGCCTGCTAAGTAACCTAGATAGTCCAAGTGCCCAGTAGTTAACCTACATAGTCCAAGGTCCCCTTAGGTAACCTAGATAGTCCAAAGGCCTGCTAGGTAACCTACATTGTCCTAGTGCCCCCTAGTTAACCTACATTCTCCAAGTGCCCGATAGGGAACCTACGTAGTCTAAGTGCCCGCTAGGTATCCTACATAGTCCAAATGCCCGCTAGTTAACCAACATAGTCCAAGTGCCCGTGAGTTAACCTAGATAATCCAAGTGCCCGCTAGGTAACCTAGATAGTCCAAAAGCCCGGTAGGTAAACTACGTACTCCAAGTACCCGCTAGTTAACCTAGATAGTTCAAGTACCCGATAGGTAACCTAGATCGTCCAAGGGCTCCCAAGTTAGCCTACATAGTCCAAGTGCCCGCTAGGTAACCTAGATAGTCCAAGGGCCCATTCAGTAACCTAGATAGTCCAAGGGCCCGCTACTAAACCTACATAGTCCATGGGCCCGCTAGTTAACCTACATAGTGCAAGTGTCCGCGAGTTAACCTACATATTCCAAGTGCCCGCTAGTTAACCTACATAATCTAAGTGCCCGTTAGTTAACCTAGATAGTCCAAGGGTCCGCTAGTTGACCTACATAGTCCAAGTGCCAGCTAGGTAACCTAGATAGTACAAGTGCCCACTAGGGATCCTAGATAGTCCAAGTGCCTGTTAGCTAACCTAGATAGTCCAAGTGGCGGCTAGGTAACCTACATAGTCCAAGTGCCCGTTCGTTAACCTAGATAATCCAAGTGCCCGCTAGGTAACGTAGACAGTCCAAGTGCCCGCTAGTTAACCTACATAGTCCAAGGGCCCGCTCGTTAACCTACATAGTCCAAGGGCCCGCTAGGTAACCTAGATAATCCAAGTGCCCGCTAGTTAACCTAGATAGACCAAGTGCCCGCTAGGGAACCTACCTAGTCCAAGTGCCCAATAGGGAACCTACATAGTCCAAGTGCCCGCTAGTTAACATAGATAGTCCAAGTACCCACTAGGAAACATACATAGTCCAAGTGCCCGCTAGGTAAGGTAGATAGTCCAAGTGCCTGCTAGGGAACGTACATAGTCCAAGTGCCCGCTAGGTAACCTAGATAGTCCAAGTGCCCACTAGTTAACCTACATAGTCCAAGGTACCCCTAGGTAACCTAGATAGTCCAAAGGTCTGCTAGGTAACCTACATTGTCCTAGTGCCCCCTAGTTAACCTACATTCTCCATGTGCCCGATAGGGAACCTACATAGTCCAAGTGCCCGCTAGTTAACCTACATAGTCCAAGTGCCCGTTAGTTAACCTAGATAATCCAAGTGCCCGCTAGGTAACCTAGATAGTCCAACAGCCCGGTAGGTAACCTATGTACTGCAAGTACCCGCTAGTTAACCTAGATAGTTCAAGTACCCGCTAGGTAACCTAGATCGTCCAAGGGACCCCTAGTTAGCCTACATAATCCAAGTGCCCGCTAGGTAACCTAGATAGTCCAAGGGCCCGTTCGGTTACCTAGATAGTCCAAGTGCCCTTTAGGGAACCTAGATAGTCCAAGGGCCCGCTACTAAACCTACATAGTCCATGCGCCAGCTAGTTAACTTACATAGTGCAAGTGTCCGCCAGTTAACCTAGATAGTCCAAGGGCCCGCTAGTTGACCTACATAGTCCAAGTGCCAGCTAGGTAACCTAGATAGTACAAGTGCCCGCTAGGGATCCTAGATAGTCCAAGTGCCTGTTAGCTAACCTAGATAGTACAAGTGGCGGCTAGGTAACCTACATAGTCCAAGTGCCCGTTCGTTAACCGAGATAATCCAAGTGCCCGCTAGGTAACGTAGGCAGTCCAAGTGCCCGCTAGTTAACCTACATAGTCCAAGGTCCGCCAGTTAACCTAGATAGTCCAAGTTCTCGCTAGTTAACCTACATAGTACAAGGGCCCGTAGTTGACCTAGATATTCTAAGTGCCCGCTAGGTAACCTACAAAATCTAAGTGCCCGCTGGGTTATCAATATAGTCCAAATGCCCGCTAGGGAACCTACATAGTCCAAGTGCCCTCTAGTTAACCTAGATCGTCCAAGTGCCCGCTAGTTAACCTACATCGTCCAAGGGCCCGCTCTTTAACCTACATAGTCCAAGGTCCGCTAGTTAACCTAGATAGTCCAAGTGCTCGCTAATTAACCTACATAGTACAAGGGCCCGCTAGTTGACCTAGATAGTCCAAGTGCCCGCTAGTTAACATAGATAGTCCAAGTGCCCGCTGAGTATCCTAAGTAGTCCAAATGTCCGATAGGGATCCTACATAGTCCAAGTGCCCGCTAGGTAACCTACATAGTCCAAGTGCCCGTTCGTTAACCAAGATAGTCCAAGTGCCCGCTAGGTAACCTAGACTGTCCAAGTGCCCGCTAGGTTACCTACATAGTGCAAGTGCCCGTTCGTTAACCTAGATAGTCCAAGGGCCCGCTAGGTAACGTAGATAGTCCAAGTGCCCGCTGGGTAACCTAGATAGTCCAAATGCCCGTTACCTAACCTAGATAGTCCAAGTGCCCGTTAGGCAACCTACATAGACCAAGAGCCCGTTCTTTAATCTAGAAGTCCCAGTGCCCGCTAGGTAACCTACATAGTCCAAGTGCGCGCTAGGTAACCTAGATTGTCCAAGTGCCCATTAGCTAACCTAGATACTCCAAGTGCCTGCTAGATTACCTGCATATTCCAAATGCGCGTTCGTTAACCTAGATACTCCAAGTGCCCACTAGGTAACCTACATAGTCCAAGTGCACGCTAGGTAACCTATATAGTCCAAGTGCCCGCTAGGTAACCTAGATAGTACAAGTGCCCGCTAGGGAACCTAGATAGTCCAAGTGCCTGTTAGCTAACCTAGATAGTCCAAGTGGCGGCTAGTTAACCTACATAGTCCAAGTGCACGTTCGTTAACCTAGATAATCCAAGTGCCCGCTAGGTAACCTAGACAGTCCAAGTGCCCGCTAGTTAACCTACATAGTCCAAGTGCCCGATAGGGAACCTACATAATCCAAGTGCCCGCAAGGCAACCTACATACTCCAAGTGCCCGTTAGTTAACCTAGATAGTCAAAGTGCCTGCTAGGTAACCTAGATATTCCAAGTGCCCCTAGGTAACCTACACAGTCCAAGTGCCCGCTAGGCAACCTAAATAGTCCAAATGCCCGCTAGGGAAACTACATAGTCCAAGTGCCCGCTAGTTAACCTAGATAGTCCAAGTGCCTGGTAGTAAACCTACATACCCATGGGCCCGCTAGATAACCTACATAGTGCAAGTGCCCGTTAGTTAACCTAGATCGTGCAAGTGTCCGCTAGTTAACCTACATAGTCCAAGTGCCCGCTAGTTAACCTATATACCAAGTGCCCGCTACCTAACCTAGATAGTCCAAGGGCACGCTAGTTAACCTACATAGTACAAGTGCCCACTCAGGAGCCTAGATAGTCCAAGTGCCCGCTCTGGAACATGCATAGTCCAAGTGCCCGCTAGGGAATCTACATAGTCCAAGGGCCCGCTAGTTAACCTACATAGTCCAAGTACACGCTAGTTAACCTAGATCTTCCAAGTGCCCGGTAGTTAACCTAGATCTTCCAAGTGCCCGGTAGTTAACCTACATAGATCAAGGGCCCGCTAGTTAACCTACATCGTCCAAGGGCCCGCTAGTTAACCTAGATAGTCCAAGTGCCCGCTAGTTAACCTACACAGTAAAAGGGCGAGCTAGGTAACCTAGACAGTTCAAGTGACCACTAGGTTACCTACATAGTCTAAGTGCCTGTTCGTTAACCTCATAGTCCAAGTGCCCGCTAGGTAACCTATATAGTGCAAGTGTCCGCTAGTTAACGTACATATTCCAAGTGCCCCCTAGTTAACCTACATAATCTAAGTGCCCGTTAGCTAACCTAGGTAGTCCAAGGGCCCGCTAGTTGACCTACATAGTCCAAGTGCTACCTAGGTAACCTAGATAGTACAAGTGCCCCCTAGGGAACCTAGATAGTCCAAGTGCCTGTTAGCTAACCTAGATAGTCAAAGTGGCGGCTAGGTAACCTACATACTCCAAGTGCCCGTTCGTTAACCTAGATAATCCAAGTGCCCGCTAGGTAACGTAGACAGTCCAAGTGCCCGTTAGTTAACCTACATAGTCCAAGTGCCCGATAGGGAAACTACATAGTCTAAGGGCCCGCTAGTTAACCTACATAGTCCAAGGTCCGCTAGTTAACCTAGATAGTCCAAGTGCTCGCTAGTTAACCTACATAGTACAAGGGGCCGCTAGTTAACCTAGATAGTCCAAGTGCCCGCTAGTTAACCTAAGTAGTCCAAAAGTAAGATAGGAATCCTACCTAGTCCAAGTGCCCGCTAGGTAACCTACATAGTCCAAGTGCCCCTTCGTTAACCTAGATAGTCCAAGAGCGCTCTAGGTAACCTAGACTGTCCAAGTGCCCGCTAGGTTACCTACATAGTCCAAGTGCCCGTTCGTTAACCTAGATAGTCCAAGTGCCCGCTAGTTAACCTAAGTAGTCCAAATGTCCGATAGGGATCCTACGTAGTCCAAGTGCCCGCTAGGTAACCTACATAGTCCAAGTGCTCATTCGTTAACCTAGATAGTCCAAGTGCCCTCTAGGTAACCTAGACGGTCCAAGTGCCCGCTAGGTTACCTACATAGTCCAGTGCCCGTTCGTTAACCTAGATACTCCAAGTGCCCGCTACGAAACCTACATATTCCAAGGGCCCGCTAGGTAACCTAGATAGTCCAAGTACCCGCTAGGTAACCTAGAGTCCAATTGCCCGCTAGGTAACCTAGATAGTCAAAGTGCCCGTTAGGTAACCTAGATAGTCCAAGTGCCCGTTACCTTACCTGGATAGTCCTAGTGCCCGCTAGGCAACCTACATCGTCCAAGAGCTCGTTCGTTGACCTAGAAGTCCAAGTGCTCGCTAGGTAACCTAGACAGTAGAAGTGCCCGCTAGGTTACCTGCATATTCCAAGTGCCCGTTCGTTAACCTAGATAGTCCAAGTGCCCACTAGGTAACCTACATAGTTCAAGTGCCCGCTAGGTAACCTATATAGTCCAAGTGCCCGCTAGGTAACCTACATAGTCCAAGGGCTCACTTGTTAACCTAGATAATCCAAGTGTCCTCTAGTTAACCTACATAGTCCAAGTGCACGCTAGTTAACCTAGATAGTCCAAGTGCCTGCTAGTTAACCTAGATAGTCCAAGTGCCTGCTAGTTAACCTAGATAGTCCAAGTGCCTGCTAGGTAACCTACATAGTGCAAGTGTCCGCTAGTTAACCTACATATTCCAAGTGCCCGCGAGTTAGCATAGACAGTCCAAGTGCCCGCTAGAGAACTTATATAGTCCAAGTGCCCACTAGGTAACCTAGATAGTGCAAGAGCCCGCTAGGTAACCTAGATCGTCCAAGGGCCCCCTAATTAGCCTACATAGTCCAAGTGCCCGCTAGGTAGCCTAGATAGTCCAAGTGCCCGTTCGGTAACTAGATACTCCAAGTACGCTTTAGGGAACCTGGATAGTCCAAGGGCCCGCTAGTAAACCTACATAGTCCAAGTGCCCGCTAGTTAACCTACATAATCTAAGTGCCCGTTAGCTAACCAAGATAGTCCAAGGGCCCGCTAGTTGACCTACATAGTCCAAGTGCCAGCTAGGTAACCTAGATAGTACAAGTGCCAGCTAGGGAACCTAGATAGTCCAAGTGCCTGTTAGCTAACCTAGATAATCCAAGAGCCCGCTAGGTAACCTAGACAGTCCAAGTGCCCGCTAGGTTACCTACATAGTCTAAGTGCCCAATCGTTAACCTAGATAGTCCAAGTGCCTGCTAGGTAACTTACATTGTCCAAGACCCGCTAGGTAACGTAGATAGTCCAAGTTCCCGTTACCTAACCTAGATAGTCCAAGTGCCCGCTAGGCAACCTACATAGTCCAATAGCCCGTTCGTTAACCTAGAAGTCCAAGTGCCCGCTAGGTAACCTAGACAGTACAAGTGCCCGCAAGGTTACCTACATATTCCAAGTGCAAGCTAGTTAACATAGATAGTCCAAGTGCCCGCTAGGGAACGTACATAGTCTAAGTGCCCGCTAGGTAACCTAGATAGTGCAAGTGCCCGCTAGTTAACCTAGATAGTTCAAGTACCCGCTAGGTAACCTAGATCGTCCAAGGGCCCGTTCGGTAACCTAGATAGTCTAAGTGCCCTTTAGAGAACCTAGATAGTCCAAGGGCCCGCTATTAAACCTACATAGTCCATGCGCCAGCTAGTTAACCTACATAGTGCAAGTGTCCGCCAGTTAACCTACATATTCCAAGTGCCCGCTAGTTAACCTACATAATCTAAGTGCCCGTTAGCTAACCTAGATGGTCCAAGGGCCCGCTAGTTGACCTACATAGTCCAAGTGCCAGCTCGGTATCCTAGATAGTACAAGTGCCCGCTAGGTAACCTAGATAGTACAAGTGCCCGCTAGGGAACCTAGATAGTCCAAGTGCCTGTTAGCTAACCTAGATAGTCCAAGTGGCGGCTAGTTAACCTACATAGTCCAAGTGCCCGTTCGTTAACCTAGATAATCCAAGTGCCCGCTAGGTAACCTAGACAGTCCAAGTGCCCGCTAGTTAACCTACATAGTCCAAGTGCCCGATAGGGAACCTACATAATCCAAGTGCCCGCAAGGCAACCTACATACTCCAAGTGCCCGTTAGTTAACCTAGATAGTCAAAGTGCCTGCTAGGTAACCTAGATATTCAAAGTGCCCCTAGGTAACCTACACAGTCCAACTGCCCGCTAGGCAACCTAAATAGTCCAAATGCCCGCTAGGGAAACTACATAGTCCAAGTGCCCGCTAGGTAACCTAATTAGTCCAAGTGCCCGCTAGTTAACCTACATAGTCCAAGTGCCTGCTAAGTAACCTAGATAGTCCAAGTGCCCAGTAGTTAACCTACATAGTCCAAGGTCCCCTTAGGTAACCTAGATAGTCCAAAGGCCTGCTAGGTAACCTACATTGTCCTAGTGCCCCCTAGTTAACCTACATTCTCCAAGTGCCCGATAGGGAACCTACGTAGTCTAAGTGCCCGCTAGGTATCCTACATAGTCCAAATGCCCGCTAGTTAACCTACATAGTCCAAGTGCCCGTGAGTTAACCTAGATAATCCAAGTGCCCGCTAGGTAACCTAGATAGTCCAAAAGCCCGGTAGGTAAACTACGTACTCCAAGTACCCGCTAGTTAACCTAGATAGTTCAAGTACCCGATAGGTAACCTAGATCGTCCAAGGGCTCCCAAGTTAGCCTACATAGTCCAAGTGCCCGCTAGGTAACCTAGATAGTCCAAGGGCCCATTCAGTAACCTAGATAGTCCAAGGGCCCGCTACAAAACCTACATAGTCCATGGGCCCGCTAGTTAACCTACATAGTGCAAGTGTCCGCGAGTTAACCTACATATTCCAAGTGCCCGCTAGTTAACCTACATAATCTAAGTGCCCGTTAGTTAACCTAGATAGTCCAAGGGTCCGCTAGTTGACCTACATAGTCCAAGTGCCAGCTAGGTAACCTAGATAGTACAAGTGCCCGCTAGGGAACCTTGATAGTCCAAGTGCCTGTTAGCTAACCTAGATAGTCCAAGTGGCGGCTAGGTAACCTACATAGTCCAAGTGCCCGTTCGTTAACCTAGATAATCCAAGTGCCCGCTAGGTAACCTAGACAGTCCAAGTGCCCGCTAGTTAACCTACATAGTCCAAGTGCCCGATAGGGAACCTACATAATCCAAGTGCCCGCTAGGCAACCTACATACTCCAAGTGCCCGTTAGTTAACCTAGATAGTCAAAGTGCCTGCTAGGTAACTTAGATAGTCCAAGTGCCCGCTAGGTAACCTACATAGTCCAAGTGCCCGCTAGGTAACCTAAATAGTCCAAATGCCCGCTAGGGAAAGTACAGAGTCCAAGTGCCCGCTAGTTAACCTAGATAGTCCAAGTGCCTGGTAGTAAACCTACATACCCATGGGACCGCTAGATAACCTACATAGTGCAAGGGCCCGTTAGTTAACCTAGATCGTGCAAGTGTCCGCTAGTTAACCTACATAGTCCAAGTGCCAGCTAGTTAACCTATATACCATTTGCCCGCTACCTAACATAGATAGTCCAAGGGCACGCTAGTTAACCTACATAGTACAAGTGCCCGCTAGGGAGCCAAGACAGTCCAAGTGCCCGCTCTGGAATCTACATAGTCCAAGTGCCTGCTAGGGAACCTACATAGTCCAAGTGCCCGCTCTGGAACATGCATAGTCCAAGTGCCCGCTAGGGAATCTACATAGTCCAAGGGCCCGCTAGTTAACCTACATAGTCCAAGTACACGCTAGGTAACCTAGATCTTCCAGTTCCCGCTAGTTAACCTACAAAGATCAAGGGCCCGCTAGTTAACCTACATAATCCAAGGGCCCGCTAGTTAACCTACATCGTCCAAGGGCCCGCTAGTTAACCTAGATAGTGCAAGTGCCCGCTAGTTAACCTACACAGTCCAAGTGCCCGCTAGGTAACCTAGACAGTTCAAGTGACCACTAGGTTACCTACATAGTCTACGTGCCTGTTCGTTAACCTCATAGTCCAAGTGCCCCCTAGGTAACCTATATAGTCCAAATGCCCGCTAGTGACCCTAATCGTTCAAGTGCCCGCTAGTTAACCAAGATAGTCCATGTGCCCGCTAGTTAACCTAGATAGTCCAAGTACCCGCCAGTTAACATAGATAGTCCAAGTACCCACTAGGAAAGGTACATAGTCCAAGTGCCCGCTAGTTAACCTACATAGTCCAAGTGCCTGCTAGGTAACCTAGATAGTCCAAGTGCCCACTAGTTAACCTACATAGTCCAAGGTCCCCCTAGGTAACCTAGATAGTCCAAAGGCCTGATACGTAACCTACATTGTCCTAGTGCCCCCTAGTTAACCTACATTCTCCAAGTGCCTGATAGGGAACCTACATAGTCCAAGTGCCCGCTAGGTAACCTACATAGTCCAAATGCCCGCTAGTTAACCTACATAGTCCAAGTACCCGTGAGTTAACCTAGATAATCCAAGTGCTCGCTAGGTAACCTAGATAGTCCAACAGCCCGGTAGGTAACCTACGTACTCCAAGTACCCGCTAGTTAACCTAGATAGTTCAAGTACCCGCTAGGTAACCTAGATCATCCCAGGGCTCCCAAGTTAGCCTACATAGTCCAAGTGCCCGCTAGGTAACCTAGATAGTCCAAGGGCCCGTTCGGTAACCTAGATAATCCAAGGGCCCGCTACTAAACCTACATAGTCCATGGGCCCGCTAGTTAACCTACATAGTGCAAGTTTCCGCTAGTTAACCTACATATTCCAAGTGCCCCCTAGTTAACCTACATAATCTAAGTGCCCATTAGCTAACCTAGGTAGTCCAAGGGCCCGCTAGTTGACCTACATAGTCCAAGTGCCAGCTAGGTAACCTAGATAGTACAAGTGCCCGCTAGGGATCCTAGATAGTCCAAGTGCCTGTTAGCTAACCTAGATAGTTCAAGTGGCAGCTAGGTAACCTACATACTCCAAGTGCCCGTTCGTTAACCTAGATAATCCAGGAGCCCCTAGGTAACGTAGACAGTCCAAGTGCCCGCTAGTTAACCTACATAGTCCAAGTGCCCGATAGGGAACCTACATAGTCCAAGGGCCCGCTAGTTAACCTACTTAGTCCAAGGTCTGCTAGTTAACCTAGATAGTCCAAGTGCTCGCTAGTTAACCTACATAGTACAAGGGCCCGCTAGTTGACCTAGATAGTCAGTGCCCGCTAGGTAACCTACAAAATCTAAGTGCCCGCTAGGTTATCTATATAGTCCAAATGCCCTCTAGGGAACCTACATAGTCCAAGTAACCGCTAGGTAACCTAGATAGTCCAAGTGCCCTCTAGTGAACCTAGATCGTCCAAGTGCCCGCTCGTTAACCTACATAGTCCAAGGGCCCGCTAGTTAACCTATATAGTCCAAGGTCCGCTAGTTAACCTAGATCGTCCAAGTGCCCGCTAGTTAACCTACATAGTACAAGGGCCCGCTAGTTGACCTAGATAGTCCAAGTGCCCGCTAGGTATCCTAAGTAGTCCAAATGTCCGATAGGGATCCTACATAGTCCAAGTGCCCGTTCGATAACCTAGATAGGCCAAGTGCCCTTTAGGTAACGTAGACTGTCCAAGTGCCCGCTAGGTTACCTACATAATCCAAGTGCCCACTAGGAAACCTACATAGTCCAAGGGCCCGCTAGGTAACCTAGATATTCCAAGTGCCCGCTAGGTAACCTAGATAGTCCAAATGCCCGCTAGGTAACCTAGAGTCCAAGTGCTCGCTAGTTAACCTACATAGTCCATGTGCCCGCTAGATAACCTAGATAGACAAATTGCCCGTTAGGTAACCTAGATAGTCCAAGTGTCCGCTAGGTAACTTACATTGACGAAGTTCCCGCTAGGTAACCTAGATAGTCCAAGTGCCCGTTACCTAACCTGGATAGTACAAGTTCCCTCTAGGCAACCTACATAGTCCAAGAGCCCGTTCGTTGACCTAGAAGTCCAAGTGCTCGCAAGGTAACCTAGACAGTAGAAGTGCCCGCTAGGTTACCTGCATATTACAAGTGCCCGTTCGTTAACCTAGATAGTCCAAGTGCCCACTAGGTAGCCTACATAGTCCAAGTGCCCGCTAGTTAACCTACATAGTCCAAGTGCCCGATAGGGAACTTACATAGTCCAAGGGCCCGCTAGTTAACCTACATAGTCCAAGGTCTGCTAGTTAACCTAGATAGTCCAAGTGCTCGCTAGTTAACCTACATAGTACAAGGGCCCGTTAGTTGACCTAGATAGTCCAAGTGCCCGCTAGGTAACCTACAAAGTCTAAGTGCCCACTAGGTTATCTATATAGCCCAAATGCCCGCTAGGGAAGCTACATAGTCCAAGTACCCGCTAGGTAACCTAGATAGTTCAAGTGCCCTCTAGTGAACCTAGATCGTCCAAGTGCCCGCTAGTTAACCTACATAGTCCAAGGGCCCGATAGTTAACCTATATAGTCCAAGGTCCGCTAGTTAACCTAGATCATCCAAGTGCCCGCTAGTTAACCTACATAGTACAAGGGCCCGCTAGTTGACCTTGATAGTCCAAGTGCCCGCTAGGTAACCTAGATAGTCCAAGTTCCCGCTAGGTATCCTAAGTAGTCCAAATGTCCGATAGGGATCCTACATAATCCATGTGCCCGCTAGGTAACCTACATAGTCCAAGTACCCGTTCGTTAACCTAGATAGTCCAAGTGCCCTCTAGGTAACGTAGACTGTCCAAGTGCCCGCTAGGTTACCTACATAGTCCAAGGGCCCGCTAGGTAACCTAGATAGTCCAAATGCCCGCTAGGAAACCTAGAGTCCAAGTGCTCGCTAGTTAACTTACATAGTCCATGTGCCCGCTAGGTAACCTAGATAGTCAAAGTGCCCGCTAGGTAACTTACATTGACGAAGTTCCCGCTAGGTAACCTAGATAGTCCAAGTGCCCGTTACCTAACCTGGATAGTCCAAGTTCCCGCTAGGCAACCTACATAGTCCAAGAGCCCGTTCGTTGACCTAGAAGTCCAAGTGCTCGCAAGGTAACCTAGACAGTAGAAGTGCCCGCTAGGTTACCTGCATATTACAAGTGCCCGTTCGTTAACCTAGATAGTCCAAATGCCCACTAGGTAACCTACATAGTCCAACTGCCCGCTAGGTAACCTATATAGTCCAAATGCCCGCTAGGTAACCTACATAGTCCAAGGGCTCACTTGTTAACTTTGATAGTCCAAGTGCCCGCTAGTTAACCTAGATTGTTCAAGTAACTGCTAGTTAACCTACATAGTCCAAGGGCCCACTAGTTAACCTAGATAATCCAAGTGTCCTCTAGTTAGCCTACATAGTCCAAGTACCCGCTAGTTAACCTATATACCAAGTGCCCGCTACGTAACCTAGATAGTCCGAGGGCGTGCTAGTTAACCTACATAGACTAAGTGCCCGCTAGGCAACCTAGATAGTCCAAGTGCCCACTAAGGAACCTACATAGTCCAAGTGCACGGTAGTTAACCTAGATATTCCAAGTGCCCGCTAGTTAACCTAGATAGTCCAAGTGCCTGCTAGGTAACCTACATAGTGCCAGTGTGCACTAGTTAACCTACATATTCCAAGTGCCCGCTAGTTAACATAGATAGTCCAAGTGCCTGCTAGGGAACATACATAGTCCAAGTGCCCACTAGGTAACCTAGATAGTGCAAGTGCCCGCTAGGTAACCTAGATCGTCCAAAGGCCCCCTAGTAAGCCTACATATTCCAAGTGCCCGCTAGGTAACCTAGATAGTCCAAGTGCCCGTTCGGTAACTAGATAGTCCAAGTGCCCTTTAGGGAACCTGGATAGTCCAAGGGCCCGCTAGTAAACCTACATAGTGCAAGTGTCCGCTAGTTAACCTACATAGTCCAAGTGCCCGGTAGTTAACTTACATAGTTCAAGTGTCCGTAGGGAACATACAGAGTCCAAGTGCCAGCTAGGGAACCTACATAGTCCAAGTGCCCGCTAGTTGATCTACATAGTTCAAGGGCCCGCTAGTTAACCTACATAATCCAAGTACCCGCTAGTTAACCTAGATCGTCCAAGTGTCCGCTAATTAACGTACATAGTACAAGTGCCCGCTAGGGAACCTAGATAGTCTAAGTGCCCGCTCTGGAACCTACATAGTCCAAGTGACTGCTAGGGAACCTACATAGTCCAAGTGCCCGCTCTCGAACATACATAGTCCAAGTGCCCGCTAGGGAATCTACATAGTCCAAGGTCCCGCTAGTTAACGTACATAGTCCAAGTGCCGCTAGTTAATCTACATAGTCCAAGTGCCCTCTAGGTAACCTACATAGTCCAAGGGCACGCTAGTTAACCTACATAGTCCAAGGGCCCCCTAGTTAACCTAGATAGTCCAAGTGCCCGCTAGGTAACCTAGACATTTCAAGTGACCACTAGGTTACCTACATAGTCCAAGTGCCCGTTCGTTAACCTACATAGTCCAAGTGCCCGCTAGGTAACCAATATAGTCCATATGCCCGCTAGGGGCCCTAATAGTCCATATGTCCGCTAGTTAACCTAGATAGTCCAAGTGCTCGCTAGTTAACCTAGATAGACCAAGTGCCCGCTAGGGAACATATCTAGTCCAAGTACCCGCTAGGAAAAGTACATAGTCCAAGTGCCCGCTAGGTAACGTACATAGTCCAAGTGCCCGCTAGGTAACGTAGATAGTCCAAGTGCCCGCTAGGGAACGTACATAGTCCAAGTGCCTGCTAGGTAACCTAGATAGTACAAGTGCCCACTAGTTAACCTACATAGTCCAGGTTTCCCCTAGGTAACCTAGATAGTCCAAGGACCCACTAGGTAACCTACAACATAGTCCTAGTGCCCCCTAGTTAACCTACATTGTCCAAGTGCCCGATAGGGAACCTACATAGTCCAAGTGCCCGCTAGGTAACCTACATAGTCCAAATGCCCTCTAGTTAATCTACATAGTCCAAGTGCCCGATAGGGAACCTAAATAATCCAAGTGCCCGCTAGGGAACCTACATTGTCCAAGTGCCCGTTAGTTAACCTAGATAGTCCAAGTCCCTGCTTGGTAAACTAGATAGTCCAACAGCCGCTAGGTAACCTACATACACTAAAAACCCGCTATAACGTAGATAGTTCAAGTGCCAGCTAGGTAACCTTGATAGTCCATGTGCCGCTATGTAACCTACAAAGTCAAAGTGCCCGCTGGGTTATCTATATAGTCCAAATGCCAGCTAGGGAATCTACATAGTCCAAGGGCCCGCTAGTTAACGTAGATAGTCCAAGTGCTGCTAGTTAATCTACATAGTCCAATGGACTGCTAGTTAACCTACATAGTCCAAGTACCCGCTAAGAAACCTAGATATTCCAAGTGCACGCTAGTTAACCTAGATAGTCGAAGTGCCCTCTAGTTAACCTAGATCGTCCAATTGCCCGCAAAGAAACCTAGATAGTCCAAGTGCCCGTTACCTAACCTAGATAGTCCAATTGCCCGCTATGCATCATACATAGTCCAACTGCCCGCTAGTTAACCTAGATAGTCCAAGTACCCGCTGGTTAACATAGATAGTCCAAGTACCCACTAGGAAACGTACATAGTCCAAGTGTCCGCTAGGTAAGGTAGATAGTCCAAGTGCCCGCTAGGGAACGTACATAGTCCAAGTGCCCGCTAGGTAACCTAGATAGTCCAAGTGCCCGCTAGTTAACCTACATAGTCCAAGTGCCCGCTAGTTAACTTACATACTTCAAGTGTCCGTAGGGAACATACAGAGTCCAAGTGCCCGCTACGGAACCTACATAGTCCAAGTGCACGCTAGTTAACCTAGATTGTCCAAGTGCCCGCTAGTTAACCTAGATAGTCCAAGTGCCCGCTAGGTAACCTACATAGTGCAAGTGTCCGCTAGTTAACCTACATATTCCAATTGCCCGCTAGTTAAAATAGATAGTCCAAGTGCCCGTTAGGGAACTTACATAGTCCAAGTGCCCGCTAGGTAACCTAGATACTGCAATTGAACGCTAGTTAACCTAGATAGTCCAAGTACCCGCTAGGTAACCTAGATCGTCCAAGGGCCCCTTAGTTAGCCTACATAGTCCAAGTGCCTGCTAGGTAACCTAGATATTCCAAGTGCCCGTTCGGTAACCTAGATAGTCCAAGTGCCCTTTAGGGAACCTAGATAGTCCAAGGGCCCGCTAGTAAACCTACATAGTCCATGGGCCTGCTAGTTAACCTTCATAGTGCAAGTGTCCGCTACTTGACCTACATATTCCAAGTGCCCGCTAGTTAACCTACATAATCGAAGTGCCCGTTGGCTAACCTAGATAGTCCAAGGGCCCGCTCGTTGACCTACATAGTCCAAGTGCCCGCTAGTTAACCTAGATAGTCCAAGTGACAGCTAGGTAACCTACATAGTGCAAGTGTCCGCTAGTTAACCTACATAATCCAAGTGCCCGCTAGTTAACATAGATAGTCCAAGTGCCCGCTAGGGAACGTACATAATCCAAGTGCCCGCTAGGTAACCTAGATACTGCAAGTGCCCGCTAGTTAACCTAGATAGTTCAAGTACCCACTAGGAAACCTAGATCGTCAAAGGGCCAGTAGTTAGCCTACATAGTCCAAGTGCCCGCTAGGTAACCTAGATAGTCCAAGGGCCCGCTAGTAAGCCTACATAGTCCATGGGCCCGCTAGTTAACCTTCATAGTGCAAGTGTCCGCTACTTAACCTACATATTCCAAGTTCCCGCTATTTAACCTACATAATCTAAGTGCCCGTTGGCTAACCTAGATAGTCCAAGGGCCCGCTAGTTGACCTACATAGTCCATGCCATCTAGGTAACCTAGATAGTACAAGTGCCCGCTAGGGAACCTAGATAGTCCAAGTGCCTGTTAGCTAACCTAGATAGTCGAAGTGGCGGCTAGGTAACCTACATAGTCCTAGTGCCCGTTTGTTAACCTAGATAATCCAAGTGCCCACTAGGTAACCTAGACAGTCCAAGTGCCCGCTAGTTAACCTACATAGTCCAAGTGCCCGATAGGGAACCTACATAATCCAAGTGCCCACTAGGCAACCTACATTTTCCAAGTGCCCGTTAGTTAACCTAGATAGTCAAATTGCCTGCTAGGTAACCTAGATAGTCCAAGTGCCTGCTAGGTAACCTACATAGTCCAAGTGCCCGCTAGGTAACCTAAATAGTCCAAATGCCCGCTAGGGAAACTACATAGTCCATGTGCCCGCTAGTTAACCAAGATAGTCCAAGTGCCTGCTAGTAAACCTTCATAATCCATGGGCCCGCTAGTTAACCTACATAGTGCAAGGGCCCGCTAGTTAACCTACATCGTCCAAGTGCCCGCTAGTTAACCTAGATAGTCCAAGTGCCCGCTTGTTAACCTACATAGTCTAAGTGCCCGCTCGGTAACCTAGACAGTTCAAGTGACCACTAGGTTACCTACATAGTCCAAGTGCCCGTTCGTTAACCTACATAGTCCAAGTGCCCGCTAGGTAACCAATATAGTCCAAATGCCCGCTAGGGGCCCTAATATTCCAAATGCCCGCTAGTTAACCTAGTTAGTCCAAGTGCTCGCTAGTTAACCTAGATAGTCCAAGTGCCCGCTAGTTAACCTAGATAGACCAAGTGCCCGCTAGGGAACCTATATCGTCCAAGTACCCGCTAGGAAACGTACATTGTCCAAGTGCCCGCTAGGTAACGTAGATAGTCCAAGTGCCCGCTAGGGAACGTACATAGTCCAAGTGCCCGCTAGGAAACCTAGATAGTCCAAGTGCCCACTAGTTAACCTACATAGTCCAGGTTCCCCCTAGGTAACCTAGATAGTCCAAGGGCCCGCTAGGTAACCTACATTGTCCTAGTGCCCCCTAGTTAACCTACATTCTCCAAGTGCCCGATAGGGAACCTACATAGAACAAGTGCCCACTAGGTAACCTACATAGTCCAAGTGCCCGATAGGGAACCTACATAATCCAAGTGCCCGCCAGGGAACCTACATAGTCCAAGTGCCCGTCAGGTAACCTAGATAGTCCAAATGCCCGCTAGGGAACCCACATAGTCCAAGTGCCCGCTATGGAACTTACATAGTCCAAGGGCCCGCTAGGGAACCTACATAGTCCAAGTGCCCGTCAGTTAACCTAGATAGTCCCAGTGCCGGCTAGGTAACCTAGATAGTCCAACAGACCGGCAGGTAACCTACATTCTCCAAGTACCCGCTAGGGAACGTAGATAGTTCAAGTGCCAGCTAGGTAACCTAGATAGTCCAAGTGCCCGCTGGGTAACCTACAAAGTGTAAGTTCCCGCTAGGTAATCTGTATAGTCCAAATGACCGCTAGGGAGCCTACATAGTCCAAATGATCTCTAGGTAACCTACATAGTCTAAGGGCCCGCTAGGTAACCTACATAGTCCTAGTGCCCCCTAGTTAACCTACATTTTCCAAGTGCCCGATAGGGAACCTACATTTTCCAAGTGCCCGATAGGGAACCTACATTGTCCAAGTGCCTGCTAGGTAACCTACATAGTCCAAATGCCCTCTAGTTAACCTACATAGTCCAAGTGCCCGATAGGGAACCTATATAATCCAAGTGCCCGCTAGGGAACCTACATTGTCCAAGTGCCCGATAGGTACCCTAGATAGTCCAAATGCCCGCCAGGAAACCCACATAGTCCAAGTGTCCGCTAGGGAACTTACATAGTCCAAGGGCCCGCTAGGGAATCTACACAATCCAAGTGCCCGTTAGTTAACCAACATAGTCCATGTCCCCGCTTGGTAACCTAGATAGTCCAACAGCCCGCTAGGTAACCTACATACTCTAAGAACCCGCTATAACGTAGATAGTTCAAGTGCCAGTTAGGTAACCTAGATAGTCCATGTGCCGCTAGGTAACCTACAAATTCAAAGTGCCCGTTTGTTAACCTAGATAATCCAAGTGCACGCTAGTTAACCTAGATAGTCCAAGTGCCCTCTAGTTAACCTAGATCGTCCAAGTGCCCGCTAAGAAACCTAGATAGTCCAAGTGCACGCTATTTAACCTACATAATCCAAGTACCCGCTAGTTAACCTAGATCGTCCAAGTTCACGCTAGTTAACCTACATAGTCCAAGGGCCCGCTAGTTAACCTACATCGTCCAAGGGCCCGCTAGTTAACCTACATAGTCCAAGTGCCCGCTAGGTAACCTAGACAGTTCAAGTGACCACTAGGTTACTTACATAGTCCAAGTGCCTGTTCGTTAACCTACATAGTCCAAGTGCCCGCTAGGTAACCTATATAGTCCAAATGCCCGCTAGGGACACTAATAGTCCAAGTGCCCGCTAGTTATCCTAGATAGTCCAAGTGCTCGCTAGTTAACCTAGATACTCCAACTGCCTGCTAGTTAACCTAGATAGACCAAGTGCCCGCTAGGGACCCTACCTAGTCCAAGTGCCCGATAGGGAACTTACATAGTCCAAGGGCCCGCTAGGGAACCTACATAGTCCAAGTGCCCGTTAGTTAACCTAGATAGTCCAAGTGCCCGCTAGGTAACCTAGATAGTCCACCAGCCCTCTAGGTAACCTACATACTCTAGGAACCCGCTAGGCAACGTAGATAGTTCAATTGCCAGCTAGGTAACCTAGATAGTCCATGTGCCGCTATGTAACCTACAAAGTCAAAGTGCCCGCTAGGTTATCTATATAGTCCAAATGCCCGCTAGGGTATCTACATAGTCCAAGGGCCCGCTAGTTAATGTAGATAGTCCAAGTGCCGCTAGTTATTCTACATAGTTCAAGGGCCCACTAGTTAACCTACATAGTCCAAGTACCCGCTAAGAAACCTAGATAGTCCAAGTGCCCGTTACCTAACCTAGATAGTCCAAGTGCCCTCTAGTTAACCTAGATCGTCCAAGTGCCCGCTAAGAAACCTAGATAGTCCAAGTGCCCGTTACCTAACCTAGATAGTCCAATTGCCCGCAATGCAACATACATAGTCCAAGTGCCCGTTCGTTAACCTAGAAGTCCAAGTGCCTGCTAGGTAACCTAGACTCTCCAAGTGCCCGCTAGGTTACCTACATAGTCCAAATGCCCGTTCGGTAACCAAATAGTGCAAGTGCCCGGTAGTTAACCTACATAGTCCAAGTGCCAGCTAGGTAACCTAGATAGTCCAAGGGCCCGCTAGTTAACCTACATAGTCCAAGTGCCCGGTAGTTAACTTACATAGTTCAAGTGTCCGTAGGGAACATACAGAGTCCAAGTGCCCGCTAGGGAACCTACATATTCCAAGTGCCCGCTAGTTAATCTACATAGTTCAAGGGCCCGCTAGTTAACCTACATAATCCAAGTACCCGCTAGTTAACCTAGATCGTCCAAGTGTCCGCTAATTAACGTACATAGTACAAGTGCCCGCTATGGAACCTAGATAGTCTAAGTGCCCGCTCTGGAACCTACATAGTCCAAGTGACTGCTAGGGAACCTACATAGTCCATGTGCCCGCTCTGGAACATACATAGTCCAAGTGCCCGCTAGGGAATCTACATAGTCCAAGGCACGCTAGTTAACGTAGATAGTCCAAGTGCCGCTAGTTAATCTACATAGTCCAAGAGCCCGCTAGTTAAACTACATAGTCCAAGTACCCGCTAGTTAACCTAGACCGTCCAAGTGCCCACTAGGTAACCTACATACTCCAATGGCCCGCTAGTTAACCTAGATAAACCAAGTGCCCGCTAGTTAACCTACATCGTCCAAGGGCTCGCTAGTTAACCTAGACAGTCCAAGTGCCCCCTAGTTAACCTACATAGTCCAAGTGCCCGCTAGGTAACCTAGACATTTCAAGTGACCACTAAGTTACCTACATAGTTCAAGTGCCCGTTCGTAACCTACATAGTCCAAGTGCCCACTAAGAAACATAGATAGTCCAAGTGCTCCCTAGTTAACCTACATAGTACAAGTACCCGCTAGCTAACCTAGATCATCCAAGTGCACGCTAGTTAACCTACATAGTCCAAGGGCCCGCTAGTTAACCTACATAGTCCAAGGGCCCGCTAATTAACCTACATCGTCCAAGGGCCCGCTAGTTAACCTACATAGTCCAAGTGCCCGCTAGGTAACCTAGACAGTTCAAGTGACCACTAGGTTACTTACATAGTCCAAGTGCCTGTTCGTTAACCTACATAGTCCAAGTGCCCGCTAGGTAACCTATATAGTCCAAAAGCCCGCTAGGGACCCTAATTGTCCAAGTGCCCGCTAGTTATCCTACATTGTCCAAATGCTCGCTAGTTAACCTAGATACTCCAAGTGCCCGCTAGTTAACCTAGATAGACCAAGTGCCCGCTAGGGAACCTACCTAGTCCAAGTGCCCGATAGGGAACTTACATAGTCCAAGGGCCCGCTAGGGAACCTACATAGTCCAAGTGCCCGTTAGTTAACCTAGATAGTCCAAGTGCCTGCTAGGTAACCTAGATAGTCCAACAGCCCGCTAGGTAACCTACATACTCCAAGAACCCGCTAGGCAACGTAGATAGTTCAATTGCCAGCTAGGTAACCTAGATAGTCCATGTGCCGCTAGGGAACCTACAAAGTCAAAGTGCCCGCTAGGTTATCTATATAGTCCAAAAGCCCGCTAGGGTATTTACATAGTCCAAGGGCCCGCTAGTTAACGTATATAGTCCAAGTGCCGCTAGTTATTCTACATAGTTCAAGGGCCCACTAGTTAACCTACATAGTCCAAGTATCCGCTAAGAAACCTAGATAGTCCAAGTGCCCGTTACCTAACCTAGATAGTCCAAGTGCCCTCTAGTTAACCTAGATCGTCCAAGTGCCCACTAAGAAACTTAGATAATCCAAGTGCCCGTTACCTAACCTAGATAGTCCAATTGCCCGCTATGAAACATACATAGTCCAAGTGCCCGTTCGTTAACCTAGAAGTCCTAGTGCCCGCTAGGTAACCTAGACTCTCCAAGTGCCCGCTAGGTTACCTACATAGTCCAAATGCCCGTTCGGTAACCTAGATAGTGCAAGTGCCCGGTAGTTAACCTACATAGTCCAAGTGCCCGCTAGGTAACCTAGATAGTCCAAGGGCCCGCTAGTTAACCTACATAGTCCAAGTGCCCGATAGTTAACTTACATAGTTCAAGTGTCCGTAGGGAACATACAGAGTCCAAGTGCCTGCTAGGGAACCTACATAGTCCAAGTGCACGCTAGTTAATCTACATAGTTCAAGGGCCCGCTAGTTAACCTATATAATCCAAGTACCCGCTAGTTAACCTAGATCGTCCAAGTGTCCGCTAATTAACCTACATAGTACAAGTGCCCGCTAGGGAACCTTGATAGTCTAAGTGCCCGCTCTGGAACCTACATAGTCCAAGTGACTGCTAGGGAACCTACATAGTCCAAGTGCCCGCTCTGGAACATACATAGTCCAAGTGCCCGCTAGGTAACCTACAGAGTCTAAGTGCCTGCTAGTTTATCTATTTAGTCCAAATGCCCGCTAGGGAACCTACATAGTCCAGGTGCCCGCTAGGTAACCTAGATAATCCAAGTGCCCGCTAGTTAACCTATATCGTCCTAGTGCCCGCTAGTGAACCTAGATCGTCCAAGTGCCCACTAGTTAACCTAGATAGTCCAAGTGCCCGCTAGTTAACCAGGATCATCAAAGTGCCCTCTAGTTAACTTACATAGTCCAAAGGCCTGCTAGTTAACCTACAAAGACCAAGGGCCCGCTAGTTAACCTACATAGTCATAGTGCCCGCTAGTTAACCTACATAGTCCAAGTCCCCGCTAGGTAACCTAGACAGTCCAAGTGACCATTAGGTTACCTACATAGTCCAAGTGCCCGCTAGGTAACGTAGATAGCCCAAGTGCCCGCTAGGGAACGTACATAGTCCAAGTGCCCGCTAAGTAACCTAGATAGTCCAAGTGCCCACTAGTTAACCTACATAGTCCAAGTGCCTGCTAGGTAAACTACATAGTCCAAGTGCCCACTAGGTAACTTATACAGTCCAATTGCCCATTTGTTAACCTAGACAGTCCAAGTACCCGATAGGGAACTTACATAGTCCAAGTGCTCGCTAGGGGACCTACATAGTCCTAGTGCTCGCTTGGCAACTTACATAGTCCAAATGCCCGTTAGTTAACCTAGATAGTCAAAGTGCCTGCTAGGTAACCTAAATGGTCCAAGTGCCCGCTAGGGAACCTACATAGTGCAAGTGCCCGCTAGGTAACCTAGATAGTCCAATTGCCCGTTAGCTAACCTAGATAGTCGAAGTGTCCGCTAGTTAACCTTCATAGTCCAAGGGCCCTCTAGTTAACCTAGATAGTCCAAGTGCCCACTAGGGGACGTACATAGTCCAAGTGCCCGCTAGGTAACCTAGATAGTCCAAGTGCCCGCTAGGGTATGTACATAGTTCAAGTGCCCGCTAGGTAACCTAGATTGTCCAAGTGTTCCCTAGTTAACCTACATAGTCCATGTGCCCACTAGGTAACCTACATAGTCCAAGTGCCCGTTCGTTAACCTACATAGTCCAAGTGCCCGCTAGGTAACCAATATACTCCAAATGCCCGCTAGGGACCCTAATAGTCCAAACGCCCGCTAGTTAACCTAGATTGTCCAAGTGCTCGCTAGTTAACATAGATAGTCCAAGTGCCCGCTAGTTAACCTAGATAGACCAAGTGCCCGCTAGGGAACCTATCTAGTCCAAGTGCCTGATAGGAAACCTACATAGTCCAAGTGCCCGCTAGTTAACATGGATAGTCCAAGTACCCGCTAGGAAACGTATATAGTCCAAGTGCCCACTAGGTAACGTACATAGTCCAAGTGCCCGCTAGGTAACCTAGATAGTCCAAGTGCCCGCTAGGTAACGTACATAGTCCAAGTGCCCGCTAGGTAACCTAGATAGTCCAAATGCCCGCTAGGGAACCCACATAGTCCAAGTGCCCGTCAGGTAACCTAGATAGTCCAAATGCCCGCTAGGGAACCCACATAGTCCAAGTGCCCGCTAGGGAACTTACATAGTCCAAGGGCCCGCTAGGGAACCTACATAGTTCAAGTGCCCGTTAGTTAACCTAGATAGTCCAAGTGCCTGCTTGGTAACCTAGATAGTCCAACAGCCCGTTAGGTAACCTACATACTCCAAGTACCCGCTAGCTAACATAGATAGTTCAAGTGCCAGCTAGGTAACCTAGATAGTCCAAGTGCCCGTTAGGTAACCTACAAAGTCTAAGTGCCCGCTAGGTAATCTATATAGTCCAAATGCCCATTAGGGAGCCTACATAGTCCAAATGCCCGCTAGGTAAGCTAGATAGTCCAAGGGCCCGCTAGGGAACCTACATAGTCCTAGTGCCCCCTAGTTAACCTACATTCTCTAAGTGCCCGATAGGGAACCTACATAGTCCAAGTTCCCGCTAGGTAACCTACATAGTCCAAATGCCCTCTAGTTAACCTACATAGTTCAAGTGCCCGATAGGGAACCTACATAATCCAAGTGCCCGCTAGGGAACCTACATAGTCCAAGTGCCCGTTAGGTAACCTAGATCGTCCAAATGCCTGCCAGGAAACCCACATAGTCCAAGTGCCCGCTAGGGAACTTACATAGTCCAAGGGCCCGCTAGGGAACCTACATAGTCCAAGTGCCCGTTAGTTAACCTAGATAGTCCAAGTGCCCGCTTGGTAACCTAGATAGTCCAACAGACCGCTAGTTAACCTACATACTCCAAGAACCCGCTAGGTAACGTAGATATTCCAAGTGCCAGGTAGATAACCTAGATAGTCCAAGTGCCCGATAGGTAACCTACAGAGTCTAAGTGCCCGCTAGTTTATCTATATAGTCCAAATGCCCGCTAGGGAACCTACATAGTCCAAGTGCCCACTAGTTAACCTACATAGTCAATGGGCCCGCTAGTTAACCTACATAGTGCAAGAGCCCGCTAGTTAACCTAGATCGTGCAAGTGTCCGCTAGTTAACCTACATAGTCCAAGTGCCACTTAGCTAACCTAGGTATTCCAAGGGCCTGCTAGTTAACCTACATAGTCCAAGTGCCCGCTAGGGAACCTACATAGTCCAAGTGCCTGCAGGTTAACCTATTGTCCAAGGGACCGCTAGTTAACCTAGATAGTCCAAGTACCCGCTAGTTAACCTAGATCGTCCAATTGTCCGCTAGTTAACCTACATAGTCCAAGTGCCCGTTCGGTAACCTAGATAGTCCAAGTGCCCTTTAGGGAACCTAGATAGTCCAAGTGCCCGCTAGGGAACCTACATAGTCCAATTGCCCGCTCTGGAACATACATAGTCCAAGTGCCCGTTAGTTAACCTAGATTATCCAAGTGCGCACTAGGTAACCTAAATAATCCAAATGCCCGCTAGTTAATCTAGAGAGTCCAAGTGCCCGCTAGTTAACCTACATAGTCCATGGGCCCTCTAGTTAACCTAGATAGTCCATGCCCGCTAGGGGACATACATAGTCCAAGTGCCCGCTAGGTAACTTATATAGTCCACGTGCCCGCTAGGGAACCTACATAGTCAAAGTGCCCGCTAGGGTACCTGCATTGTACAAGTGCCCACTAATTAACCTAGATAGTCCAAGTGCCCGCTAGTTAAGCTAGATAGCCCAAGTGCCCGCTAGTTAACCTTGATCATCCAAGTGCCCGCTTGTTAACCTACATAGTCCAAGTGCCTGATAGGGAACCTACATAGTCCAAGTGCCCGATAGGGAACCTAGATAGTCCAAGTGCCCGTAGGGAACCTATATAATCCAAGTGCCCGCTAGGGAACCTACATAGTCAAAGTGCCCGCTAGGGAACCTGCATTGTGCAAGTGCCCGCTAGTTAACCTAGATAGTCCAAGTGCCCGCTAGTTAACCAACATAGTCCAAGGTCAGCTAGTTAACCTAGATAGTCCAAATACCCGCTAGTTAACCTACATAGTCCAAGAACCCGCTAGTTAACCTAGATATTCCAAGTGCCCGCTAGTTTACCTACATAGTCCAAGGGCCCGCTAGTTAACTTAGATATTCCAAGTGCCCGCTAGTTAACCTACATAGTCAAAGTGCCCTTAGGGAACCTATATAGTCCAAGTGCCCGCTAGGGAACCTGCATTGTATAAGTGCCTGCTAATCAACCTAGATAGTCCAAGTGCCTGCTAGTTAACCTAGATATTCCAAGTGCCCGCTAGTTAACCTTTATCATCCAAGTGCCCGCTAGTTAACCTACATAGTCCAAGTACCTGATAGGGAACCTACATAGTCCAAGTGCTCGCAGAATAACCTACATAGTCCAAGTGCCCGATAGGGAACCTACATATTCCAAGTGCCCGTTAGGGAACCTAGATAGTCCAAGTGCCCGTTAGGAACCTATATAGTCCAAGTGCCCGCTAGGGAAGCTACATAGTCAAAGTACCCGCTAGGGAACCTGCATTGTACAAGTTCCCGCTAGTTAACCTAGATAGTCCAAGTGCGCGCTAGTTAACTTACATAGTCCAAGGTCAGCTAGTTAACCTAGATAGTCCAAGTTCCCGCTAGTTAACCTACATAGTCCAATGTCAGCTAGTTAACCTAGATAGTCCAAGTGCCCGCTAGTTAACCTACATAGTCCAAGAAACCGCTAGTTAACCTAGATAGTCCAAGTGCCCGCTAGTTAAGCTACATAGTCCTAGGGCCCGCTAGTTAACATAGATATTCCAAGTGCCCGCTAGTTAATCTAGATCGTCCAAGTGTCCGCTAGTTAACCTACATAGTCCAAGTTCCCGTTAGGTAACCTAGATAGTACAAGTGCCCGCAAGGTAACCTACATAGTCCAAGTGCCCGCTAGGTAACCTAGATATTCCAAGTTCCTGTTAGCTAACCAAGATAATCCAAGTGCCCGCTAGGTAACCTACATAGTCCAAGTGCCCTTTCGTTAACCTAGATAGTCCAAGTGCCCGCTAGGTAACCTACATAGTCAAAGGGTCCGCTTGGTAACCTATATATTCCATGTGCCCGTTACCTAACCTAGATAGTCGAATTGCCCGCTATGCAACATACATAGTCCAAGTGTCCGCTAGTTAACCTACATAGTCCAAGTGCCCGCAAGGTAACCTAGATAGTCCAAGTGCCCGCTAGGTAACTTACATAGTCCAAATGCCCGCTGGGCAACCTAGATAGTCCAAGTGCCCGTTCGTTATCCTAGATAGCCAAGTGCCCGCAAGGTAACCTACATAGTCCAAGTGCCCGCTAGTTAACCTACATAGTCCAAATGCCCGTTCGTTAACCTACATAGTCCAAGGGCCCACTAGTTAACCTAGATCGTCTAAGTGTCCTCTAGTTAACCTACATAGTCCAAATGCACGCTACTTAACCTACATAGTCAAATTGCCGCTAGGTAACCTTCATAGTGCAAGTGTCCCTTACTTAACCTACATAGTCCAAGTGGCCGGTAGTTAACATAGATAGTCCAAGTGCGCATTAGTTAACATAGATAGTCCAAGCGCCCACTAGGGAACATACATAGTACAAGTGCCCGCTAGGTAACCTAGATAGTGCATGTGCCCGGTAGTTAACCTACATAGTCCAAGTGCCCGCTAGGTAACCTAGATCATCCAAGTGCCCGCTAGTTAACCTACATAGTCCAAGGGCCCGCTAGTTAACCTACATCGTCCAAGGGCCCGCTAGTTAACCTAGATAGTCCAATTGCCCCCTAGTTAACCTACATACTCCAAGTGCCCGCTAGGTAACCTAGACTGTTCAAGTGACCACTAGGTTACCTACATAGTCCAAGTGCCCGTTCGTTAACCTACATAGTCCAAGTGCCCGCTAGGTAACCAATATACTCCAAATGCCCGCTAGGGACCCTAATAGTCCAAATGCCCGCTAGTTAACCTAGATTGTCCAAGTGCTCGCTAGTTAACATAGATAGTCCAAGTGCCCGCTAGTTAACCTAGATAGACCAAGTGCCCACTAGGGAAGTGCCCGATAGGAAACCTACATAGTCCAAGTGCCCGCTAGTTAACATGGATAGTCCCAGTACCCGCTAGGAAACGTACATAGTCCAAGTGCCCGCTAGGTAACGTACATAGTCCAAGTGCCCGCTAGGTAACCTAGATAGTCCAAGTGCCCGCTAGGGAACGTACATAGTCCAAGTGCCCGCTAGGTAACCTAGATAGTCCAAAAGCCCGCTAGGGAACCCACATAGTCCAAGTGCCCGTCAGGTAACCTAGATAGTCCAAATGCCCGCTAGGGAACCCACATAGTCCAAGTGCCCGCTAGGGAACTTACATAGTCCAAGGGCCCGCTAGGGAACCTACATAGTTCAAGTGCCCGTTAGTTAACATAGATAGTCCAAGTGCCCGCTTGGTAACCTAGATAGACAAACAGCCCGTTAGGTAACCTACATACTCCAAGTACCCGGTAGCTAACATAGATAGTTCAAGTGCCAGCTAGGTAACCTAGATAGTCCAAGTGCCCGTTAGGTAACCTACAAAGTCTAAGTGCCCGCTAGGTAATCTATATAGTCCAAATGCCCATTAGGGAGGCTACATGGTCCAAATGCCCGCTAAGTAAGCTAGATAGTCCAAGGGCCCGCTAGGTAACCTACATAGTCCTAGTGCCCCCTAGTTAACCTACTTCTCTAAGTGCCCGATAGGGAACCTACATAGTCCATGTTCCCGCTAGGTAACCTACATAGTCCAAATGCCCTCTAGTTAACCTACATAGTCCAAGTGCCCGATAGGGAACCTACATAATCCAAGTGCCCGCTAGGGAACCTACATAGTCCAAGTGCCCGTTAGGTAACCTAGATCGTCCAAATGCCTGCCAGGAAACTCACATAGTCCAAGTGCCCGCTAGGGAACTTACATAGTCCAAGGGCCCGCTAGAGAACCTACATAGTCCAAGTGCCCGTTAGTTAACCTAGATAGTCCAAGTGCCCGCTTGGTAACCTAGATAGTCCAACAGACCGCTAGTTAACCTACATACTTCAAGAACCCGCTAGGTAACGTAGATATTTCAAGTGCCAGGTAGATAACCTAGATAGTCCAAGTGCCCGATAGGTAACCTACAGAGTCTAAGTGCCCGCTAGTTTATCTATATACTCCAAATGCCCGCTAGGGAACCTACATAGTCCAAGTGCCCACTAGTTAACCTACATAGTCAATTGGCCCGCTAGTTAACCTACATAGTTCAAGAGCCCGCTAGTTAACCTAGATCGTGCAAGTGTCCGCTAGTTAACCTACATAGTCCAAGTGCCACTTAGCTAACCTAGGTATTCCAAGGGACTGCTAGTTAACCTACATAGTCCAAGTGCCCGCTAGGGAACCTACATATTCCAAGTGCCTGCTAGTTAACCTATTGTCCAAGGGACCGCTAGTTAACCTAGATAGTCCAAGTACCCGCTAGTTAACCTAGATCTTCCAATTGTCCGCTAGTTAACCTACATAGTCCAAGTGCCCGTTCGGTAACCTAGATAGTCCAAGTGCCCTTTAGGGAACCTAGATAGTCCAAGTGCCCGCTAGGGAACCTACATAGTCCAATTGCCCGCTCTGGAACATACATAGTCCAAGTGCCCGTTAGTTAACTTAGATTATCCAAGTGCCGCTAGTTAACCTAGATAGTCCAAGTAACCGCTAGGTAACCTACATAGTCCAATGCCTGCTAGGTAACCTAGATAGTCCACGTGCCTGCTAGTTAACCTTGATAGTCCAAGTGCCTTCTAGTTACCCTAAATAGTCCAAGTGTCCGATAGGTAACCTACATAGTCCAAGTGCCCACTAGGTAACCTAAATAATCCAAATGCCCGCTAGTTAATCTAGAGAGTCCAAGTGCCCGCTAGTTAACCTACATAGTCCATGGGCCCTCTAGTTAACCTAGATAGTCCATGCCCGCTAGGGGACATACATAGTCCAAGTGCCCGCTAGGTAACTTATATAGTCCACGTGCCCACTAGGGAACCTACATAGTCAAAGTGCCCGCTAGGGAACCTGCATTGTACAAGTGCCCGCTAATTAACCTAGATAGTTCAAGTGCCCGCTAGTTAAGCTAGATAGCCCAAGTGCCCGCTAGTTAACCTTGATCATCCAAGTGCCCGCTAGTTAACCTACATAGTCCAAGTGCCTGATAGGGAACCTACATAGTCCAAGTGCCCGATAGGGAACCTAGATAGTCCAAGTGCCCGTAGGGAACCTATATAGTCCAAGTGCCTGCTAGGGAACCTACATAGTCAAAGTGCCCGCTAGGAAACCTGCATTAGGCAAGTGCCCGCTAGTTAACCTAGATAGTCCAAGTGCCCGCTAGTTAACCTACATAGTCCAAGGTCAGCTAGTTAACCTAGATAGTCCAAATACCCGCTAGTTAACCTACATAGTCCAAGAACCCGCTAGTTAACCTAGATATTCCAAGTGCCCGCTAGTTTACCTACATAGTCCAAGGGCCCGCTAGTTAACTTAGATATTCCAAGTGCCCGCTAGTTAACCTACATAGTCAAAGTGCCCTTAGGGAACCTATATAGTCCAAGTGCCCGCTAGGGAACCTGCATTGTATAAGTGCCTGCTAATCAACATAGATAGTCCAAGTGCCTGCTAGTTAACCTAGATATTCCAAGTGCCCGCTAGTTAACCTTTATCATCCAAGTGCCCGCTAGTTAACCTACATAGTCCAAGTACCTGATAGGGAACCTACATAGTCCAAGTGCTCGCAGAGTAACCTACATAGCCCAAGTGCCCGATAGGGAACCTACATATTCCAAGTGCCCGTTAGGGAACCTAGATAGTCCAAGTGCCCGTTAGGAACCTATATAGTCCAAGTGCCCGCTAGGGAAGCTACATAGTCAAAGGGTCCGCTAGGAAACCTGTATAGTCCAAGTGCCCGTTACCTAACCTAGATAGTCGAATTGCCCGCTATGCAACATACATAGTCCAAGTGCCCGCTAGGCAACCTAGATAGTCCAAGTGCCCGCTAGGTAACTTACATAGTCCAAATGCCCGCTGGGCAACCTAGATAGTCCAAGAGCCCGTTCGTTAACCTAGATAGGCAAGTGCCCGCAAGGTAACCTACATAGTCCAAGTGCCCGCTAGTTAACCTACATAGTCCAAATGCCCGTTTGTTAACCTACATAGTCCAAGGGCCCACTAGTTAACCTAGATCGTCTAAGTGTCCTCTAGTTAACCTACATAGTCCAAATGCACGCTAGTTAACCTACATAGTCAAATTGCCGCTAGGTAACCTACATAGTGAAAGTGTCCCCTAGTTAACCTACATAGTCCAAGTGGCCGGTAGTTAACATAGATAGTCCAAGTGCGCATTAGTTAACATAGATAGTCCAAGCGCCCACTAGGGAACATACATAGTACAAGTGCCCGCTAGGTAACCTAGAGAGTGCATGTGCCCGGTAGTTAACCTACATAGTCCAAGTGCCCGCTAGGTAACCTAGATAGTCCAAGGGCCCGCTAGTTAACCTACATAGTCCAAGTGCCCGGTAGTTAACTTACATAGTCCAAGAGCCCCCTCTGGAACCTACATAGTCCAAGTGCCTGCTAGGGAACCTACATAGTTCAAGTGTCCGTAGGGAACATACAGAATCCAAGTGCCCGCTAGGGAATCTACATAGTCCAAGGGCCCGCTAGTTAACATAGATAGTCCAAGTACCCGCTAGTAAACCTAGATCGTCCAAGTGCACGCTAGTTAACCTACATAGTCCAAGGGCCCGCTAGTTAACCTATATAGTCCAAGTGCCCGCTAGGGAACCTACATAGTCAAAGTGCCCGCTAGGGAACTTACATAGTCCACGTGCCCGCTAGTTAACCTAGATAGTCCAAGTGCCCGCTAGTTAACCTAGAGAGTCCAAGTGCCCGCTAGTTAACCAGGATCATCAAAGTGCCCTCTAGTTAACTTACATAGTCCAAAGGCCTGCTAGTTAACCTACATAGAGCAAGGGCCCGCTAGTTAACCTTGATAGTCCAAGTGCCCGCTAGTTAACCTACATAGTCCAAGTTCCCGCTAGGTAACCTAGACAGTCCGAGTGACCATTAGGTTACCTACATAGTACAAGTGCCCGTTCGTTAACCTACATAGTCCAAGTGCCCGCCAGGTAACGTAGATACCCCAAGAGCCCGCTAGGGAACGTACATAGTCCAAGTGCCCGCTAGGTAACCTAGATAGTCCAAATGCCCGCTAGTTAACCAACATAGTCCAAGTGCCTCCTAGGTAAACTACATAGTCCAAGTGCCCACTAGGTAACCTAGACTGTCCAAGTACCCGATCGGGAACCTACATAGTCCAAGTGCCCGTTAGGGAACCTAGATAGTCCAAGTGCCCGTTAGGAACCTATATAGTCCAAGTGCCCGCTAGGGAAGCTACATAGTCAAAGGGTCCGCTAGGAAACCTATATAGTCCAAGTGCCCGTTACCTAACCTAGATAGTCGAATTGCCCGCTATGCAACATACATAGTCCAAGTGCCCGCTAGGCAACCTAGATAGTCCAAGTGCCCGCTAGGTAACTTACATAGTCCAAATGCCCGCTGGGCAACCTAGATAGTCCAAGAGCCCGTTCGTTAACCTAGATAGGCAAGTGCCCGCAAGGTAACCTACATAGTCCAAGTGCCCGCTAGTTAACCTACATAGTCCAAATGCCCGTTTGTTAACCTACATAGTCCAAGGGCCCACTAGTTAACCTAGATCGTCTAAGTGTCCTCTAGTTAACCTACATAGTCCAAATGCACGCTAGTTAACCTACATAGTCAAATTGCCGCTAGGTAACCTACATAGTGAAAGTGTCCCCTAGTTAACCTACATAGTCCAAGTGGCCGGTAGTTAACATAGATAGTCCAAGTGCGCATTAGTTAACATAGATAGTCCAAGCGCCCACTAGGGAACATACATAGTACAAGTGCCCGCTAGGTAACCTAGAGAGTGCATGTGCCCGGTAGTTAACCTACATAGTCCAAGTGCCCGCTAGGTAACCTAGATAGTCCAAGGGCCCGCTAGTTAACCTACATAGTCCAAGTGCCCGGTAGTTAACTTACATAGTCCAAGAGCCCCCTCTGGAACCTACATAGTCCAAGTGCCTGCTAGGGAACCTACATAGTTCAAGTGTCCGTAGGGAACATACAGAATCCAAGTGCCCGCTAGGGAATCTACATAGTCCAAGGGCCCGCTAGTTAACATAGATAGTCCAAGTACCCGCTAGTAAACCTAGATCGTCCAAGTGCACGCTAGTTAACCTACATAGTCCAAGGGCCCGCTAGTTAACCTATATAGTCCAAGTGCCCGCTAGGGAACCTACATAGTCAAAGTGCCCGCTAGGGAACTTACATAGTCCACGTGCCCGCTAGTTAACCTAGATAGTCCAAGTGCCCGCTAGTTAACCTAGAGAGTCCAAGTGCCCGCTAGTTAACCAGGATCATCAAAGTGTCCTCTAGTTAACTTACATAGTCCAAAGGCCTGCTAGTTAACCTACATAGAGCAAGGGCCCGCTAGTTAACCTTGATAGTCCAAGTGCCCGCTAGTTAACCTACATAGTCCAAGTTCCCGCTAGGTAACCTAGACAGTCCGAGTGACCATTAGGTTACCTACATAGTACAAGTGCCCGTTCGTTAACCTACATAGTCCAAGTGCCCGCCAGGTAACGTAGATACCCCAAGAGCCCGCTAGGGAACGTACATAGTCCAAGTGCCCGCTAGGTAACCTAGATAGTCCAAATGCCCGCTAGTTAACCAACATAGTCCAAGTGCCTCCTAGGTAAACTACATAGTCCAAGTGCCCACTAGGTAACCTAGACTGTCCAAGTACCCGATCGGGAACCTACATAGTCCAAGTGCTCGCTAGGGAACCTACATAGTCCAAGTGCTCGCTAGGCAACCTACATAGTCCAAGTGCCCGCTAGGTAACCTACATAGTCCAATTGCCCGTTAGCTAACCTTCATAGTCGAAGTGTCCGCTAGTTAACCTACATAGACCAAGTGCCTGTTCGTTAACGTAGATAGGCCAAGTGCCTGCTAGGTAACCTAGACAGTCCAAGTGCCCGCTAGGGTACCTACATAGTCCAAGTGCCCGCTACGTAACCTACGTAGTCCAAGTGCCCGCTAGTTAACCTACATAATCCAAGTGCCCGTTAGGTAACCTAGATAGTACAAGTGCCCGCAAGGTAACATACATAGTCCAAGTGCCCGCTAGGTAACCTAGATATTCCAAGTTCCTGTTAGCTAACCTAGATAATCCAAGTGCCCGCTAGGTAACCTACCTAGTCCAAGTGCCCTTTCGTTAACCTAGATAGTCCAAGTGCCCGCTAGGTAACCTACATAGTCAAAGGGTCCGCTAGGTAACCTATATAGTCCAAGTGCCCGTTACCTAACCTAGATAGTCGAATTGCCCGCTATGCAACATACATAGTCCAAGTGCCTGCTAGTTAACCTACATAGTCCAAGTGCCCGCTAGGTAACCTAGATAGTCCAAGTGCCCGCTAGGTAACTTACATAGTCCAAATGCCCGCTGGGCAACCTAGATAGTCCAAGTGCCCGTTCGTTAACCTAGATAGCTAAGTGCCCGCTAGGTAACCTAGATCGTCTAAGTGTCCTCTAGTTAACCTACATAGTCCAAATGCACGCTAGTTAACCTACATAGTCAAATTGCCGCTAGGTAACCTACATAGTGCAAGTGTCCCCTAGTTAACCTACATAGTCCAAGTGGCCGGTAGTTAACATAGATAGTCCAAGTGCCCACTAGTTAACATAGATAGTCCAAGCGCCCACTAGGGAACATACATAGTCCAAGTGCCCGCTAGGTAACCTAGATAGTCCAAGGGCCCGCTAGTTAACCTACATAGTCCAAGTGCCCGGTAGTTAACTTACATAGTCCAAGAGCCCCCTCTGGAACCTACATAGTCCAAGTGCCTGCTAGGGAACCTACATAGTTCAAGTGTCCATAGGGAACATACAGAATCCAAGTGCCCGCTAGGGAATCTACATAGTCCAAGGGCCCGCTAGTTAACATAGATAGTCTAAGTACCCGCTAGTTAACCTAGATCGTCCAAGTGCACGCTAGTTAACCTACATAGTCCAAGGGCCCGCTAGTTAACCTATATAGTCCAAGTGCCCGCTAGGGAACCTACATAGTCAAAGTGCCCGCTAGGGAACCTACATAGTCCAAGTGCCCGCTAGTTAACCTAGATATTCCAAGTGCCCGCTAGTTAACCAGGATCATCAAAGTGCCCTCTAGTTAACTTACATAGTCCAAAGGCCTGCTAGTTAACCTACATAGAGCAAGGGCCCGCTAGTTAACCTTGATTGTCCAAGTGCCCGCTAGTTAACCTACATAGTCCAAGTTCCCGCTAGGTAACCTAGACAGTCCAAGTGACCATTAGGTTACCTACATAGTACAAGTGCCCGTTCGTTAACCTACATAGTCCAAGTGCCCGCCAGGTTACGTAGATAGCCCAAGTGCCCGCTAGGGAACGTACGTAGTCCAAGTTCCCGCTAGGTAACCTAGATAGTCCAAATGCCCGCTAGTTAACCAACATAGTCCAAGTGCCTCCTAGGTAAACTACATAGTCCAAGTGCCCACTAGGTAACCTAGACTGTCCAAGTACCCGATAGGGAACCTACATAGTCCAAGTGCTCGCTAGGCAACCTACATAGTCCAAGTGCCCGCTAGGTAACCTAGATAGTCCAATTGCCCGTTAGCTAACCTTGATAGTCGAAGTGTCCGCTAGTTAACCTACATAGACCAAGTGCCTGTTCGTTAACGTAGATAGGCCAAGTGCCTGCTAGGTAACCTAGACAGTCCAAGTGCCCGCTAGGTTACCTACATAGTCCAAGTGCACGTTCGTTAACCTAGATAGTCAAAGTGCCTGCTAGGTAACCTAAATAGTCCAAGTGCCCGTTAGGTAACCTAGATAGTCCAAGTGCCCGCTACGTAACCTACATAGTCCAAGTGCCCGCTAGTTAACCTACATAATCCAAGTGCCCGTTAGGTAACCTAGATAGTACAAGTGCCCGCAAGGTAACATACATAGTCCAAGTGCCCGCTAGGTAACCTAGATATTCCAAGTTCCTGTTAGCTAACCTAGATAATCCAAGTGCCCGCTAGGTAACCTACATAGTCCAAGTGCCCTTTCGTTAACCTAGATAGTCCAAGTGCCCGCTAGGTAACCTACATAGTCAAAGGGTCCGCTAGGTAACCTATATAGTCCAAGTGCCCGTTACCTAACCTAGATAGTCGAATTGCCCGCTATGCAACATACATAGTCCAAGTGCCTGCTAGTTAACCTACATAGTCCAAGTGCCCGCTAGGTAACCTAGATAGTCCAAGTGCCCGCTAGGTAACTTACATAGTCCAAATGCCCGCTGGGCAACCTAGATAGTCCAAGTGCCCGTTCGTTAACCTAGATAGCCAAGTGCCCGCTAGGTAACCTAGATCGTCTAAGTGTCCTCTAGTTAACCTACATAGTCCAAATGCACGCTAGTTAACCTACATAGTCAAATTGCCGCTAGGTAACCTACATAGTGCAAGTGTCCCCTAGTTAACCTACATAGTCCAAGTGGCCGGTAGTTAACATAAATAGTCCAAGTGCCCACTAGTTAACATAGATAGTCCAAGCGCCCACTAGGGAACATACATAGTCCAAGTGCCCGCTAGGTAACCTAGATAGTCCAAGGGCCCGCTAGTTAACCTACATAGTCCAAGTGCCCGGTAGTTAACTTACATAGTCCAAGAGCCCCCTCTGGAACCTACATAGTCCAAGTGCCTGCTAGGGAACCTACATAGTTCAAGTGTCCGAAGGGAACATACAGAATCCAGGTGCCCGCTAGGGAATCTACATAGTCCGAGGACCCGCTAGTTAACATAGATAGTCTAAGTACCCGCTAGTTAACCTAGATCGTCCAAGTGCACGCTCGTTAACCTACATAGTCCAAGGGCCCGCTAGTTAACCTATATAGTCCAAGTGCCCGCTAGGGAACCTACATAGTCAAAGTGCCCGCTAGGGAACCTACATAGTCCAAGTGCCCGCTAGTTAACCTAGATATTCCAAGTGCCCACTAGTTAACCTAGATAGTCCAAGTGCCCGCTAGTTAACCAGGATCATCAAAGTGCCCTCTAGTTAACTTACATAGTCCAAAGGCCTGCTAGTTAACCTACATAGAGCAAGGGCCCGCTAGTGAACCTTGATAGTCCAAGTGCCCGCTAGTTAACCTACATAGTCCAAGTTCCCGCTAGGTAACCTAGACAGTCCAAGTGACCATTAGGTTACCTACATAGTACAAGTGCCCGTTCGTTAACCAACATAGTCCAAGTGCCCGCCAGGTAACGTAGATAGCCCAAGTGCCCGCTAGGGAACGTACATAGTCCAAGTTCCTGCTAGGTTACCTAGATAGTCCAAATGCCCGCTAGATAACCAACATAGTCCAAGTGCCTCCTAGGTAAACTACATAGTCCAAGTGCCCACTAGGTAACCTAGACTGTCCAAGTACCCGATAGGGAACCTACATAGTCCAAGTGCTCGCTAGGGAACCTACATAGTCCAAGTGCTCGCTAGGCAACCTACATAGTCCAAGTGCCCGCTAGGTAACCTAGATAGTCCAATTGCCCGTTAGCTAACCTTGATAGTCGAAGTGTCCGCTAGTTAACCTAAATAGACCAAGTGCCTGTTCGTTAACGTAGATAGCCCAACTGCCTGCTAAGTAACCTAGACAGTCTAAGTGCCCGCTAGTTTACCTACATAGTCCAAGTGCCCGCTAGTTAACCTACATAGTCCAAATGCCCGTTCGTTAACCTACATAGTCCAAGGGCCCACTAGTTAACCTAGATCGTCTAAGTGTCCTCTAGTTAACCTACATAGTCCAAATGCACGCTAGTTAACCTACATAGTCAAATTGCCGCTAGGTAACCTACACAGTGCAAGTGTCCCCTAGTTAACCTACATAGTCCAAGTGGCCGGTAGTTAACATAGATAGTCCAAGTGCCCACTAGTTAACATAGATAGTCCAAGCGCCCACTATGGAACATACATAGTACAAGTGCCCGCTAGGTAACCTAGATAGTGCATGTGCCCGGTAGTTAACCTACATAGTCCAAGTGCCCGCTAGGTAACCTAGATAGTCCAAGGGCCCGCTAGTTAACCTACATAGTCCATGTGCCCAGTAGTTAACTTACATAGTCCAAGTGCCCCCTCTGGAACCTACATAGTCCAAGTGCCTGCTAGGGAACCTACATAGTTCAAGTGTCCGTAGGGAACATGCAGAATCCAAGTGCCCGCTAGGGAATCTACATAGTCCAAGGGCCCGCTAGTTAACCTAGATCGTCCAAGTGCACGCTAGTTTACCTACATAGTCCAAGGGCCCGCTAGTTAACCTATGTACTCCAAGTGCCCGCTAGGGAACCTACATAGTCAAAGTGCCCCTAGGGAACCTACATAGTCCAAGTGCCCGCTAGTTAACCTAGATAGTCCAAGTGCCCGCTAGTTAACCAGGATCATCAAAGTGCCCTCTAGTTAACTTACATAGTCCAAAGGCCTGCTAGTTAACCTACATAGAGCAAGGGCCCGCTAGTTAACCTTGATAGTCCAAGTGCCCGCTAGTTAACCTACATTGTCCAAGTTCCCGCCAGGTAACCTAGACAGTCCAAGTGACCATTAGGTTACCTACATAGTACATGTGCCCTTTCGTTAACCTACATAGTCCAAGTGCCCGCCAGGTAACGTAGATAGCCCAAGTGCCCGCTAGGGAACGTACATAGTCCAAGTGCCCGCTAGGTAATCTAGATAGTCCAAATGCCCGCTAGTTAACCAACATAGTCCAAGTGCCTACTAGTTAAACTACATAGTCCAAGTGCCCACTAGGTAACCTGGACTGTGCAAGTACCCGCTAGGTAACCTAGATAGTCCAATTGCCCGTTAGCTAACCTAGATAGTCGAAGTGTCCGCTAGTTAACCTACATAGTCCAAGTGCCCGTTCGTTAACGTAGATAGGCCAAGTGCCTGCCAGGTAATCTAGACAGTCCAAGTGCCCGCTAGGTTACCTACATAGTCCAAGTGCACGTTCGTTAACCTAGATAGTCCAAGTGCCCGCTGGTAACCTACATAGTCCAAGGGCCCGCTAGGTAACCTTGATAGTCCAAGTGCCTTCTAGTTAACCTACATAGTCCAAGCGCCCGCTAGGTATCCTACATAGTCCAAGTGCCCACTAGGTAACCTAAATAATCCAAATGCCCTCTAGGGAAACTACATAGTCCAAGTGCCCGCTAGTTAACCTAGATAGTCCAAGTGCCCGCTAGTAAACCTATATAGTCCAAGGGCCCGCTAGTTAATCTAGATAGTCCAAGTGCCCTTTCGTTAACCTAGATAGTCCAAGTGCCCTTTAGGTGACCTACATAGTCCAAGGGCCCGCTAGGTAACCTATATAGTCCAAGTGCCCACTAAGAAATCAAGATAGTCCAAGTGCCCGTTAGGTAACCTAGATAATCCAAGTGCCCGCTAGGTAACCTACATAGTCCAAGTGCCCGCTAGTTAACCTACATAGTCCAAGGGCCCACTAGTTAACCTAGATCGTCTAAGTGTCCTCTAGTTAACCTACATAGTCCAAGTGCCTCTAGGTAACCTACATACTGCAAGTGTCCCCTAGTTAACCTACATAGTCCAAGTGGCCGGTAGTTAACATAGATAGTCCAAGTGCCCACTAGGGAACATACATAGTACAAGTGCCCGCTAGGTAACCTAGATAGTGCATGTGCCCGGTAGTTAACCTACATAGTCCAAGTGCCCGCTAGGTAACCTAGATAGTCCAAGTGCCCGCTAGTTAACCTAGATAGTTCAAGTGCCCTCTAGTTAACATAGATCGTCCAAGTGCCCGCTAGTTAACCTACGTAGTCACAAGGCCCGCTAGTTAACCTACATAGTCCAAGGTCCGCTAGTTAACCTAGATAGTCCAAGTGCTCGCTAGTCAACCTACATAGTACAAGGGCCCACTAGTTGACCTAGATAGTCCAAGTGCCCGCTAGCTAACCTAGATAGTCCAAGTGCCCGCTAGGTAACCAAAGTAGTCCAAATATCCGATAGGGATCCTACATAGTCCCAGTGCCCGCTAGGTAACCTACATTGTCCAAGTGCCCGTTCGTTAACCTAGATAGTCCAAGTGCCCGCTAGGTAACCTAGACTGTCCAAGTGCCCGCTAGGTTACCTACATAGTCCAAGTGCCCGTTCGTTAACCTAGATAGTCCAAGTGCCCGCTAGGAAACCTACATAGTCCAAGGGCCCGCTAGGTAACCTAGATAGTCCAAGTGCCCGCTAGGTAACCTAGAGTCCAAGTGCTCGATAGTAGACCTACATAGTCCAAGTGCCCGCTATGTAACCTAGATAGTCAAAGTGCCCGTTAGGTAACCTAGATAGTCCAAGTGCCCGCTAGGTAACTTACATTGTCCAAGTTCCCGCTAGGTAACCTAGAGTCCAAGTGCTCGCTAGTTAACCTACATAGTCCAAGTGCCCGCTAGGTAACCTAAATAATCCAAATGCACACTCTAGAAATTACATAGTCCAAGTGCCCACTAGTTAACCTAGATAGTCCAAGTGCCTGCTAATGAACCTACATAATCCATGGGCCCGCTAGTTAGCCTACATAGTGCAAGGGCCCGCTAGTTAACCTACATCGTCCAAGGGCCCGCTAGTTAACCTAGATAGTCCAAGTGCCCGCTAGTTAACCTACATAGTCTAAGTGCCCGCTAGGTAACCTAGACAGTTCAAGTGACCACTAGGTTACCCACATAGTCCAAGTGCCCGATTGTTAACCTACATAGTCCAAGTGCCCACTAGGTAACCAATATAGTCCAAATGCCGGCTGGGGGCCCTAATATTCCAAATGCCCGCTAGTTAACCTAGATAGTCCAAGTGCTCGCTAGTTAACCTAGATAGTCCCAGTGCCCGCTAGTTAACCTAGATAAACCAAGTGCCCGCTAGGGAACCTATCTAGTCCAAGTACCCGCTAGGAAACGTACATAGTCCAAGTGCCCGCTAGGTAACTTAGATAGTCCAAGTACCCACTAGGGAACGTACATAGTCCAAGTGCCCGCTAGGTAACCTAGATTGTCCAAGTGCCCGCTAGTTAACCTACATAGTCCAAGTGCCCGCTAGGTAACCTAGATAGTGCAAGTGCCCGCTAGTTAAACTAGATAGTTGAAGTACCTGCTAGGTAACCTAGATCGTCCAAGGGCCCCCTAGTTACCCTACATATTCCAAGTGCCCGCTAGGTGACCTAGATATTCCAAGTGCCCGTTCGGTAACCTAGATAGTCTAAGTCCCCTTTAGGGAACCTAGATAGTCTAAGGGCCCGATAGTAAACCTACATAGTCCATGGGCCCGCTAGTTAACCTACATAGTGCAAGTGTCCGCTAGTTAACCTACATATTCCAAGTGCCCGCTATTTAACCTACATAATCTAAGTGCCAGCTAGGTAACCTAGATAATACAAGTGCCTGCTAGGGAATCTACATAGTCCAAGTGCCTGTTAGCTAACCTAGATCGTCCAAATGGCGGCTAGGTAACCTACATAGTCCAAGTGCCCATTCGTTAACCTAGATAATCCAAGTGCCCGCTAGGTAACCTAGACAGTCCAAGTGCCCGCTAGTTAACCTACATAGTCCAAGTGCCCAATAGGGAACCTACATAATCCAAGTGCCCGCTCGGCATCCTACATACTCCAGGTGCCCGTTAGTTAACCTAGATAGTCAAAGTGCCTGCTAGGTAACCTAGATAGTCCAAGTGCCCGCTATGTAACCTACATAGTAAAAGTTCCCGATGGTAACCTAAATAGTCCAAATGCCCGATAGGGAACCTACATAGTCCAAGTGCCTGCTAGTAAACCTACATAATCCATGGCCCGCTAGTTAACCTACATAGTGCAAGGGCCCGCTAGTTAACCTAGATCGTGCAAGTGTCCGCTAGTTAGCCTATATACCAATTGCCCGCTACGTAACCTAGATAGTCCAAGGGCACGGTAGTTAAAATACATAGTGCAAGTGCCCGCTAGGCAACCTAGATAGTCCAAAGCCCGCTAAGGAACCTACATAGTCCAAGTGCACGCTAGTTAACATATATAGTCCAAGTGCCCGCTAGTTAACCTAGATAGTAGAAGTGCCTGCTAAGTAACCTACATAGTGCAAGTGTCCGCTAGTTAACCTACATAGTCCAAGTGCCCGCTAGTTAACCTAGATAGTTCAAGTACCCGCTAGGTAACCTAGATAGTCCAAGGGCCCCCTAGTTGGCCTACATAGTCCAAGTGCCCGCTAGGTAACCTATATAGTCCAAGTGCCCTTTAGGGAACCTAGATAGTCGAAGGGCCCGCAAGTAAACCTACATAGTTCAAGGGCCCGCTAGTTAACCTACATATTCCAAGTGCCCTCTAGTTAACCTACATAATCTAAGTGCCCGTTAGCTAACCTAGATAGTCCAAGGGTCCGCTAGTTGACCTACATAGTCCACGTGCCAGCTAGGTATCCTAGATAGTACAAGTGCCCGCTAGGAAACCTAGATAGTCCAAGTGCCCGTTAGTTAACCTAGATAGTCCAAGTGCCCACTAGGGGACGGACTTAGTCCATGTGCCCATTAGCTAACCTAGATAGTCCAAGTGCCCGCTAGTTAACATTGATCATCCAAGTGCCCGCTAGTTAACCTAGATAGTCCAAGTGCCCTCTAGTTAACCTAGATCGTCCAAGTGCCCGCTAGTTAACATACATAGTCCAAAGGCCCGCTAGATAACCTACATAGTCCAAGGTCCGCTAGTTAACCTAGATAGTCCAAGTGCTCGCTAGTCAACCTACATAGTACAAGGGCCCACTAGTTGACCTAGATAGTCCAAGTGCCCGCTAGCTAACCTAGATAGTCCAAGTGCCCGCTAGGTAACCTAAGTAGTCCAAATATCCGATAGGGATCCTACATAGTCCAAGTGCCCGCTAGGTAACCTACATTGTCCAAGTGCCCGTTCATTAACCTAGATAGTCCAAGTGCCCGCTAGGTTACCTACATAGTCCAAGTGCCCGTTCGTTAACCTAGATAGTCCAAGTGCCCGCTAGGAAAACTACATAGTCCAAGGGCCCGCTAGGTAACCTAGATAGTCCAAGTGCCCGCTAGGTAACCTAGAGTCCAAGTGCTCGATAGTTAACCTACATAGTCCAAGTGCCCGCTATGTAACCTAGATAGTCCAAGTGCCCGCTAGGTAACCTAAGTAGTCCAAATATCCGATAGGGATCCTACATAATCCAAGTGCCCGATAGGTAACCTACATTGTCAAAGTGCCCGTTCGTTAACCTAGATAGTCCAAGTGCCCGCTAGGTTACCTACATAGTCCAAGTGCCCGTTCGTTAACCTACATAGTCCAAGTGCCCGCTAGGTAACCAATATAGTCCAAATGCCCGCTAGGGGCCCTAATATTCCTAATGCCCGCTAGTTAACCTAGATAGTCCAAGTGCTCGCTAGTTAACCTAGATAGCCCCAGTGCCCGCTAGTTAACCTATATAAACCAAGTGCCCGCTAGGGAACCTATCTAGTCCAAGTACCCGCTAGGAAACGTACATAGTCCAAGTGCCCGCTAGGTAACTTAGATAGTCCAAGTACCCGCTAGGGAACGTACATAGTCCAAGTGCCCACTAGGTAACCTAGATAGTCCAAGTGCCCGCTAGTTAACCTACATAGTCCAAGTGCCCGCTAGGTAACCTAGATAGTGCAAGTGCCCGCTAGTTAAACTAGATAGTTGAAGTACCTGCTAGGTAACCTAGATCGTCCAAGGGCCCCCTAGTTAGCCTACATATTCCAAGTGCCCGCTAGGTGACCTAGATATTCCAAGTGCCCGTTCGGTAACCTAGATAGTCTAAGTGCCCTTTAGGGAACCTAGATAGTCCAAGCACCCGATACTAAACCTACATAGTCCATGGGCCCGCTAGTTAACCTACATAGTGCAAGTGTCCGCTAGTTAACCTACATATTCCAAGTGCCCGCTATTTAACCTACATAATCTAAGTGCCAGCTAGGTAACCTAGATAATACAAGTGCCTGCTAGGGAATCTACATAGTCCAAGTGCCTGTTAGCTAACCTAGATCGTCCAAATGGCGGCTAGGTAACCTACATAGTCCAAGTGCCCATTCGTTAACCTAGATAATCCAAGTGCCCGCTAGGTAACCTAGACAGTCCAAGTGCCCGCTAGTTAACCTACATAGTCCAAGTGCCCGATAGGGAACCTACATAATCCAAGTGCCCGCTCGGCATCCTACATACTCCAGGGGCCCGTTAGTTAACCTAGATAGTCAAAGTGCCTGCTAGGTAACCTAGATAGTCCAAGTGCCCGCTTGTAACCTACATAGTAAAAGTTCCCGATGGTAACCTAAATAGTCCAAATGCCCGATAGGGAACCTACATAGTCCAAGTGCCTGCTAGTAAACCTACATAATCCATGGCCCGCTAGTTAACCTACATAGTGCAAGGGCCCGCTAGTTAACCTAGATCGTGCAAGTGTCCGCTAGTTAGCCTATATACCAAGTGCCCGCTACGTAACCTAGATAGTCCAAGGGCACGCTAGTTAAACTACATAGTGTAAGTGCCCGCTAGGCAACCTAGATAGTCCAAAGCCCGCTAAGGAACCTACATAGTCCAAGTGCACGCTAGTTAACATATATAGTCCAAGTGCCCGCTAGTTAACCTAGATAGTCCAAGTGCCTGCTAAGTAACCTACATAGTGCAAGTGTCCGCTAGTTAACCTACATAGTCCAAGTGCCCGCTAGTTAACCTAGATAGTTCAAGTACCCGCTAGGTAACCTAGATAGTCCAAGGGCTCCCTAGTTGGCCTACATAGTCCAAGTGCCCGCTAGGTAACCTATATAGTCCAAGTGACCTTTAGGGAACCTAGATAGTCGAAGGGCCCGCAAGTAAACCTACATAGTTCAAGGGCCCGCTAGTTAACCTACATATTCCAAGTGCCCTCTAGTTAACCTACATAATCTAAGTGCCCGTTAGCTAACCTAGATAGTCCAAGGGCCCGCTAGTTGACCTACATAGTCCACGTGCCAGCTAGGTATCCTAGATAGTACAAGTGCCCGCTAGGAAACCTAGATAGTCCAAGTGCCCGTTAGTTAACCTAGATAGTCCAAGTGCCCACTAGGGGACGGACTTAGTCCATGTGCCCATTAGCTAACCTAGATAGTCCAAGTGCCCGCTAGTTAACATTGATCATCCAAGTGCCCGCTAGTTAACCTAGATAGTCCAAGTGCCCTCTAGTTAACCTAGATCGTCCAAGTGCCCGCTAGTTAACATACATAGTCCAAAGGCCCGCTAGTTAACCTACATAGTCCAAGGTCCGCTAGTTAACCTAGATAGTCCAAGTGCTCGCTAGTCAACCTACATAGTACAAGGGCCCACTAGTTGACCTAGATAGTCCAAGTGCCCGCTAGCTAACCTAGATAGTCCAAGTGCCCGCTAGGTAACATAAGTAGTCCAAATATCCGATAGGGATCCTACATAGTCCAAGTGCCCGCTAGGTAACCTACATTGTCCAAGTGCCCGTTCATTAACCTAGATAGTCCAAGTGCCCGCTAGGTTACCTACATAGTCCAAGTGCCCGTTCGTTAACCTAGATAGTCCAAGTGCCCGCTAGGAAACCTACATAGTCCAAGGGCCCGCTAGGTAAACTAGATAGTCCAAGTGCCCGCTAGGTAACCTAGAGTCCAAGTGCTCGATAGTTAACCTACATAGTCCAAGTGCCCGCTATGTAACCTAGATAGTCCAAGTGCCCGCTAGGTAACCTAAGTAGTCCAAATATCCGATAGGGATCCTACATAGTCCAAGTGCCCGCTACGTAACCTACATTGTCAAAGTGCCCGTTCGTTAACCTAGATAATCCAAGTGCCCGCTAGGTTACCTACATAGTCCAAGGGCCCGCTAGGTAACCTAGATAGTCCAAGTGCCCGCTAGGTAACCTAGAGTCCAAGTGCTCGATAGTTAACCTACATAGTCCAAGTGCCCGCTATGTAACCTAGATAGTCAAAGTGCCCGTTAGGTAACCTAGATAGTCCAAGTGCCAGCTAGGTAACTTACATTGTCCAAGTTCCCGCTAGGTTACCTAGATAGTCCAAGTGCCCGTTACCTAACCTAGATATTCCAAGTGCCCGCTAGGCAACCTACATAGTCCAACTGCCCATTCGTTAACCTAGATAGTACAAGTGCCCACTAGGTAACTTACATAGTCCAAGTGCCCGCTAGGTAACCTATATAGTCCAAGTGCCTGCTAGGTAACCTAGATAGTCCAAGGGCCCGCTAGTTAACCTACATAGTCCAAGGGCTCACTTGTTCACTTTGATAGTCCAAGTGCCCACTAGTTAACCTAGATCTTCCAAGTACCCGCTAGTTAACCTAGATTGTCCAAGTGCCCGCTAGGAAACCTACATAGTCCAAGGGCCCGCTAGGTAAACTAGATAGTCCAAGTGCCCGCTAGGTAACCTAGAGTCCAAGTGCTCGATAGTTAACCTACATAGTCCAAGTGCCCGCTATGTAACCTAGATAGTCCAAGTGCCCGCTAGGTAACCTAAGTAGTCCAAATATCCGATAGGGATCCTACATAGTCCAAGTGCCCGCTACGTAACCTACATTGTCAAAGTGCCCGTTCGTTAACCTAGATAATCCAAGTGCCCGCTAGGTTACCTACATAGTCCAAGGGCCCGCTAGGTAACCTAGATAGTCCAAGTGCCCGCTAGGTAACCTAGAGTCCAAGTGCTCGATAGTTAACCTACATAGTCCAAGTGCCCGCTATGTAACCTAGATAGTCAAAGTGCCCGTTAGGTAACCTAGATAGTCCAAGTGCCAGCTAGGTAACTTACATTGTCCAAGTTCCCGCTAGGTTACCTAGATAGTCCAAGTGCCCGTTACCTAACCTAGATATTCCAAGTGCCCGCTAGGCAACCTACATAGTCCAACTGCCCATTCGTTAACCTAGATAGTACAAGTGCCCACTAGGTAACTTACATAGTCCAAGTGCCCGCTAGGTAACCTATATAGTCCAAGTGCCTGCTAGGTAACCTAGATAGTCCAAGGGCCCGCTAGTTAACCTACATAGTCCAAGGGCTCACTTGTTCACTTTGATAGTCCAAGTGCCCACTAGTTAACCTAGATCTTCCAAGTACCCGCTAGTTAACCTAGATTGTCCAAGTGCCCGCTAGTTAACCTACATAATCCAAGGGCCCACTAGTTAACCTAGATATTCCAAGTGTCCTCTAGTTAACCTACATTGTCCAAGTGCCCGCTAGTTAACCTATATACCAAGTGCCCGCTACGTAACCTAGATATTCCAAGGCCACCCTAGTTAACCTATATCGTCCAAGTGCCCGCTAGGCAACCTAGATAGTCCAAGTGCCCGCTAAGGAACCTACATAGTCCAAGTGCACGCGAGTTATCCTAGATAGTCCAAGTGCCCGCTAGTTAACCTAGATAGTCCAAGTGCCTGCTAGGTAACCTACATAGTGCAAGTGTCCGCTACTTAACCTACATATTCCAAGTGCCCTCTAGTTAACATAGATAGTCCAAATGCCCTCTAGGGAACGTACATAGTCCAAGTGCCCGCTAGGTAACCTAGATAGTCCAAGTGCCCTTTAGGGAACCTAGATAATCCAAGTGCCCTTTAGGGAACCTAGATAGTCAAGGGCCCGCTAGTAAACCTACATAGTCCATGGGCCTGCTAGTTAACCTACATATTCCAAGTTCCCGTTAGTTAACCTACATAATCTAAGTGCCCGTTGGCTAACCTAGATAGTCCAAGGGCCCGCTAGTTGACCTACAGAGTCAAAGTGCCAGCTAGGTAACCTAGGTAGTACAAGTGCCCGCTAGGGAACCTAGATAGTCCAAGTGCCTGTTGGCTAACCTAGATAGTCCAAGTGGCGGCTAGGTAACCTACATAGTCCAAGTGCCCGTTCGTTAACGTAGATAATCCAAGTGCCCGTTCGTTAACCGAGATAATCCAAGTGCCCACTAGGTAACCTAGACAGTCCAAGTGCCCACTAGTTAACCTAAAAAGTCCAAGTGCCCGCTAGGTAACCTACATAGTCCAAGTGCCTGCTAGGTAACCTAGATAGTCCAAGTGCCCACTAGTTAACCTACATAGTCCAAGGTCCCCCTAGGTAACCTAGATAGTCCAAAGGCCTGCTAGGTAACCTACATTGTCCTAGTGCCCCCTAGTTAGCCTACATTCTCCAAGTGCCCGATAGGGAACCTACATAGTCCAAGTGACCGCTAGGTAACCTACGTAGTCCAAATGCCCGCTAGTTAACCTACATAGTCCAAGTGCCCGTGAGTTAACCTAGATAATCCAAGTGCCCGCTAGGTAACCTAGATAGTCCAACAGCCCGATAGGTAACCTACGTACTCCAAGTACCCGCTAGTTAACCTAGATAGTTCAAGTACCCGCTAGGTAACCTAGATCGTCCAAGGGCTCCCAAGTTAGCCTACATAGTCCAAGTGCCCGCTAGGTAACCTAGATACTCCAAGTGCCTGTTATCTAACCTAGATAGTCAAAGTGGCGGCTAGGTAACCTACATACTCCAAGTGCCCGTTCGTTAACCTAGATAATCCAAGTGCCCGCTAGGTAACCTACAAAGTCTAAGTGCCCGCTAGGTTATCAATATAGTCCAAATGCCCGCTAGGGAACCTACATAGTCCAAGTGCCCACTAGGTAACCTAGATAGTCCAAGTGCCCTCTAGTTAACCTAGATCGTCCAAGTGCCCGCTAGTTAACCTACATAGTCCAAGGGCCCGCTCGTTAACCTACATAGTCCAAGGTCCGCTAGTTAACCTAGATAGTCCAAGTGCTCGCTAGTTAACCTACATAGTACAAGGGCCCGCTAGTTGACCTAGATAGTCCAAGTGCCCGCTAGTTAACATAGATAGTCCAAGTGCCCGCTAGGTATCCTAAGTAGTCCAAATGTCCGATAGGGATCCTACATAGTCCAAGTGCCCGCTAGGTAACCTACATAGTCCAAGTGCCCGTTCGTTAACCTAGATAGTCCAAGTGCCCGCTAGGTAACCTAGACTGTCCAAGTGCCCGCTAGGTTACCTACATAGTCCAAGTGCCCGTTCGTTAACCTAGATAGTCCAAGTGCCCGTTACCTAACCTAGATAGTCCAAGTGCCCGTTAGGCAACCTACATAGTCCAAGAGCCCGATCGTTAATCTAGAAGTCCAAGTGCCCGCTAGGTAACCTACATAGTCCAAGTGCCCGCTAGGTAACCTAGATTGTCCAAGTGCCCATTACCTAACCTAGATAGTCCAAGTGCCTGCTAGGTTACCTGCATATTCCAAGTGCGAGTTCGTTAACCTAGATAGTCCAAGGGCCCGCTAGCTAACCTACATAGTCCAAGGGCTCACTTGTTAACTTTGATAGTCCAAGTGGCCGCTAGTTAACCTAGATCGTCCAGTGCCCGCTAGTTAACCTAGATTGTCCAAGTGCCTGCTATTTAACCTACATAGTCTAAGGGCACACTAGTTAACTTAGATAGTCAAAGTGTCCTCTAGTTAACATACATAGTACAAGTGCCCGCTAGGTAACCTAGGTAGTCCAAGGGCCTGCTAGTTAACCTACATAGTCCAAGGGCTCACTTGTTAACTTTGATAGTCCAAGTGCCCGCTAGTTAACCTAGATAGTCCAAGTGCCTGCTAGGTAACCTACATAGAGCAAGTGTCCGATAGTTAACCTACATATTCCTCGTGCCCGCTAGTTAACATAGATAGTCCAAGTGCCCCTAGGGAACGTACATAGTCCAAGTGCCCGCTAGGTAACCTAGATAGTGCAAGTGCCCGTTCGGTAACCTAGATAGTCCAAGTGCCCTTTAGGGAACCTAGATAGTCCAAGGGCCCGCTACTAAACCTACATAGTCCATGGGCCCGCTAGTTAACCTATATAGTGCAAGTGTCCGCTAGTTAACGTACATATTCCAAGTGCCCCCTAGTTAACCTACATAATCTAAGTGCCCGTTAGCTAACCTAGGTAGTCCAAGGGCCCGCTAGTTGACCTACATAGTCCAAGTGCCAGCTAGGTAACCTAGATAGTACAAGTGCCCCCTAGGGAACCTAGATAGTCCAAGTGCCTGTTATCTAACCTAGATAGTCAAAGTGGCGGCTAGGTAACCTACATACTCCAAGTGCCCGTTCGTTAACCTAGATAATCCAAGTGCCCGCTAGGTAACATAGACAGTCCAAGTGCCCGTTAGTTAACCTACATAGTCCAAGTGCCCAATAGGGAAACTACATAGTCTAAGGGCCCGCTAGTTAACCTACATAGTTCAAGGTACGCTAGTTAACCTAGATAGTCCAAGTGCTCGCTAGTTAACCTACATAGTATAAGGAACCGCTAGTTGACCTAGATAGTCCAAGTGCCCCATAGTTAACCTAGATAATCCAAGTGCCCGCTAGTTAACCTAAGTAGTCCAAATGTAAGATAGGAATCCTACTTAGTCCAAGTGCCCGCTAGGTAACCTACACAGTCCAAGTGCCCCTTCGTTAACCTAGATAGTCCAAGTGCCCGCTAGTTAACCTAAGTAGTCCAAATGTCCGATAGGGATCCTACATAGTCCAAGTGCCCGCTAGGTTACCTACATAGTCCAAGGGCCCGCTAGGTAACCTAGATAGTCCAAGTGCCCGCTAGGTAACCTAGATAGTCCAAGTACCCGCTAGGTAACCTAGAGTCCAAGTGCCCGCTAGGTAACCTAGATAGTCAAAGTGCCCGTTAGGTAACCTAGATAGTCGAAGTGCCCGCTAGGTAACTTACATTGATGAAGTTCCCGCTAGGTAACCTAGATAGTCCAAGTGCCCGTTACCTAACCTGGATAGTCCAAGTGCCCGCTTGGCAACCTACATAGTCCAAGAGCTCGTTCGTTGACCTAGAAGTCCAAGTGCTCACTAGGTAACCTAGACTGTAGAAGTTCCCGCTAGGTTACCTGCATATTCCAAGTGCCCGTTCGTTAACCTAGATAGTCCAAGTGCCCACTTGGTAACCTACATAGTTCAAGTGCCCGCTAGGTAACCTATATAGTCCAAGTGCCCGCTAGATAACCTACATAATCCAAGGGCTCACTTGTTAACATTGATAGTCCAGGTGCCCGCTAGTTAACCTAGATTGTCCAAGTGCCCGCTAGTTAACCTAGATTGTCCAAGTGCCTGCTAGTTAACCTACATAGTCCAAGGGCCAACTAGTTAACCTAGATAATCCAAGTGTCCTCTAGTTAACCTACATAGTCCAAGTGCACGCTAGTTAACCTAGATAGTCCAAGTGCCTGCTAGGTAACCTACATAGTGCAAGTGTCCGATAGTTAACCTACATATTCCTCGTGCCCGCTAGTTAACATAGATAGTCCAAGTGCCCCTAGGGAACGTACATAGTCCAAGTGCCCGCTAGGTAACCTAGATAGTGCAAGTGCCCGTTCGGTAACCTAGATAGTCCAAGTGCCCTTTAGGGAACCTAGATAGTCCAAGGGCCCGCTACTAAACCTACATAGTCCATGGGCCCGCTAGTTAACCTATATAGTGCAAGTGTCCGCTAGTTAACGTACATATTCCAAGTGCCCCCTAGTTAACCTACATATTCTAAGTGCCCGTTAGCTAACCTAGGTAGTCCAAGGGCCCGCTAGTTGACCTACATAGTCCAAGTGCCAGCTAGGTAACCTAGATAGTACAAGTGCCCCCTAGGGAACCTAGATAGTCCAAGTGCCTGTTATCTAACCTAGATAGTCAAAGTGGCGGCTAGGTAACCTACATACTCCAAGTGCCCGTTCGTTAACCTAGATAATCCAAGTGCCCGCTAGGTAACATAGACAGTCCAAGTGCCCGTTAGTTAACCTACATAGTCCAAGTGCCCAATAGGGAAACTACATAGTCTAAGGGCCCGCTAGTTAACCTACATAGTTCAAGGTACGCTAGTTAACCTAGATAGTCCAAGTGCTCGCTAGTTAACCTACATAGTATAAGGAACCGCTAGTTGACCTAGATAGTCCAAGTGCCCCATAGTTAACCTAGATAATCCAAGTGCCCGCTAGTTAACCTAAGTAGTCCAAATGTAAGATAGGAATCCTACTTAGTCCAAGTGCCCGCTAGGTAACCTACACAGTCCAAGTGCCCCTTCGTTAACCTAGATAGTCCAAGTGCCCGCTAGTTAACCTAAGTAGTCCAAATGTCCGATAGGGATCCTACATAGTCCAAGTGCCCGCTAGGTTACCTACATAGTCCAAGGGCCCGCTAGGTAACCTAGATAGTCCAAGTGCCCGCTAGGTAACCTAGATAGTCCAAGTACCTGCTAGGTAACCTAGAGTCCAAGTGCCCGCTAGGTAACCTAGATAGTCAAAGTGCCCGTTAGGTAACCTAGATAGTCGAAGTGCCCGCTAGGTAACTTACATTGATGAAGTTCCCGCTAGGTAACCTAGATAGTCCAAGTGCCCGTTACCTAACCTGGATAGTCCAAGTGCCCGCTTGGCAACCTACATAGTCCAAGAGCTCGTTCGTTGACCTAGAAGTCCAAGTGCTCACTAGGTAACCTAGACTGTAGAAGTTCCCGCTAGGTTACCTGCATATTCCAAGTGCCCGTTCGTTAACCTAGATAGTCCAAGTGCCCACTTGGTAACCTACATAGTTCAAGTGCCCGCTAGGTAACCTATATAGTCCAAGTGCCCGCTAGATAACCTACATAATCCAAGGGCTCACTTGTTAACATTGATAGTCCAGGTGCCCGCTAGTTAACCTAGATTGTCCAAGTGCCCGCTAGTTAACCTAGATTGTCCAAGTGCCTGCTAGTTAACCTACATAGTCCAAGGGCCAACTAGTTAACCTAGATAATCCAAGTGTCCTCTAGTTAACCTACATAGTCCAAGTGCACGCTAGTTAACCTAGATAGTCCAAGTGCCTGCTAGGTAACCTACATAGTGCAAGTGTCCGCTAGTTAACCTACATATTCCATGTGCCCGCTAGTTAGCATATTAGTCCAAGTGCCCGCTAGGGAACTTACATAGTCCAAGTGCCCACTAGGTAACCTTGATAGTGCAAGTGCCCGCTAGGTAACCTAGATCGTCCAAGGGCCCCCTAGTTAGCCTACATAATCCAAGTGCCCGCTAGGTAACCTAGATAGTCCAAGTGCCCGTTCGGTAACTAGATAGTCCAAGTGCCCTTTAGGGAACCTGGATAGTCCAAGGGCCCGCTAGTAAACCTACATAGTCCATGGGCCCGCTAGTTAAAATACATTGTGCAAGTGTCCGCTAGTTAACCTACATATTCCAAGTGCCCGTTAGATAACCTATATAATCTACGTGCCCGTTAGCTAACCAAGATAGTCCAAGGGCCCGCTAGTTGACCTACATAGTCCAAGTGCCAGCTAGGTAACCTATATCGTAAAAGTGCCCGCTAGGGAACCTAGATAGTCCAAGTGCCTGTTAGCTAACCTAGATAATCCAAGAGCCCGCTAGGTAACCTAGATTGTCCAAGTGACCGCTAGGTTACCTACATATTTTAAGTGCCCAATCGTTAACCTAGATAGTCCAAGTGCCCGCTAGGAAACCTAGATTGTCCAAATGACCGCTAGGTTACCTACATATTCTAAGTGCCCAATCGTTAACCTAGATAGTCCAAGTGCCCGCTAGGAAACCTACATAGTCCTTGGGCCCGCTAGTTAAAATACATTGTGCAAGTGTCCGCTAGTTAACCTACATATTCCAAGTGCCCGTTAGATAACCTATATAATCTAAGTGCCCGTTAGCTAACCAAGATAGTCCAAGGGCCCGCTAGTTGACCTACATAGTCCAAGTGCCAGCTAGGTAACCTAGATAGTACAAGTGCCCGCTAGGGAACCTAGATAGTCCAAGTGCCTGTTAGCTAACCTAGATAATCCAAGAGCCCGCTAGGTAACCTAGATTGTCCAAGTGACCGCTAGGTTACCTACATAGTCTAAGTGCCCAATCGTTAACCTAGATAGTCCAAGTGCCCGCTAGGAAATCTACATAGTCCAAGGGCCCGATAGGTAACCTAGATAGTCCAAGTACCCGCTAGGTAACCTAGAGGCCAAGGGCTCGCTAGTTAACCTACATTGTCCAAGTGCCCGTATGTAACCTAGATAGTCCAAGTGCCTGCTAGGTAACTTACATTGTCCAAGTTCCCGCTAGGTAACCTAGATAGTCCAAGTTCCCGTTACCTAACCTAGATAGTCCAAGTGCCCGCTAGGCAACCTACATAGTACAATAGCCCGTTCGTTAACCTAGAAGTCCAAGTGCCCGCTAGGTAACTTAGACAGTAGAAGTGCCCGCAAGGTTACCTACATATTCCAAGTGCAAGCTAGTTAACATAGATAGTCCAAGTGCCCGCTCGGGAACGTACATAGTCCAAGTGCCCGCTAGGTAACCTAGATAGTGCAAGTGCCCGCTAGTTAACCTAGATAGTTCAAGTACCCTCTAGGTAACCTAGATCGTCCAAGGGCCCGTTCGGTAACCTAGATAGTCTAAGTGCCCTTTAGAGAACCTAGATAGTCCAAGGGCCCGCTATTAAACCTACATAGTCCATGCGCCAGCTAGTTAACCAACATAGTGCAAGTGTCCGCCAGTTAACCTACATATTCCAAGTGCCCGCTAGTTAACCTACATAATCTAAGTGCCCGTTAGCTAACCTAGATAGTCCAAGGGCCCGCTAGTTGACCTACATAGTCCAAGTGCTAGCTAGGTAACCTAGATAGTACAAGTGCCCGCTAGGGAACCTAGATAGTCCAAGTGCCTGTTAGCTAACCTAGATAGTGCAAGTGGCGGCTAGGTAACCTACATAGTCCAAGTGCCCGTTCGTTAACCTAGATAATCCAAGTGCCCGCTAGGTAACGTAGACAGTCCAAGTGCCCGCTAGTTAACCTACATAGTCCAAGTGCCCGATAGGGAACCTACATAATCCAAGTGCCGGCTAGGCAACCTACATACTCCAAGTGCCCGTTAGTTAACCTAGATATTCAAAGTGCCTGCTAGGTAACCTAGATAGTCCAAGTGCCCGCTAGGTAACCTACATAGTCCAAGTGCCCGCTAGGTAACCTAAATAGTCCAAATGCCCGCTAGGGAATCTACAGAGTCCAAGTGCCCGCTAGTTAACCTAGATAGTCCAAGTGCCTGGTAGTAAACCTACATACCCATGGGCCCGCTAGTTAACCTACATAGTGCAAGGGCCCGTTAGTTAACCTAGATCGTGCAAGTGTCCGCTAGTTAACCTACATAGTCCAAGTGCCCGCTAGTTAACCTATATACCAAGTGCCCGCTACCTAACCTAGATAGTCCAAGGGCACGCTAGTTAACTTACATAGTACAAGTGCCCGCTAGGGAGCCTAGATAGTCCAAGTGCCCGCTCTGGAATCTACATAGTCCAAGTGCCTGCTAGGGAACCTACATAGTCCAAGTGCCCGCTCTAGAACATGCATAGTCCAAGAGCCCTCTAGGGAATCTACATAGTCCAAGGGCCCGCTAGTTAACCTACATAGTCCAAGTACACGCTAGTTAACCTAGATCTTCCAAGTGCCCGGTAGTTATCCTAGATCTTCCAAGTGCCCGGTAGTTAACCTACATAGATCAAGGGCCCCCTAGTTAACCTACATCGTCCAAGTGCCCGGTAGTTAACCTAGATCTTCCAAGTGCCCGGTAGTTAACCTACATAGATCAAGGGCCCCCTAGTTAACCTACATCGTCCAAGGGCCCGCTAGTTAACCTAGATAGTCCAAGTGCCCGCTAGTTAACCTACACAGTCCAAGTGCCCGCTAGGTAACCTAGACAGTTCAAGTGACCACTAGGTTACCTACATAGTCTAAGTGCCTGTTCGTTAACCTCATAGTCCAAATGCCCGCTAGGTAACCTATATAGTCCAAATGCCCGCTAGGGACCCTAATAGTTCAAGTTCCCCGCTAGTTAACCAAGATAGTCCAAGTGCCCGTTAGTTAACCTAGATAGTCCAAGTACCCGCTAGTTAACATAGATAGTCCAAGTACCCACTAGGAAACGTACATAGTCCAAGTGCCCGCTAGGTAAGGTAGATAGTCCAAGTGCCCGCTAGGGAACGTACATAGTCCAAGTGCCCGCTAGGTAACCTAGTTAGTCCAAGTGCCCGCTAGTTAACCCAAATAGTCCAAGTGCCCGCTAGGTAACCTAGATAGTTCAAGGGCCCGTTCGGTAACCTAGATAGTCAAGGGCCCGCTACTAAACCTACATAGTCCATGGGCCCGCTAGTTAACCTACATAGTGAAAGTGTTCGCGAGTTAACCTACATATTCCAAGTGCCAGCTAGTTACCCTACATAATCTAAGTGCCCATTAGCTAACCTAGATAGTCCAAGGGCCCGCTAGTTGACCTACATAGTCCAAGTGCCAGCTAGGTAACCTAGATAGTACAAGTGCCCGCTAGGGATCCTAGATAGTCCAAGTGCCTGTAAGCTAACCTAGATAGTACAAGTGGCGGCTAGGTAACCTACATAGTCCAAGTGCCCGTTCGTTAACCTAGATAATCCAAGTGCCTGCTAGGTAACGTAGACAGTCCAAGTGCCCGCTAGTTAACCTACATAGTCCAAGGGCCCGCTCGTTAACCTACATAGTCCAAGGGCCCGCTAGGTAAGCTAGATAATCCAAGTGCCCGCTAGTTTACCTAAATAGACCAAGTGCCCGCTAGGGAACCTACATAGTCCAAGTGCCCGATAGGTAACCTATATAGGCCAAGTGCCCGTTACCTAACCAGGATAGTCCAAGTGCCCGCTAGGTTATCTGCATATTCCAAATGCCCGTTCATTAACCTAGATAGTCCAAGTGCCCACTAGGTAACCTACATAGTCCAAGTGCCCGCTAGGTAACCTAGATAGTCCAAGGGCCCGCTAGTTAACCTACATAGTCCAAGGGCTCACTTGTTAACTTTGAGAGTCCAAGTGGCCGCTAGTTAACCTAGATTGTCCAAGTGCCCGCTAGTTAACCTAGATGTCCCAGTGCCTGCTAGTTAACCTACATAGTCTAAGGGCCCACTAGTTAACCTAGATAGTCCAAGTGCCCTCTAGTTAACCTACATAGTCCAAGTGCCCGCTAGGTAACCTAGGTAGTCCAAGGGCCTGCTAGTTAACCTACATAGTCCAAGGGCTCACTTGTTAACTCTGATAGTCCAAGTGCCCGCTAGTTAACCTAGATCGTCCAAGTGCCCGCTAGTTATCCTAGATTGTCCAAGTGCCTGCTAGTTAACCTAGATAGTCCAAGTGCCCGGTAGTTAACCTAGATACTCCAAGTGCCTGCTAGGTAACCTACATAGTGCAAGTGTCCACTAGTTAACCTACATATTCCACGTGCCCGCTAGTAAACATAGATAGTCCAAATGCCCCTAGGAAACGTACATAGTCCAAGTGCCCGCTAGGTATCCTAGATAGTGCAAGTGCCAGCTAGTTAACCTAGATAGTTCAAGTACCCGCTAAGTAACCTAGATCGTCCAAGGGCCCCCTAGTTAGCCTACATAGTCCAAGAGCCCGCTAGGTAACCTAGATAGTCCAAGGGCCCGTTCGGTAACCTAGATAGTCCAAGTGCCCTTTAGGGAACCTAGATAGTCCAAGGGCCCGATAATAAACCTACATAGTCCATGGGCCCGCTAGTTAACCTATATAGTGGAAGTGTCCGCTAGTTAACGTACATATTCCAAGTGCCCCCTAGTTAACCTACATAATCTAAGTGCCCGTTAGCTAACCTAGGTAGTCCAAGGGCCCGCTAGTTGACCTACATAGTCCAAGTGCTAGCTAGGTAACCTAGATAGTACAAGTGCCCCCTAGGGAACCTAGATAGTCCAAGTGCCTGTTAGCTAATCTAGATAGTCAAAGTGGCGGCTAGGTAACCTACATACTCCAAGTGCCTGTTCGTTAACCTAGATAATCCAAGTGCCCGCTAGGTAACGTAGACAGTCCAAGTGCCCGTTAGTTAACCTACATAGTCCAAGTGCCCGATAGGGAAACTACATAGTCTAAGGGCCCGCTAGTTAACCTACATAGTCCAACGTCCGCTAGTTAACCTAGATAGTCCAAGTGCTCGCTAGTTAACCTACATAGTACAAGGGGCCGCTAGTTGACCTAGATAGTCCAAGTGCCCGCTAGTTAACCTAGATAGTCCAAGTGCCCGCTAGTTAACCTAAGTAGTCCAAATGTAAGATAGGAATCCTACCTAGTCCAAGTGCCCGCTAGGTAACCTACATAGTCCAAGTGCCCCTTCGTTAACCTAGATAGTCCAAGAGCGCTCTAGGTAACCGAAACTGTCCAAGTGCCCGCTAGGTTACCTACATAGTCCAAGTGCCCGTTCGTTAACCTAGATAGTCCAAGTGCCCGCTAGTTAACCTAAGTAGTCCAAAGGTCCGATAGGGATCCTACATAGTCCAAGTGCCCGCTAGGTAACCTACATAGTCCAAGAGCTCGTTCGTTAACCTAGATAGTCCAAGTGCCCTCTAGGTAACCTAGACGGTCCAAGTGCCCGCTAGGTTACCTACATAGTCCAGTGCCCGTTCGTTAACCTAGATACTCCAAGTGCCCGCTACGAAACCTACATATTCCAAGGGCCCGCTAGGTAACCTAGATAGTCCAAGTACCCGCTAGGTAACCTAGAGTCCAAGTGACCGCTAGGTATCCTAGATAGTCAAAGTGCCCGTTAGGTAACCTAGATAGTCCACGTGCCCGCTAGGTAACTTACATTGACGAAGTTCCCGCTAGGTAACCTAGATAGTCCAAGTGCCCGTTACCTTACCTGGATAGTCCAAGTGCCTGCTAGTTAACCTAGATAGTCCAAGTGCCTGCTAGGTAACCTACATAGTGAAAGTGTCCGCTAGTTAACCTACATATTCCAAGTGCCCGCGAGTTAGCATAGACAGTACAAGTGCCCGCTAGGGAACTTATATAGTCCAAGTGCCCACTAGGTAACCTAGATAGTGCAAGAGCCCGCTAGGTAACCTAGATCGTCCAAGGGCCCCCTAATTAGCCTACATAGTCCAAGTGCCCGCTAGGTAGCCTAGATAGTCCAAGTGCCCGTTCGGTAACTAGATACTCCAAGTACCCTTTAGGGAACCTGGATAGTCCAAGGGCCCGCTAGTAAACCTACATAGTCCAAGTGCGCGCTAGTTAACCTACATAATCTAAGTGCCCGTTAGCTAACCAAGATAGTCCAAGGGCCCGCTAGTTGACCTACATAGTCCAAGTGCCAGCTAGGTAACCTAGATAGTACAAGTGCCAGCTAGGGAACCTAGATATTCCAAGTGCCTGTTAGCTAACCTAGATAATCCAAGAGCCCGCTAGGTAACCTAGACAGTCCAAGTGCCCGCTAGGTTACCTACATAGTCTAAGTGCCCAATCGTTAACCTAGATAGTCCAAGTGCCCGCTAGGAAACCTACATAGTCCAAGGGCCCGAGTGGTAACCTAGATAGTCCAAGTACCCGCTAGATAACCTAGAGTCCAAGTGCTCGCTAGTTAACCTACATAGTCCAAGTGCCCGTATGTAACCTAGATAGTCCAAGTGCCTGCTAGGTAACTTACATTGTCCAAGACCCGCTAGGTAACGTAGATAGTCCAAGTTCCCGTTACCTAACCTAGATAGTCCAAGTGCCCGCTAGGCAACCTACATAGTCCAATAGCCCGTTCGTTAACCTAGAAGTCCAAGTGCCCGCTAGGTAACCTAGACAGTAAAAGTGCCCGCAAGGTTACCTACATATTCCAAGTGCAAGCTAGTTAACATAGATAGTCCAAGTGCCCTCTAGGGAACGTACATAGTCCAAGTGCCCGCTAGATAACCTAGATAGTGCAAGTGCCCGCTAGTTAACCTAGATAGTTCAAGTACCCGCTAGGTAACCTAGATCGTCCAAGGGCCCGTTCGGTAACCTAGATAGTCTAAGTGCCCTTTAGAGAACCTAGATAGTCCAAGGGCCCGCTATTAAACCTACATAGTCCATGCGCCAGCTAGTTAACCTACATAGTGCAAGTGTCCGCCAGTTAACCTACATATTCCAAGTGCCCGCTAGTTAACCTACATAATCTAAGTGCCCGTTAGCTAACCTAGATGGTCCAAGGGCCCGCTAGTTGACCTACATAGTCCAAGTGCGAGCTAGGTAACCTAGATAGTACAAGTGCCCGCTAGGGAACCTAGATAGTCCAAGTGCCTGTTAGCTAACCTAGATAGTCCAAGTGGCGGCTAGTTAACCTACATAGTCCAAGTGCCCGTTCGTTAACCTAGATAATCCAGGTGCCCGCTAGGTAACCTAGACAGTCCAAGTGCCCGCTAGGTAACCTAGATAGTCCAAGGGCCCGCTAGTTAACCTACATAGTCCAAGGGCTCACTTGTTAACTTTGAGAGTCCAAGTGGCCGCTAGTTAACCTAGATTGTCCAAGTGCCCGCTAGTTAACCTAGATGTCCCAGTGCCTGCTAGTTAACCTACATAGTCTAAGGGCCCACTAGTTAACCTAGATAGTCCAAGTGCCCTCTAGTTAACCTACATAGTCCAAGTGCCCGCTAGGTAACCTAGGTAGTCCAAGGGCCTGCTAGTTAACCTACATAGTCCAAGGGCTCACTTGTTAACTCTGATAGTCCAAGTGCCCGCTAGTTAACCTAGATCGTCCAAGTGCCCGCTAGTTATCCTAGATTGTCCAAGTGCCTGCTAGTTAACCTAGATAGTCCAAGTGCCCGGTAGTTAACCTAGATACTCCAAGTGCCTGCTAGGTAACCTACATAGTGCAAGTGTCCACTAGTTAACCTACATATTCCACGTGCCCGCTAGTAAACATAGATAGTCCAAATGCCCCTAGGAAACGTACATAGTCCAAGTGCCCGCTAGGTATCCTAGATAGTGCAAGTGCCAGCTAGTTAACCTAGATAGTTCAAGTACCCGCTAAGTAACCTAGATCGTCCAAGGGCCCCCTAGTTAGCCTACATAGTCCAAGAGCCCGCTAGGTAACCTAGATAGTCCAAGGGCCCGTTCGGTAACCTAGATAGTCCAAGTGCCCTTTAGGGAACCTAGATAGTCCAAGGGCCCGAAAATAAACCTACATAGTCCATGGGCCCGCTAGTTAACCTATATAGTGGAAGTGTCCGCTAGTTAACGTACATATTCCAAGTGCCCCCTAGTTAACCTACATAATCTAAGTGCCCGTTAGCTAACCTAGGTAGTCCAAGGGCCCGCTAGTTGACCTACATAGTCCAAGTGCTAGCTAGGTAACCTAGATAGTACAAGTGCCCCCTAGGGAACCTAGATAGTCCAAGTGCCTGTTAGCTAATCTAGATAGTCAAAGTGGCGGCTAGGTAACCTACATACTCCAAGTGCCCGTTCGTTAACCTAGATAATCCAAGTGCCCGCTAGGTAACGTAGACAGTCCAAGTGCCCGTTAGTTAACCTACATAGTCCAAGTGCCCGATAGGGAAACTACATAGTCTAAGGGCCCGCTAGTTAACCTACATAGTCCAACGTCCGCTAGTTAACCTAGATAGTCCAAGTGCTCGCTAGTTAACCTACATAGTACAAGGGGCCGCTAGTTGACCTAGATAGTCCAAGTGCCCGCTAGTTAACCTAGATAGTCCAAGTGCCCGCTAGTTAACCTAAGTAGTCCAAATGTCAGATAGGAATCCTACCTAGTCCAAGTGCCCGCTAGGTAACCTACATAGTCCAAGTGCCCCTTCGTTAACCTAGATAGTCCAAGAGCGCTCTAGGTAACCGAGACTGTCCAAGTGCCCGCTAGGTTACCTACATAGTCCAAGTGCCCGTTCGTTAACCTAGATAGTCCAAGTGCCCGCTAGTTAACCTAAGTAGTCCAAAGGTCCGATAGGGATCCTACATAGTCCAAGTGCCCGCTAGGTAACCTACATAGTCCAAGAGCTCGTTCGTTAACCTAGATAGTCCAAGTGCCCTCTAGGTAACCTAGACGGTCCAAGTGCCCGCTAGGTTACCTACATAGTCCAGTGCCCGTTCGTTAACCTAGATACTCCAAGTGCCCGCTACGAAACCTACATATTCCAAGGGCCCGCTAGGTAACCTAGATAGTCCAAGTACCCGCTAGGTAACCTAGAGTCCAAGTGACCGCTAGGTATCCTAGATAGTCAAAGTGCCCGTTAGGTAACCTAGATAGTCCACGTGCCCGCTAGGTAACTTACATTGACGAAGTTCCCGCTAGGTAACCTAGATAGTCCAAGTGCCCGTTACCTTACCTGGATAGTCCAAGTGCCTGCTAGTTAACCTAGATAGTCCAAGTGCCTGCTAGGTAACCTACATAGTGAAAGTGTCCGCTAGTTAACCTACATATTCCAAGTGCCCGCGAGTTAGCATAGACAGTCCAAGTGCCCGCTAGGGAACTTATATAGTCCAAGTGCCCACTAGGTAACCTACATAGTGCAAGAGCCCGCTAGGTAACCTAGATCGTCCAAGGGCCCCCTAATTAGCCTACATAGTCCAAGTGCCCGCTAGGTAGCCTAGATAGTCCAAGTGCCCGTTCGGTAACTAGATACTCCAAGTACCCTTTAGGGAACCTGGATAGTCCAAGGGCCCGCTAGTAAACCTACATAGTCCAAGTGCGCGCTAGTTAACCTACATAATCTAAGTGCCCGTTAGCTAACCAAGATAGTCCAAGGGCCCGCTAGTTGACCTACATAGTCCAAGTGCCAGCTAGGTAACCTAGATAGTACAAGTGCCAGCTAGGGAACCTAGATATTCCAAGTGCCTGTTAGCTAACCTAGATAATCCAAGAGCCCGCTAGGTAACCTAGACAGTCCAAGTGCCCGCTAGGTTACCTACATAGTCTAAGTGCCCAATCGTTAACCTAGATAGTCCAAGTGCCCGCTAGGAAACCTACATAGTCCAAGGGCCCGAGTGGTAACCTAGATAGTCCAAGTACCCGCTAGATAACCTAGAGTCCAAGTGCTCGCTAGTTAACCTACATAGTCCAAGTGCCCGTATGTAACCTAGATAGTCCAAGTGCCTGCTAGGTAACTTACATTGTCCAAGACCCGCTAGGTAACGTAGATAGTCCAAGTTCCCGTTACCTAACCTAGATAGTCCAAGTGCCCGCTAGGCAACCTACATAGTCCAATAGCCCGTTCGTTAACCTAGAAGTCCAAGTGCCCGCTAGGTAACCTAGACAGTAAAAGTGCCCGCAAGGTTACCTACATATTCCAAGTGCAAGCTAGTTAACATAGATAGTCCAAGTGCCCTCTAGGGAACGTACATAGTCCAAGTGCCCGCTAGATAACCTAGATAGTGCAAGTGCCCGCTAGTTAACCTAGATAGTTCAAGTACCCGCTAGGTAACCTAGATCGTCCAAGGGCCCGTTCGGTAACCTAGATAGTCTAAGTGCCCTTTAGAGAACCTAGATAGTCCAAGGGCCCGCTATTAAACCTACATAGTCCATGCGCCAGCTAGTTAACCTACATAGTGCAAGTGTCCGCCAGTTAACCTACATATTCCAAGTGCCCGCTAGTTAACCTACATAATCTAAGTGCCCGTTAGCTAACCTAGATGGTCCAAGGGCCCGCTAGTTGACCTACATAGTCCAAGTGCGAGCTAGGTAACCTAGATAGTACAAGTGCCCGCTAGGGAACCTAGATAGTCCAAGTGCCTGTTAGCTAACCTAGATAGTCCAAGTGGCGGCTAGTTAACCTACATAGTCCAAGTGCCCGTTCGTTAACCTAGATAATCCAGGTGCCCGCTAGGTAACCTAGACAGTCCAAGTGCCCGCTAGTTAACCTACATAGTCCAAGTGCCCGATAGGGAACCTACATAATCCAAGTGCCCGCAAGGCAACCTACGTACTCCAAGTGCCCGTTAGTTAACCTAGATAGTCAAAGTGCCTGCTAGGTAACCTAGATATTCCAAGTGCCCCTAGGTAACCTACACAGTCCAAGTGCCCGCTAGGCAACCTAAATAGTCCAAATGCCCGCTAGGGAAACTACATAGTCCAAGTGCCCGCTAGTTAACCTAGATAGTCCAAGTGCCTGGTAGTTAACCTACATACCCATGGGCCCGCTAGATAACCTACATAGTGCAAGTGCCCGTTAGTTAACCTAGATCGTGCAAGTGTCCGCTAGTTAACCTACATAGTCCAAGTGCCCGCTAGTTAACCTATATACCAAGTGCCCGCTACCTAACCTAGATAGTCCAAGGGCACGCTAGTTAACCTACATAGTACAAGTGCCCGCTCGGGAGCCTAGATAGTCCAAGTGCCCGCTCTGGAACATGCATAGTCCAAATGCCCGCTAGGGAATCTACATAGTCCAAGGGCCCGCTAGTTAACCTACATAGTCCAAGTACACGCTAGTTAACCTAGATCTTCCAAGTGCCCGGTAGTTAACCTAGATCTTCCAAGTGCCCGGTAGTTAACCTACATAGATCAAGGGCCCGCTAGTTAACCTACATCGTCCAAGGGCCCGCTAGTTAACCTAGATAGTCCAAGTGCCCGCTAGTTAACCTACACAGTCCAAGTGCCCGCTAGGTAACCTAGACAGTTCAAGTGACCACTAGGTTACCTACATAATCTAAGTGCCTGTTCGTTAACCTCATAGTCCAAGTGCCCGCTAGGTAACCTATATAGTCCAAATGCCCGCTAGTAACCCTAATAGTTCAAGTGCCCACTAGTTAACCAAGATAGTCCAAGTGCCCGCTAGTTAACCTAGATAGTCCAAGTACCCGCTAGTTAACATAGATAGTCCAAGTACCCACTAGGAAACGTACATAGTCCAAGTGCCCGCTAGGTAAGGTAGATAGTCCAAGTGCCCGCTAGGGAACGTACATAGTCCAAGTGCCCGCTAGGTAACCTAGATAGTCCAAGTGCCCGCTAGTTAACCTACATAGTCCAAGTGCCTGCTAGGTAACCTAGATAGTCCAAGTGCCCACTTGTTAACCTACATAGTCCAAGGTCCCCTTAGGTAACCTAGATAGTCCAAAGGCCTGCTAGGTAACCTACATTGTCCTAGTGCCCCCTAGTTAACCTACATTCTCCAAGTGCCCGATAGGGAACCTACGTTGTCCAAGTTCCCGCTAGGTATCCTACATAGTCCAAATGCCCGCTAGTTAACCTACATAGTCCAAGTGCCCGTGAGTTAACCTAGATAATCCAAGTGCCCGCTAGGTAACCTAGATAGTCCAACAGCCCGGTAGGTAAACTACGTACTCCAAGTACCCGCTAGTTAACCTAGATAGTTCAAGTACCCGATAGGTAACCTAGATCGTCCAAGGGCTCCCAAGTTAGCCTACATAGTCCAAGTGCCCGCTACGTAACCTAGATAGTCCAAGGGCCCATTCAGTAACCTAGATAGTCCAAGGGCCCGCTACTAAACCTACATAGTCCATGGGCCCGCTAGTTAACCTACATAGTGCAAGTGTCCGCGAGTTAACCTACATATTCCAAGTGCCCGCTAGTTAACCTACATAATATAAGTGCCCGTTAGTTAACCTAGATAGTCCAAGGGTCCGCTAGTTGACCTACATAGTCCAAGTGTCAGCTAGGTAACCTAGATAGTACAAGTGCCCACTAGGGATCCTAGATAGTCCAAGTGCCTGTTAGCTAACCTAGATAGTCCAAGTGGCGGCTAGGTAACCTACATAGTCTAAGTGCCCGTTCGTTAACCTAGATAATCCAAGTGCCCGCTAGGTAACGTAGACAGTCCAAGTGCCCGCTAGTTAACCTACATAGTCCAAGGGCCCGCTCGTTAACCTACATAGTCCAAGGGCCCGCTAGGTAACCTAGATAGTCCAAGTGCCCGCTAGTTAACCTAGATAGACCAAGTGCCCGCTAGGGAACCTACCTAGTCCAAGTGCCCAATAGGGAACCTACATAGTCCAAGTGCCCGCTAGTTAACATAGATAGTCCAAGTACCCACTAGGAAACGTACATAGTCCAAGTGCCCGCTAGGTAAGGTAGATAGTCCAAGTGCCCGCTAGGGAACGTACATAGTCCAAGTGCCCGCTAGTTAACCTAGATAGTCCAAGTGCCCGCTTGTTAACCTACATAGTCCAAGTGCCTGCTAGGTAACCTAGATAGTCCAAGTGCCCACTAGTTAACCTACATAGTCCAAGGTCCCCCTAGGTAACCTAGATAGTCCAAAGGTCTGCTAGGTAACCTACATTGTCCTAGTGCCCCCTAGTTAACCTACATTCTCCAAGTGCCCGATAGGGAACCTACATAGTCCAAGTGCCCGCTAGTTAACCTACATAGTCCAAGTGCCCGTTAGTTAACCTAGATAATCCAAGTGCCCGCTAGGTAACCTAGATAGTCCAACAGCCCGGTAGGTAACCTATGTACTGCAAGTACCCGCTAGTTAACCTAGATAGTTCAAGTACCCGCTAGGTAACCTAGATCGTCCAAGGGACCCCTAGTTAGCCTACATAATCCAAGTGCCCGCTAGGTAACCTAGATAGTCCAAGGGCCCGTTCGGTAACCTAGATAGTCCAAGTGCCCTTTAGGGAACCTAGATAGTCCAAGGGCCCGCTACTAAACCTACATAGTCCTTGCGCCAGCTAGTTAACTTACATAGTGCAAGTGTCCGCCAGTTAACCTAGATAGTCCAAAGGCCCGCTAGTTGACCTACATAGTCCAAGTGCCAGCTAGGTAACCTAGATAGTACAAGTGCCCGCTAGGGATCCTAGATAGTCCAAGTGCCTGTTAGCTAACCTAGATAGTACAAGTGGCGGCTAGGTAACCTACATAGTCCAAGTGCCCGTTCGTTAACCGAGATAATCCAAGTGCCCGCTAGGTAACGTAGGCAGTCCAAGTGCCCGCTAGTTAACCTACATAGTCCAAGGTCCGCTAGTTAACCTAGATAGTCCAAGTGCTCGCTAGTTAACCTACATAGTACAAGGGCCCGTAGTTGACCTAGATATTCCAAGTGCCCGCTAGGTAACCTACAAAATCTAAGTGACCGCTGGGTTATCAATATAGTCCAAATGCCCGCTAGGGAACCTACATAGTCCAAGTGCCCGCTAGGTAACCTAGATAGTCCAAGTGCCCTCTAGTTAACCTAGATCGTCCAAGTGCCCGCTAGTTAACCTACATCGTCCAAGGGCCCGCTCTTTAACCTACATAGTCCAAGGTCCGCTAGTTAACCTAGATAGTCCAAGTGCTCGCTAATTAACTTACATAGTACAAGGGCCCGCTAGTTGACCTAGATAGTCCAAGTGCCCGCTAGTTAACATAGATAGTCCAAGTGCCCGCTAGGTATCCTAAGTAGTCCAATTGTCCGATAGGGATTCTACATAGTCCAAGTGCCCGCTAGGTAACCTACATAGTCCAAGTGCCCGTTCGTTAACCAAGATAGTCCAAGTGCCCGATAGGTAACCTAGACTGTCCAAGTGCCCGCTAGGTTACCTACATAGTGCAAGTGCCCGTTCGTTAACCTAGATAGTCCAAGGGCCCGCTAGGTAACGTAGATAGTCCAAGTGCCCGCTAGGTAACCTAGATAGTCCAAGTGCCCGTTACCTAACCTAGATAGTCCAAGTGCCCGTTAGGCAACCTACATAGACCAAGAGCCCGTTCTTTAATCTAGAAGTCCCAGTGCCCGCTAGGTAACCTACATAGTCCAAGTGCGCGCTAGGTAACCTAGATTGTCCAAGTGCCCATTAGCTAACCTAGATACTCCAAGTGCCTGCTAGGTTACCTGCATATTCCAAATGCGCGTTCGTTAACCTAGATACTCCAAGTGCCCACTAGGTAACCTACATAGTCCAAGTGCACGCTAGGTAACCTATATAGTACAAGTGCCCGCTAGGTAACCTAGATAGTCCAAAGGCCCGCTAGCTAACCTACATAGTCCAAGGGCTCACTTGTTAACTTTGATATTCCAAGTGGCCGCTAGTTAACCTAGATCGTCCAAGTGCCCGCTAGTTAACCTAGATTGTCCAAGTGCCTGCTATTTAACCTACATAGTCTAAGGGCCCACTAGTTAACCTAGATAGTCCAAGTGTCCTCTAGTTAACCTACATAGTCCAAGTGCCCGCTAGGTAACCTAGGTAGTCCAAGGGCCCGCTAGTTAACCTACATAGTCCAAGTGCTCACTTGTTAACTTTGATAGTCCAACTGCCCGCTAGTTAACCTAGATAGTCCAAGTGCCCCTAGGGAACGTACATAGTCCAAGTGCCCGCTAGGTAACCTAGATAGTGCAAGTGTCCTCTAGTTAACCTACATAGTCCAAGTGCCCGCTAGGTAACCTAGGTAGTCCAAGGGCCCGCTAGTTAACCTACATAGTCCATAGGCTCACTTGTTAACTTTGATAGTCCAAGTGCCCGCTAGTTAACCTAGATAGTCCAAGTGCCCGCAAGTTAACCTAGATAGTCCAAGTGCCTGCTAGGTAACCTACATAGTGCAAGTGTCCGCTAGTTAACCTACATATTCCTCGTGCCCGCTAGTTAACATAGATAGTCCAAGTGCCCCTAGGGAATGTACATAGTCCAAGTGCCCGCTAGGTAACCTAGATAGTGCAAGTGTCCTCTAGTTAACCTACATAGTCCAAGTGCCCACTAGGTAACCTAGGTAGTCCAAGGGCCCGCTAGTTAACCTACATAGTCCATAGGCTCACTTGTTAACTTTGATAATCCAAGTGCCCGCTAGTTAAGCTAGATAGTCCAAGTGCCCGCAAGTTAACCTAGATAGTCCAAGTGCCTGCTAGGTAACCTACATAGTGCAAGTGTCCGCTAGTTAACCTACATATTCCTCGTGCCCGCTAGTTAACATAGATAGTCCAAGTGCCCCTAGGGAACGTACATAGTCCAAGTGCCCGCTAGGTAACCTAGATAGTGCAAGTGCCAGCTAGTTAACCTAGATAGTTCAAGTACTCGCTAAGTAACCTAGATCGTACAAGGGCCCCCTAGTTAGCCTACATACTCCAAGTGCCCGCTAGGTAACCTAGATAGTCCAAGTGCCCGTTCGGTAACCTAGATAGTCCAAGTGCCCTTTAGGGAACCTAGATAGTCCAAGGGCCCGCTACTAAACCTACATAGTCCATGGGCCCTCTAGTTAACCTATATAGTGCAAGTGTCCGCTAGTTAACGTACATATTCCAAGTGCCCCCTAGTTAACCGACATAATCTAAGTGCCCGTTAGCTAACCTAGGTAGTCCAAGGGCCCGCTAGTTGACCTACATAGTCCAAGTGCCAGCTAGGTAACCGAAATAGTACAAGTGCCCCCTAGGGAACCTAGATAGTCCAAGTGCCTGTTAGCTAACCTAGATAGTCAAAGTGGCGGCTAGGTAACCTACATACTCCAAGTGCCCGTTCGTTAACCTAGATAATCCAAGTGCCCGCTAGGTAACGTAGACAATCCAAGTGCCCGTTAGTTAACCTACATAGTCCAAGTGCCCGATAGGGAAACTACATAGTCTAAGGGCCCGCTAGTTAACCTACATAGTCCAAGGTCCGCTAGTTAACCTAGATAGTCCAAGTGCTTGCTAGTTAAGCTACATAGTACAAGGGCCCGCTAGTTGACCTAGATAGTCCAAGTGCACGCTAGTTAACCTAGATAGTCCAAGTGCCTGCTAGTTAACCTAAGTAGTCCAAATGTAAGATAGGAATCCTACCTAGTCCAAGTGCCCGCTAGGTAACCTACATAGTCCAAGTGCCCCTTCGTTAACCTAGATAGTCCAAGAGCCCTCTAGGTAACCTAGACTGTCCAAGTGCCCGCTAGGTTACCTACATAGTCCAAGTGCCCGTTCGTTAACCTAGATAGTCCAAGTGCCCGCTAGTTAACCTAAGTAGTCCAAATGTCCGATAGGGATCCTACATAGTCCAAGTGCCCGCTAGGTAACCTACATAGTCCAAGTGCCCGTTCGTTAACCTAGGTAGTCCAAGTGCCCTCTAGGTAACCTAGACTGTCCAAGTGCCCGCTAGGTTACCTACAAAGTCCAAGTGCCCGTTCGTTAACCTAGATAGTCCAAGTGCCCGCTAGTTAACCTAAGTAGTAAAATGTCCGATAGGGATCCTACATAGTCCAAGTGCCCGCTAGGTAACCTACATAGTCCAAGTGCCCGTTCGTTAACCTAGATAGTCCAAGTGCCCTCTAGGTAACCTAGACTTTCCAAGTGCCCGCTAGGTTACCTACATAGTCCAAGTGCCCTTTCGTTAACCTAGATAGTCCAAGTGCCCGCTAGGAAACCTACATAGTCCAAGGGCCCGCTAGGTAACCTAGATAGTCCAAGTGCCCGCTAGGTAACCTAGATAGTCCAAGTACCCGCTAGGTAACCTAGAGTCCAAGTGCCCACTAGGTAACCTAGATAGTCAAAGTGCCCGTTAGGTAACCTAGATAGTCCAAGTGCCCGCTAGGTAACTTATATTGACGAAGTTCCCGCTAGGTAACCTAGATAGTCCAAGTGCCCGTTACCTAACCTGGATAGTCCAAGTGCCCGCTAGGCAACCTACATAGTCCAAGAGCCCGTTCGTTGACGTAGAAGTCCAAGTGGTCGCTAGGTAACCTAGACAGTAGAAGTGCCCGCTAGGTTACCTGCATATTCCAAGAGCCCGTTCGTTAACCTAGATAGTCCAAGTGCCCACTAGGTAACCTACATAGTTCAAGTGCCCGCTAGGTAACCTATATAGTCCAAGTGCCCGCTAGGTAACCTACATAGTCCAAGGGCTCACTTGTTAACTTTGATAGTCCAAGTGCCCGCTAGTTAACCTAGATTGTCCAAGTGCCCGCTAGTTAACCTAGATTATCCAAGTGCCTGCTAGTTAACCTACATAGTCCAAGGGCTCACTAGTTAACCTAGATAATCCAAGTGTCCTCTAGTTAACCTACATAGTCCAAGTGCACGCTAGTTAACATAGATAGTCCAATTGCCCGCTAGTTAACCTAGATAGTCCAAGTGCCTGCTAGGTAACCTACATAGTGCAAGTGTCCGCTAGTTAACCTACATATTCCAAGTGCCCGCTAGTTAGCATAGTTAGTCCAAGTGCCTGCTAGGGAACTTACATAGTCCAAGTGCCCACTAGGTAACCTAGATAGTGCAAGTGCCCGCTAGGTAACCTAAATAGTCCAAGTGCCCATTCGGTAACTAGATAATCCAAGTGCCCTTTAGATAACCTGGATAGTCCAAGGGCCCGCAAGTAAACCTACATAGTCCATGGGCCCGCGAGTTAACATACATTGTGCAAGTGTCCGCTAGTTAACCTACATATTCCAAGTGCCTGCTAGTTAACCTATATAATCTAAGTGCCCGTTAGCTAACCAAGATTGTCCAAGGGCCCGCTAGTTGACCTACATAGTCCAAGTGCCAGCTAGGTAACCTAGATAGTACAAGTGCCCGCTAGGGAACCTAGCTAGTCCAAGTGCCTGTTAGCTAACCTAGATAATCCAAGAGCCCGCTAGGTAACCTAGACTGTCCAAGTGCCCGCTAGGTCACCTACATACTCTAAGTGCCCAATCGTTAACCTAGATTGTCCAAGTGCCCGCTAGGAAACCTACATAGTCCAAGGGCCCGATAGGTAACCTAGATAGTCCAAGTACCCGCTAGGTAACCTAGAGTCCAAGTGCTCGCTAGTTAACCTACATAGTCCAAGTGCCCGTATGTAACCTAGATAGTCCAACTGCCTGCTAGGTAACTTACATTGTCCAAGTTCCCGCTAGGTAACCTAGATAGTCCAAGTTCCCGTTACCTAACCTAGATAGTCCAAGTGCCCGCTAGGCAACCTACATAGTCCAATAGCCCGTTCGTTAACCTAGAAGTCCAAGTGCCCACTAGGTAACCTAGACAGTAGATGTGCCCGCAAGGTTACCTACATATTCCAAGTGCAATCTAGTTAACATAGATAGTCCAAGTGCCCGCTAGGGAACGTATATAATCCTAGTGCCCGCTAGGTAACCTAGATAGTGCAAGTGCCCGCTAGTTAACCTAGATAGTTCAAGTACCCGCTAGGTGACCCAGATCGTCCAAGGGCCCGTTCGGTAACCTAGATAGTCTAAGTGCCCTTTAGAGAACCTAGATAGTCCAAGGGCCCGCTATTAAACCTACATAGTCCATGTGCCAGCTAGTTAACCTACATAGTGCAAGTATCCGCCAGTTAACCTACATATTCCAAATGCCCGCTAGTTAACCTACATAATATAAGTGCCCGTTAGCTAACCTAGATAGTCCAAGGGCCCGCTAGTTGACCTACATAGTCCAAGTGCCAGCTAGGTAACCTAGATAGTACAAGTGCCCGCTAGGGAACCTTGATAGTCCAAGTGCCTGTTAGCTAACCTAGATAGTCCAAGTGGCGGCTAGGTAACCTACATAGTCCAAGTGCCCGTTCGTTAACCTAGATAATCCAAGTGCCCGCTAGGTAACCTAGACAGTCCAAGTGCCCGCTAGTTAACCTACATAGTCCAAGTGCCCGATAGGGAACCTACATAATCCAAGTGCCCGCTAGGCAACCTACATACTCCAAGTGCCCGTTAGTTAACCTAGATAGTCAAAGTGCCTGCTAGGTAACTTAGATAGTCCAAGTGCCCGCTAGGTAACCTACATAGTCCAAGTGCCCGCTAGGTAACCTAAATAGTCCAAATGCCCGCTAGGGAAAGTACAGAGTCCAAGTGCCCGCTAGTTAACCTAGATAGTCCAAGTGCCTGGTAGTAAACCTACATACCCATGGGACCGCTAGATAACCTACATAGTGCAAGGGCCCGTTAGTTAACCTAGATCGTGCAAGTGTCCGCTAGTTAACCTACATAGTCCAAGTGCCAGCTAGTTAACCTATATACCATTTGCCCGCTACCTAACCTAGATAGTCCAAGGGCACGCTAGTTAACCTACATAGTACAAGTGCCCGCTAGGGAGCCTAGATAGTCCAAGTGCCCGCTCTGGAATCTACATAGTCCAAGTGCCTGCTAGGGAACCTACATAGTCCAAGTGCCCGCTCTGGAACATGCATAATCCAAGTGCCCGCTAGGGAATCTACATAGTCCAAGGGCCCGCTAGTTAACCTACATAGTCCAAGTACACGCTAGTTAACCTAGATCTTCCAGTTCCCGCTAGTTAACCTACAAAGATCAAGGGCCCGCTAGTTAACCTACATAGTCCAAGGGCCCGCTAGTTAACCTACATCGTCCAAGGGCCCGCTAGTTAACCTAGATAGTCCAAGTGCCCGCTAGTTAACCTACACAGTCCAAGTGCCCGCTAGGTAACCTAGACAGTTCAAGTGACCACTAGGTTACCTACATAGTCTACGTGCCTGTTCGTTAACCTCATAGTCCAAGTGCCCCCTAGGTAACCTATATAGTCCAAATGCCCGCTAGTGACCCTAATCGTTCAAGTGCCCGCTAGTTAACCAAGATAGTCCATGTGCCCGCTAGTTAACCTAGATAGTCCAAGTACCCGCCAGTTAACATAGATAGTCCAAGTACCCACTAGGAAAGGTACATAGTCCAAGTGCCCGCTAGGTAAGGTAGATAGTCCAAGTGCCTGCTAGGGAACGTACATAGTCCAAGTGCCTGCTAGGTAACCTAGATAGTCCAAGTGCCCACTAGTTAACCTACATAGTCCAAGGTCCCCCTAGGTAACCTAGATTGTCCAAAGGCCTGATAGGTAACCTACATTGTCCTAGTGCCCCCTAGTTAACCTACATTCTCCAAGTGCCTGATAGGGAACCTATATAGTCCAAGTGCCCGCTAGGTAACCTACATAGTCCAAATGCCCGCTAGTTAACCTACATAGTCCAAGTACCCGTGAGTTAACCTAGATAATCCAAGTGCTCGCTAGGTAACCTAGATAGTCCAACAGCCCGGTAGGTAACCTACGTACTCCAAGTACCCGCTAGATAACCTAGATAGTTCAAGTACCCGCTAGGTAACCTAGATCATCCAAGGGCTCCCAAGTTAGCCTACATAGTCCAAGTGCCCGCTAGGTAACCTAGATAGTCCAAGGGCCCGTTCGGTAACCTAGATAGTCCAAGGGCCCGCTACTAAACCTACATAGTCCATGGGCCCGCTAGTTAACCTACATAGTGCAAGTTTCCGCTAGTTAACCTACATATTCCAAGTGCCCCCTAGTTAACCTACATAATCTAAGTGCCCATTAGCTAACCTAGGTAGTCCAAGGGCCCGCTAGTTGACCTACATAGTCCAAGTGCCAGCTAGGTAACCTAGATAGTACAAGTGCCTGTTAGCTAACCTAGATAGTTCAAGTGGCGGCTAGGTAACCTACATACTCCAAGTGCCCGTTCGTTAACCTAGATAATCCAGGAGCCCCTAGGTAACGTAGACAGTACAAGTGCCCGCTAGTTAACCTACATAGTCCAAGTGCCCGATAGGGAACCTATATAGTCCTAGGGCCCGCTAGTTAACCTACTTAGTCCAAGGTCTGCTAGTTAACCTAGATAGTCCAAGTGCTCGCTAGTTAACCTACATAGTACAAGGGCCCGCTAGTTGACCTAGATAGTCAGTGCCCGCTAGGTAACCTACAAAGTCTAAGTGCCCGCTAGGTTATCTATATAGTCCAAATGCCCGCTAGGGAACCTACATAGTCCAAGTGCCCGCTAGGTAACCTAGATAGTCCAAGTGCCCTCTAGTTAACCTACATAGTCCAAGGGCCCGCTAGTTAACCTACATAGTCCAAGGGCCCGCTAGTTAACCTACTTAGTCCAAGGTCTGCTAGTTAACCTAGATAGTCCAAGTGCTCGCTAGTTAACCTACATAGTACAAGGGCCCGCTAGTTGACCTAGATAGTCAGTGCCCGCTAGGTAACCTACAAAGTCTAAGTGCCCGCTAGGTTATCTATATAGTCCAAATGCCCGCTAGGGAACCTACATAGTCCAAGTGCCCGCTAGGTAACCTAGATAGTCCAAGTGCCCTCTAGTTAACCTACATAGTCCAAGGGCCCGCTAGTTAACCTACATAGTCCAAGGGCCCGCTAGTTAACCTATATAGTCCAAGGTCCGCTAGTTAACCTAGATCGTCCAAGTGCCCGCTAGTTAACCTACATAGTACAAGGGCCCGCTAGTTGACCTAGATAGTCCAAGTGCCCGCTAGGTATCCTAAGTAGTCCAAATGTCCGATAGGGATCCTACATAGTCCAAGTGCCCGTTCGTTAACCTAGATAGTCCAAGTGCCCTCTAGGTAACGTAGACTGTCCAAGTGCCCGCTAGGTTACCTACATAATCCAAGTGCCCACTAGGAAACCTACATAGTCCAAGGGCCCGCTAGGTAACCTAGATATTCCAAGTGCCCGCTAGGTAACCTAGATAGTCCAAATGCCCGCTAGGTAACCTAGAGTCCAAGTGCTCGCTAGTTAACCTACATAGTCCATGTGCCCGCTACATAACCTAGATAGACAAATTGCCCGTTAGGTAACCTAGATAGTCCAAGTGCCCGCTAGGTAACTTACATTGACGAAGTTCCCGCTAGGTAACCTAGATAGTCCAAGTGCCCGTTACCTAACCTGGATAGTCCAAGTTCCCTCTAGGCAACCTACATAGTCCAAGAGCCCGTTCGTTGACCTAGAAGTCCAAGTGCTCGCTAGGTAACCTAGACAGTAGAAGTGCCCGCTAGGTTACCTGTATATTACAAGTGCCCGTTCGTTAACCTAGATAGTCCAAGTGCCCACTAGGTAGCCTACATAATCCAAGTGCCCGCTAGTTAACCTACATAGTCCAAGTGCCCGATAGGGAACTTACATAGTCCAAGGGCCCGCTAGTTAACCTACATAGTCCAAGGTCTGCTAGTTAACCTAGATAGTCCAAGTGCTCGCTAGTTAACCTACATAGTACAAGGGCCCGTTAGTTGACCTAGATAGTCCAAGTGCCCGCTAGGTAACCTACAAAGTCTAAGTGCCCGCTAGGTTATCTATATAGCCCAAATGCCCGCTAGGGAAGCTACATAGTCCAAGTACCCGCTAGGTAACCTAGATAGTCCAAGTGCCCTCTAGTGAACCTAGATCGTCCAAGTGCCCGCTAGTTAACCTACATAGTCCAAGGGCCCGATAGTTAACCTATATAGTCCAAGGTCCGCTAGTTAACCTAGATCATCCAAGGTCCGCTAGTTAACCTAGATCATCCAAGTGCCCGCTAGTTAACCTACATAGTACAAGGGCCCGCTAGTTGACCTTGATAGTCCAAGTGCCCGCTAGTTAACCTAGATAGTCCAAGTGCCCGCTAGGTATCCTAAGTAGTCCAAATGTCCGATAGGGATCCTACATAGTCCATGTGCCCGCTAGGTAACCTACATAGTCCAAGTGCCCGTTCGTTAACCTAGATAGTCCAAGTGCCCTCTAGGTAACGTAGACTGTCCAAGTGCCCGCTAGGTTACCTACATAGTCCAAGGGCCCGCTAGGTAACCTAGATAGTCCAAATGCCTGCTAGGAAACCTAGAGTCCAAGTGCTCGCTAGTTAACCTACATAGTCCATGTGCCCGCTAGGTAACCTAGATAGTCAAAGTGCCCGCTAGGTAACTTACATTGACGAAGTTCCCGCTAGGTAACCTAGATAGTCCAAGTGCCCGTTACCTAACCTGGATAGTCCAAGTGCCCGCTAGGCAACCTACATAGTCCAAGAGCCCGTTCGTTGACCTAGAAGTCCAAGTGCTCGCAAGGTAACCTAGACAGTAGAAGTGCCCGCTAGGTTACCTGCATATTACAAGTGCCCGTTCGTTAACCTAGATAGTCCAAATGCCCACTAGGTAACCTACATAGTCCAACTGCCCGCTAGGTAACCTATATAGTCCAACTGCCCGCTAGGTAACCTACATAGTCCAAGGGCTCACTTGTTAACTTTGATAGTCCAAGTGCCCGCTAGTTAACCTAGATTGTTCAAGTGCCTGCTAGTTAACCTACATAGTCCAAGAGCCCACTAGTTAACCTAGATAATCCAAGTGTCCTCTAGTTAGCCTACATAGTCCAAGTACCCGCTAGTTAACCTATATACCAAGTGCCCGCTACGTAACCTAGATAGTCCAAGGGCGCGCTAGTTAACCTACATAGACTAAGTGCCCGCTAGGCAACCTAGATAGTCCAAGTGCCCACTAAGGAACCTACATAGTCCAAGTGCACGGTAGTTAACCTAGATATTCCAAGTGCCCGCTAGTTAACCTAGATAGTCCAAGTGCCTGCTAGGTAACCTACATAGTGCCAGTGTCCACTAGTTAACCTACATATTCCAATTGCCCGCTAGTTAACATACACAGTCCAAATGCCCGCTAGGGAACTTACATAGTCCAAGTGCCCACTAGGTAACCTAGATAGTGCAAGTGCCCGCTAGGTAACCTAGATCGTCCAAAGGCCCCCTAGTTAGCCTACATATTCCAAGTGCCCGCTAGGTAACCTAGATAGTCCAAGTGCCGGTTCGGTAACTAGATAGTCCAAGTGCCCTTTAGGGAACCTGGATAGTCCAAGGGCCCGCTAGTAAACCTACATAGTGCAAGTGTCCGCTAGTTAACCTACATAGTCCAAGTGCCCGGTAGTTAACTTACATAGTTCAAGTTTCCGTAGGGAACATACAGAGTCCAAGTGCCAGCTAGGGAACCTACATAGTCCAAGTGCCCGCTAGTTAATCTACATAGTTCAAGGGCCCGCTAGTTAACCTACATAATCCAAGTACCCGCTAGTTAACCTAGATCGTCCAAGTGTCCGCTAATTAACGTACATAGTACAAGTGCCCGCTAGGGAACCTAGATAGTCTAAGTGCCCGCTCTGGAACCTACATAGTCCAAGTGACTGCTAGGGAACCTACATAGTCCAAGTGCCCGATCTCGAACATACATAGTCCAAGTGCCCGCTAGGGAATCTACATAGTCCAAGGTCCCGCTAGTTAACGTAGATAGTCCAAGTGCCGCTAGTTAATCTACATAGTCCAAGTGCCCTCTAGGTAACCTACATAGTCCAAGGGCACGCTAGTTAACCTACATAGTCCAAGGGCCCCCTAGTTAACCTAGATAGTCCAAGTGCCCGCTAGGTAACCTAGACATTTCAAGTGACCACTAGGTTACCTACATAGTCCAAGTGCCCGTTCGTTAACCTACATAGTCCAAGTGCCCGCTAGGTAACCAATATAGTCCATATGCCGGCTAGGGGCCCTAATAGTCCATATGTCCGCTAGTTAACCTACATAGTCCAAGTGCTCGCTAGTTAACCTAGATAGACCAAGTGCCCGCTAGGGAACATATCTAGTCCAAGTACCCGCTAGGAAAAGTACATAGTCCAAGTGCCCGCTAGGTAACGTACATAGTCCAAGTGCCCGCTAGGGAACGTACATAGTCCAAGTGCCTGCTAGGTAACCTAGATAGTACAAGTGCCCACTAGTTAACCTACATAGTCCAGGTTTCCCCTAGGTAACCTAGATAGTCCAAGGACCCGCTAGGTAACCTACAACATAGTCCTAGTGCCCCCTAGTTAACCTACATTGTCCAAGTGCCCGATAGGGAACCTACATAGTCCAAGTGCCCGCTAGGTAACCTACATAGTCCAAATGCCCTCTAGTTAATCTACATAGTCCAAGTGCCCGATAGGGAACCTAAATAATCCAAGTGCCCGCTAGGGAACCTACATTGTCCAAGTGCCCGTTAGTTAACCTAGATAGTCCAAGTCCCTGCTTGGTAAACTAGATAGTCCAACAGCCGCTAGGTAACCTACATACACTAAAAACCCGCTATAACGTAGATAGTTCAAGTGCCAGCTAGGTAACCTTGATAGTCCATGTGCCGCTATGTAACCTACAAAGTCAAAGTGCCCGCTGGGTTATCTATATAGTCCAAATGCCAGCTAGGGAATCTACATAGTCCAAGGGCCCGCTAGTTAACGTAGATAGTCCAAGTGCCGCTAGTTAATCTACATAGTCCAATGGACTGCTAGTTAACCTACATAGTCCAAGTACCCGCTAAGAAACCTAGATATTCCAAGTGCACGCTAGTTAACCTAGATAGTCGAAGTGCCCTCTAGTTAACCTAGATCGTCCAATTGCCCGCAAAGAAACCTAGATAGTCCAAGTGCCCGTTACCTAACCTAGATAGTCCAATTGCCCGCTATGCATCATACATAGTCCAACTGCCCGCTAGTTAACCTAGATAGTCCAAGTACCCGCTGGTTAACATAGATAGTCCAAGTACCCACTAGGAAACGTACATAGTCCAAGTGCCCGCTAGGTAAGGTAGATAGTCCAAGTGCCCGCTAGGGAACGTACATAGTCCAAGTGCCCGCTAGGTAACCTAGATAGTCCAAGTGCCCGCTAGTTAACCTACATAGTCCAAGTGCCCGCTAGTTAACTTACATACTTCAAGTGTCCGTAGGGAACATACAGAGTCCAAGTGCCCGCTAGGGAACCTAGATAGTCCAAGTGCCGGTTCGGTAACTAGATAGTCCAAGTGCCCTTTAGGGAACCTGGATAGTCCAAGGGCCCGCTAGTAAACCTACATAGTGCAAGTGTCCGCTAGTTAACCTACATAGTCCAAGTGCCCGGTAGTTAACTTACATAGTTCAAGTTTCCGTAGGGAACATACAGAGTCCAAGTGCCAGCTAGGGAACCTACATAGTCCAAGTGCCCGCTAGTTAATCTACATAGTTCAAGGGCCCGCTAGTTAACCTACATAATCCAAGTACCCGCTAGTTAACCTAGATCGTCCAAGTGTCCGCTAATTAACGTACATAGTACAAGTGCCCGCTAGGGAACCTAGATAGTCTAAGTGCCCGCTCTGGAACCTACATAGTCCAAGTGACTGCTAGGGAACCTACATAGTCCAAGTGCCCGATCTCGAACATACATAGTCCAAGTGCCCGCTAGGGAATCTACATAGTCCAAGGTCCCGCTAGTTAACGTAGATAGTCCAAGTGCCGCTAGTTAATCTACATAGTCCAAGTGCCCTCTAGGTAACCTACATAGTCCAAGGGCACGCTAGTTAACCTACATAGTCCAAGGGCCCCCTAGTTAACCTAGATAGTCCAAGTGCCCGCTAGGTAACCTAGACATTTCAAGTGACCACTAGGTTACCTACATAGTCCAAGTGCCCGTTCGTTAACCTACATAGTCCAAGTGCCCGCTAGGTAACCAATATAGTCCATATGCCGGCTAGGGGCCCTAATAGTCCATATGTCCGCTAGTTAACCTACATAGTCCAAGTGCTCGCTAGTTAACCTAGATAGACCAAGTGCCCGCTAGGGAACATATCTAGTCCAAGTACCCGCTAGGAAAAGTACATAGTCCAAGTGCCCGCTAGGTAACGTACATAGTCCAAGTGCCCGCTAGGGAACGTACATAGTCCAAGTGCCTGCTAGGTAACCTAGATAGTACAAGTGCCCACTAGTTAACCTACATAGTCCAGGTTTCCCCTAGGTAACCTAGATAGTCCAAGGACCCGCTAGGTAACCTACAACATAGTCCTAGTGCCCCCTAGTTAACCTACATTGTCCAAGTGCCCGATAGGGAACCTACATAGTCCAAGTGCCCGCTAGGTAACCTACATAGTCCAAATGCCCTCTAGTTAATCTACATAGTCCAAGTGCCCGATAGGGAACCTAAATAATCCAAGTGCCCGCTAGGGAACGTAGATAGTTCAAGTGCCAGCTAGGTAACCTAGATAGTCCAAGTGCCCGCTGGGTAACCTACAAAGTGTAAGTTCCCGCTAGGTAATCTGTATAGTCCAAATGACCGCTAGGGAGCCTACATAGTCCAAATGATCTCTAGGTAACCTACATAGTCTAAGGGCCCGCTAGGTAACCTACATAGTCCTAGTGCCCCCTAGTTAACCTACATTTTCCAAGTGCCCGATAGGGAACCTACATTTTCCAAGTGCCCGATAGGGAACCTACATTGTCCAAGTGCCTGCTAGGTAACCTACATAGTCCAAATGCCCTCTAGTTAACCTACATAGTCCAAGTGCCCGATAGGGAACCTACATAATCCAAGTGCCCGCTAGGGAACCTACATTGTCCAAGTGCCCGTTAGGTAACCTAGATAGTCCAAATGCCCGCCAGGAAACCCACATAGTCCAAGTGCCCGCTAGGGAACTTACATAGTCCAAGGGCCCGCTAGGGAATCTACACAGTCCAAGTGCCCGTTAGTTAACCAACATAGTCCATGTCCCCGCTTGGTAACCTAGATAGTCCAACAGCCCGCTAGGTAACCTACATACTCTAAGAACCCGCTATAACGTAGATAGTTCAAGTGCCAGTTAGGTAACCTAGATAGTCCATGTGCCGCTAGGTAACCTACAAATTCAAAGTGCCCGTTTGTTAACCTAGATAATCCAAGTGCACGCTAGTTAACCTAGATAGTCCAAGTGCCCTCTAGTTAACCTAGATCGTCCAAGTGCCCGCTAAGAAACCTAGATCGTCCAAGTGCACGCTAGTTAACCTACATAGTCCAAGGGCCCGCTAGTTAACCTACATCGTCCAAGGGCCCGCTAGTTAACCTACATAGTCCAAGTGCCCGCTAGGTAACCTAGACAGTTCAAGTGACCACTAGGTTACTTACATAGTCCAAGTTCCTGTTCGTTAACCTACATAGTCCAAGTGCCCGCTAGGTAACCTATATAGTCCAAATGCCCGCTAGGGACCCTAATAGTCCAAGTGCCCGCTAGTTATCCTAGATAGTCCAACTGCTCGCTAGTTAACCTAGATACTCCAACTGCCCGCTAGTTAACCTAGATAGACCAAGTGCCCGCTAGGGACCCTACCTAGTCCAAGTGCCCGATAGGGAACTTACATAGTCCAAGGGCCCGCTAGGGAACATACATAGTCCAAGTGCCCGATAGTTAACCTAGATAGTCCAAGTGCCCGCTAGGTAACCTAGATAGTCCAACAGCCCTCTAGGTAACCTACATACTCTAGGAACCCGCTAGGCAACGTAGATAGTTCAATTGCCAGCTAGGTAACCTAGATAGTCCATGTGCCGCTAGGTAACCTACAAAGTCAAAGTGCCCGCTAGGTTATCTATATAGTCCAAATGCCCGCTAGGGTATCTACATAGTCCAAGGGCCCGCTAGTTAACGTAGATAGTCCAAGTGCCGCTAGTTAATCTACATAGTCCAATGGACTGCTAGTTAACCTACATAGTCCAAGTACCCGCTAAGAAACCTAGATATTCCAAGTGCACGCTAGTTAACCTAGATAGTCGAAGTGCCCTCTAGTTAACCTAGATCGTCCAATTGCCCGCAAAGAAACCTAGATAGTCCAAGTGCCCGTTACCTAACCTAGATAGTCCAATTGCCCGCTATGCATCATACATAGTCCAACTGCCCGCTAGTTAACCTAGATAGTCCAAGTACCCGCTGGTTAACATAGATAGTCCAAGTACCCACTAGGAAACGTACATAGTCCAAGTGCCCGCTAGGTAAGGTAGATAGTCCAAGTGCCCGCTAGGGAACGTACATAGTCCAAGTGCCCGCTAGGTAACCTAGATAGTCCAAGTGCCCGCTAGTTAACCTACATAGTCCAAGTGCCCGCTAGTTAACTTACATACTTCAAGTGTCCGTAGGGAACATACAGAGTCCAAGTGCCCGCTAGGGAACCTACATAGTCCAAGTGCACGCTAGTTAACCTAGATTGTCCAAGTGCCCGCTAGTTAACCTAGATAGTCCAAGTGCCCGCTAGGTAACCTACATAGTGCAAGTGTCCGCTAGTTAACCTACATATTCCAATTGCCCGCTAGTTAAAATAGATAGTCCAAGTGCCCGTTAGGGAACTTACATAGTCCAAGTGCCCGCTAGGTAACCTAGATACTGCAATTGAACGCTAGTTAACCTAGATAGTCCAAGTACCCGCTAGGTAACCTAGATCGTCCAAGGGCCCCTTAGTTAGCCTACATAGTCCAAGTGCCTGCTAGGTAACCTAGATATTCCAAGTGCCCGTTCGGTAACCTAGATAGTCCAAGTGCCCTTTAGGGAACCTAGATAGTCCAAGGGCCCGCTAGTAAACCTACATAGTCCATGGGCCTGCTAGTTAACCTTCATAGTGCAAGTGTCCGCTACTTGACCTACATATTCCAAGTGCCCGCTAGTTAACCTACATAATCGAAGTGCTCGTTGGCTAACCTAGATAGTCCAAGGGCCCGCTCGTTGACCTACATAGTCCAAGTGCCCGCTAGTTAACCTAGATAGTCCAAGTGCCCGCTAGGTAACCTAGATAGTCCAAGGGCCCGCTAGTAAACCTACATAGTCCATGGGCCCGCTAGTTAACCTTCATAGTGCAAGTGTCCGCTACTTAACCTACATATTCCAAGTTCCCGCTATTTAACCTACATAATCTAAGTGCCCGTTGGCTAACCTAGATAGTCCAAGGGCCCGCTAGTTGACCTACATAGTCCATGTCATCTCGGTAACCTAGATAGTACAAGTGCCCGCTAGGGAACCTAGATAGTCCAAGTGCCTGTTAGCTAACCTAGATAGTCGAAGTGGCGGCTAGGTAACCTACATAGTCCTAGTGCCCGTTTGTTAACCTAGATAATCCAAGAGCCCACTAGGTAACCTAGACAGTCCAAGTGCCCGCTAGTTAACCTACATAGTCCAAGTGCCCGATACTGAACCTACATAATCCAAGTGCCCACTAGGCAACCTACATTTTCCAAGTGCCCGTTAGTTAACCTAGATAGTCAAATTGCCTGCTAGGTAACCTAGATAGTCCAAGTGCCTGCTAGGTAACCTACATAGTCCATGTGCCCGCTAGTTAACCAAGATAGTCCAAGTGCCTGCTAGTAAACCTTCATAATCCATGGGCCCGCTAGTTAACCTACATAGTGCAAGGGCCCACTAGTTAACCTACATCGTCCTTGGGCCCGCTAGTTAACCTAGATAGTCCAAGTGCCCGCTTGTTAACCTACATAGTCTAAGTGCCCGCTCGGTAACCTAGACAGTTCAAGTGACCACTAGGTTACCTACATAGTCCAAGTGCCCGTTCGTTAACCTACATAGTCCAAGTGCCCGCTAGGTAACCAATATAGTCCAAATGCCCGCTAGGGGCCCTAATATTCCAAATGCCCGCTAGTTAACCTAGTTAGTCCAAGTGCTCGCTAGTTAACCTAGATAGTCCAAGTGCCCGCTAGTTAACCTAGATAGACCAAGTGCCCGCTAGGGAACCTATCTAGTCCAAGTACCCGCTAGGAAACGTACATTGTCCAAGTGCCCGCTAGGTAACGTAGATAGTCCAAGTGCCCGCTAGGGAACGTACGTAGTCCAAGTGCCCGCTAGGAAACCTAGATAGTCCAAGTGCACACTAGTTAACCTACATAGTCCAGGTTCCCCCTAGGTAACCTAGATAGTCCAAGGGCCCGCTAGGTAACCTACATTGTCCTAGTGCCCCCTAGTTAACCTACATTCTCCAAGTGCCCGATAGGGAACCTACATAGAACAAGTGCCCACTAGGTAACCTACATAGTCCAAGTGCCCGATAGGGAACCTACATAATCCAAGTGCCCGCCAGGGAACCTACATAGTCCAAGTGCCCGTCAGGTAACCTAGATAGTCCAAATGCCCGCTAGGGAACCCACATAGTCCAAGTGCCCGCTATGGAACTTACATAGTCCAAGGGCCCGCTAGGGAACCTACATAGTCCAAGTGCCCATCAGTTAACCTAGATAATCCCAGTGCCGGCTAGGTAACCTAGATAGTCCAAGGGCCCGCTAGTTAACCTACATAGTCCAAGGGCCCGCTAATTAACCTACATCGTCCAAGGGCCCGCTAGTTAACCTACATAATCCAAGTGCCCGCTAGGTAACCTAGACAGTTCAAGTGACCACTAGGTTACTTACATAGTCCAAGTGCCTGTTCGTTAACCTACATAGTCCAAGTGCCCGCTAGGTAACCTATATAGTCCAAATGCCTGCTAGGGACCCTAATAGTCCAAGTGCCCGCTAGTTAACCTAGATACTCCAACTGCCCGCTAGTTAACCTAGATAGACCAAGTGCCCGCTAGGGAACCTACCTAGTCCAAGTGCCCAATAGGGAACCTACATAGTCCAAGTGCCCGCTAGTTAACATAGGTAGTCCAAGTACCCACTAGGAAACGTACATAGTCCAAGTGCCCACTAGGTAAGGTAGATAGTCCAAGTGCCCGCTAGGAAACGTACATAGTCCAAGTGCCCGCTAGGTAACCTAGATAGTCCAAGTGCCCGCTAGTTAACCTACATAGTCCAAGTGCCTGCTAGGTAACCTAGATAGTCCAAGTGCCCACTAGTTAACCTACATAGTCCAAGGTCCCCCTAGGTAACCTAGATAGTCCAAAGGTCTGCTAGGTAACCTACATTGTCCTAGTGCCCCCTAGTTAACCTACATTCTCCAAGTGCCCGATAGGGAACCTACATAGTCCAAGTGCCCGCTAGTTAACCTACATAGTCCAAGGTCCGCTAGTTAACCTAGATAGTCCAAGTGCCCGTTACCTAACCTAGATAGTCCAAGTGCCCAGTAAGCAACCTACATAGTCCAAGTGCCCGTTAGTTAACCTAGATAATCCAAGTGCCCGCTAGGTAACCTAGTTAGTCCAACAGCCCGGTAGGTAACCTACGTACTGCAAGTACCCGCTAGTTAACCTAGATAGTTCACGTACCCGCTAGGTAACCTAGATCGTCCAAGGGCCCCCTAGTTAGCCTACATAGTCCAAGTGCCCGCTAGGTAACCTGGATAGTCCAAGGGCCCGTTCGGTAACCTAGATAGTCCAAGTGACCTTTAGGGAACCTAGATAGTCCAAGGGCCCGCTACTAAACCTACATAGTCCATGGGCCCGCTAATAACCTACATAGTGCAAGTGTCCGCGAGTTAACCTACATATTCCAAGTGCCCGCTAGTTAACCTACATAATCTAAGTGCCCGTTAGCTAACCTAGATAGTCCAAGGGCCCGCTATTTGACCTACATAGTCCAAGTGCCAGCTAGGTAACCTAGATAGTACAAGTGCCCGCTAGGGATCCTAGATACTCCAAGTGCCTGTTAGCTAACCTAGATAGTACAAGTGGCGGTTAGGTAACCTACATAGTCCAAGTGCCCGTTCGTTAACCTAGATAATCCAAGTGCCCGCTAGGTAACGTAGACAGTCCAAGTGCCCGATAGTTAACCTACATAGTCCAAGGTCCGCTAGTTAACCTAGATAGTCCAAGTGCTCGCTAGTTAACCTACATAGTACAAGGGCCCGTAGTTGACCTAGATATTCCAAGTGCCCGCTAGGTAACCTACAAAGTCTAAGTGCCCGCTAGGTTATCAATATAGTCCAAATGCCCGCTAGGGAACCTATATAGTCCAAGTGCCCGCTAGGTAACCTAGATAGTCCAAGTGCCCTCTAGTTAACCTAGATCGTCCAAGTGCCCGCTAGTTAACCTACATAGTACAAGGGCCCGCTAGTTGACCTAGATAGTCCATGTGCCCGCTAGTTAACATAGATAGTCCAAGTGCCCGCTAGGTATCCTAAGTAGTCCAAATGTCCGATAGGGATCCTACATAGTCCAAGTGCCCGCTAGGTAACCTACATAGTCCAAGTGCCCGTTCGTTAACCTAGATAGTCCAAGTGCCCGCTAGGTAACCTAGACTGTCCAAGTGCCCGCTAGGTTACCTACATAGTCCAAGTGCCCGTTCGTTAACCTAGATAGTCCAAGTGCCCGTTACCTAATCTAGATAGTCCAAGTGCCCGTTAGGCAACCTACATAGTCCAAGAGCCCGTTCGTTAATCTAGAAGTCCAAGTGCCCGCTAGGTAACCTACATAGTCCAAGTGCCCGCTAGGTAACCTAGATTGTCCAAGTGCCCATTACCTAACCTAGATAGTCCAAGTGCCTGCTAGGTTACCTGCATATTCCAAGTGCGCGTTCGTTAACCTAGATAGTCCAAGGGCCCGCTAGCTAACCTACATAGTCCAAGGGCTGACTTGTTAACTTTGATAGTCCAAGTGGCCGCTAGTTAACCTAGATCGTCCAGTGCCCTCTAGTTAACTTAGATTGTCCAAGTGCCTGCTATTTAACCTACATAGTCTAAGGGCCCACTAGTTAACTTATATAGTCAAAGTGTCCTCTAGTTAACATACATAGTCCAAGTGCCCGCTAGGAAACGTACATAGTCCAAGTGCCTGCTAGGTAACGTACATAGTACAAGTGTCCGCTAGTTAACCTACATATTCCTCATGCCCGCTAGTTAACATAGATAGTCCAAGTGCCCCTAGGGAACGTACATAGTCCAAGTGCCCGCTAGGTAACCTAGATAGTCCAAGTGCCCTTTAGGGAACCTAGATAGTCCAAGGGCCCGATAATAAACCTACATAGTCCATGGGCCCGCTAGTTAACCTATATAGTGCAAGTGTCCGCTAGTTAACGTACATATTCCAAGTGCCCCCTAGTTAACCTACATAATCTAAGTGCCCGTTAGCTAACCTAGGTAGTCCAAGGGCCCGCTAGTTGAACTACATAGTCCAAGTGCCAGCTAGGTAACCTAGATAGTACAAGTGCCCCCTAGGGAACCTAGATAGTCCAAGTGCCTGTTATCTAACCTAGATAGTCAAAGTGGCGGCTAGGTAACCTACATACTCCAAGTGCCCGTTCGTTAACCTAGATAATCCAAGTGCCCGCTAGGTAACAAAGACAGTCCAAGTGCCCGTTAGTTAACCTACATAGTCCAAGTGCCCAATAGGGAAACTACATAGTCTAAGGGCCCGCTAGTTAACCTACATAGTTCAAGGTACGCTAGTTAACCTAGATAGTCCAAGTGCTCGCTAGTTAACCTACATAGTACAAGGGCCCGCTAGTTGACCTAGATAGTCCAAGTGCCCCATAGTTAACCTAGATAGTCCAAGTGCCCGCTAGTTAACCTAAGTAGTCCAAATGTAAGATAGGAATCCTACTTAGTCCAAGTGCCCGCTAGTTAACCTAAGTAGTCCAAATGTCCGACAGGGATCCTACATAGTCCAAGTGCCCGCTAGGTAACCTACATAGTCCAAGTGCCCGTTCGTTAACCTAGACAGTCCAAGAGCCCTCTAGGTAACCTAGACTGTCCAAGTGCCCGCTAGGTTACCTACATAGTCCAAGTGCCCGTTCTTTAACCTAGATAGTCCAAGTGCCCGCTAGATAACCTAAGTAGTCCAAATGTCCGATAGGGATCCTACATAGTCCATGTGCCCGCTAGGTTACCTACATAGTCCAAGGGCCCGCTAGGTAACCTAGATAGTCCAACTGCCCGCTAGGTAACATAGATAGTCCAAGTACCCGCTAGGTAACCTAGAGTCCAAGTGCCCGCTAGGCAACCTAGATAGTCAAAGTGCCCGTTAGGTAACCTAGATAGTCCAAGTGCCCGCTAGGTAACTTACATTGATGAAGTTCCCGCTAGGTAACCTAGATAGTCCAAGTGCCCGTTACCTAACCTGGATAGTCCAAGTGCCCGCTTGGCAACCTACATAGTCCAAGAGCTCGTTCGTTGACCTAGAAGTCCATGTGCTCACTAGGTAACCTAGACTGTAGAAGTTCCCTCTAGGTTACCTGCATATTCCAAGTGCCCGTTCGTTAACCTAGATAGTCCAAGTGCCCACTAGGTAACCTACATAGTTCAAGTGCCCGCTAGGTAACCTATATAGTCCAAGTGCCCGCTAGATAACCTACATAGTCCAAGGGCTCACTTGTTAACATTGATAGTCCAAGTGCCCGCTAGTTAACCTAGATTGTCCAAGTGCCCGCTAGTTAACCTAGATTGTCCAAGTGCCTGCTAGTTAACCTACATAGTCCAAGGGCCGACTAGTTAACCTAGATAATCCAAGTGTCCTCTAGTTAACCTACATAGTCCAAGTGCACGCTAGTTAACCTAGATAGTCCAAGTGCCCGCTAGTTAACCTAGATAGTCCAAGTGCCTGCTAGGTAACCTACATAGTGCAAGTGTCCGCTAGTTAACCTACATATTCCATGTGCCCGCTAGTTAGCATAGTTAGTCCAAGTGCCCGCTAGGGAACTTATATAGTCCAAGTGCCCACTAGGTAACCTTGATAGTGCAAGTGCCCGCTAGGTAACCTAGATCGTCCAAGGGCCCCCTAGTTAGCCTACATAATCCAAGTGCCCGCTAGGTAACCTAGATAGTCCAAGTGCCCGTTCGGTAACTAGATAGTCCAAGTGACCTTTAGGGAACCTGGATAGTCCAAGGGCCCGCTAGTAAACCTACATAGTCCATGGGCCCGCTAGTTAAAATACATTGTGCAAGTGTCCGCTAGTTAACCTACATATTCCAAGTGCCCGTTAGATAACCTATATAATCTAAGTGCCCGTTAGCTAACCAAGATAGTCCAAGGGCCCGCTAGTTGACCTACATAGTCCAAGTGCCAGCTAGGTAACCTAGATCGTACAAGTGCCCGCTAGGGAACCTAGATAGTCCAAGTGCCTGTTAGCTAACCTAGATATTCCAAGAGCCCTCTAGGTAACCTAGATTGTCCAAGTGACCGCTAGGTTACCTACATATTCTAAGTGCCCAATCGTTAACCTAGACAGTCCAAGTGCCCGCTAGGAAACCTACATAGTCCTTGGGCCCGCTAGTTAAAATACATTGTGCAAGTGTCCGCTAGTTAACCTACATATTCCAAGTGCCCGTTAGATAACCTATATAATCTAAGTGCCCGTTAGCTAACCAAGATAGTCCAAGGGCCCGCTAGTTGACCTACATAGTCCAAGTGCCAGCTAGGTAACCTAGATAGTACAAGTGCCCGCTAGGGAACCTAGATAGTCCAAGTGCCTGTTAGCTAACCTAGATAATCCAAGAGCCCGCTAGGTAACCTAGACAGTCCAAGTGCCCGCTAGGTTACCTACATAGTCTAAGTGCCCAATCGTTAACCTAGATAGTCCAAGTGCCCGCTAGGAAACCTACATAGTCCAAGGGCCCGATAGGTAACCTAGATAGTCCAAGTACCCGCTAGGTAACCTAGAGGCCAAGGGCTCGCTAGTTAACCTACATTGTCCAAGTGCCCGTATGTAACCTAGATAGTCCAAGTGCCTGCTAGGTAACTTACATTGTCCAAGTTCCCACTAGGTAACCTAGATAATCCAAGTTCCCGTTACCTAACCTAGATAGTCCAAGTGCCCGCTAGGCAACCTACATAGTACAATAGCCCGTTCGTTAACCTAGAAGTCCAAGTGCCCGCTAGGTAACTTAGACAGTAGAAGTGCCCGCAAGGTTACCTACATATTCCAAGTGCAAGCTAGTTAACATAGATAGTCCAAGTGCCCGCTAGGGAACGTACATAGTCCAAGTGCCCGCTAGATAACCTAGATAGTGCAAGTGCCCGCTAGTTAACCTAGATAGTTCAAGTACCCGCTAGGTAACCTAGATCGTCCAAGGGCCCATTCGGTAACCTAGATAGTCTAAGTGCCCTTTAGAGAACCTAGATAGTCCAAGGGCCCGCTATTAAACCTACATAGTCCATGCGCCAGCTAGTTAACCTACATAGTGCAAGTGTCCGCCAGTTAACCTACATATTCCAAGTGCCCGCTAGTTAACCTACATAATCTAAGTGCCCGTTAGCTAACCTAGATAGTCGAAGGGCCCGCTAGTTGACCTACATAGTCCAAGTGATAGCTAAGGTAACCTAGATAGTACAAGTGCCCGCTAGGGAACCTAGATAGTCGAAGTGCCTGTTAGCTAACCTAGATAGTGCAAGTGGCGGCTAGGTAACCTACATAGTCCAAGTGCCCGTTCGTTAACCTAGATAATCCAAGTGCCCGCTAGGTAACCTAGACAGTCCAAGTGCCCGCTAGTTAACCTACATAGTCCAAGTGCCCGATAGGGAACCTACATAATCCAAGTGCCGGCTAGGCAACCTACATACTCCAAGTGCCCGTTAGTTAACCTAGATAGTCAAAGTGCCTGCTAGGTAACCTAGATAGTCCAAGTGCCCGCTAGGTAACATACATAGTCCAAATGCCCGCTAGGGAATCTACAGAGTCCAAGTGCCCGCTAGTTAACCTAGATAGTCCAAGTGCCTGGTAGTAAACCTACATACCCATGGGCCCGCTAGTTAACCTACATAGTGCAAGGGCCCGTTAGTTAACCTAGATCGTGCAAGTGTCCGCTAGTTAACCTACATAGTCCAAGTGCCCGCTAGTTAACCTATATACCAAGTGCCCGCTACCTAACCTAGATAGTCCAAGGGCACTCTAGTTAACTTACATAGTACAAGTGCCCGCTAGGGAGCCTAGATAGTCCAAGTGCCCGCTCTGGAATCTACATAGTCCAAGTGCCTGCTAGGGAACCTACATAGTCCAAGTGCCCGCTCTAGAACATGCATAGTCCAAGAGCCCGCTAGGGAATCTACATAGTCCAAGGGCCCGCTAGTTAACCTACATAGTCCAAGTACACGCTAGTTAACCTAGATCTTCCAAGTGCCCGGTAGTTAACCTAGATCTTCCAAGTGCCCGGTAGTTAACCTACATAGATCAAGGGCCCCCTAGTTAACCTACATCGTCCAAGTGCCCGGTAGTTAACCTAGATCTTCCAAGTGCCCGGTAGTTAACCTACATAGATCAAGGGCCCCCTAGTTAACCTACATCGTCCAAGGGCCCGCTAGTTAACCTAGATAGTCCAAGTGCCCGCTAGTTAACCTACACAGTCCAAGTGCCCGCTAGTTAACCAAGACAGTTCAAGTGACCACTAGGTTACCTACATAGTCTAAGTGCCTGTTCGTTAACCTCATAGTCCAAATGCCCGCTAGGTAACCTATATAGTCCAAATGCCCGCTAGGGACCCTAATAGTTCAAGTTCCCCGCTAGTTAACCAAGATAGTCCAAGTGCCCGTTAGTTAACCTAGATAGTCCAAGTACCCGCTAGTTAACATAGATAGTCCAAGTACCCACTAGGAAACGTACATAGTCCAAGTGCCCGCTAGGTAAGGTAGATAGTCCAAGTGCCCGCTAGGGAACGTACATAGTCCAAGTGCCCGCTAGGTAACCTAGTTAGTCCAAGTGCCCGCTAGTTAACCTACATAGTCCAAGTGCCCGCTAGGTAACCTAGATAGTTCAAGGGCCCGTTCGGTAACCTAGATAGTCCAAGGGCCCGCTACTAAACCTACATAGTCCATGGGCCCGCTAGTTAACCTACATAGTGAAAGTGTTCGCGAGTTAACCTACATATTCCAAGTGCCAGCTAGTTACCCTACATAATCTAAGTGCCCATTAGCTAACCTAGATAGTCCAAGGGCCCGCTAGTTGACCTACATAGTCCAAGTGCCAGCTAGGTAACCTAGATAGTACAAGTGCCCGCTAGGGATCCTAGATAGTCCAAGTGCCTGTTAGCTAACCTAGATAGTACAAGTGGCGGCTAGGTATCCTACATAGTCCAAGTGCCCGTTCGTTAACCTAGATAATCCAAGTGCCCGCTAGGTAACGTAGACAGTCCAAGTGCCCGCTAGTTAACCTACATAGTCCAAGGGCCCGCTCGTTAACCTACATAGTCCAAGGGCCCGCTAGGTAACCTAGATAATCCAAGTGCCCGCTAGTTAACCTAGATAGACCAAGTGCCCGCTAGGGAACCTACATAGTCCAAGTGCCTGATAGGTAACCTATATAGGCCAAGTGCCCGTTACCTAACCAGGATAGTCCAAGTGCCCGCTAGGTTATCTGCATATTCCAAATGCCCGTTCGTTAACCTAGATAGTCCAAGTGCCCACTAGGTAACCTACATAGTCCAAGTGCCCGCTAGGTACCCTAGATAGTCCAAGGACCCGCTAGTTAACCTACATAGTCCAAGGGCTCACTTGTTAACTTTGAGAGTCCAAGTGGCCGCTAGTTAACCTAGATCGTCCAAGTGCCCGCTAGTTAACCTAGATTGTCCCAGTGCCTGCTAGTTAACCTACATAGTCTAAGGGCCCACTAGTTAACCTAGATAGTCCAAGTGCCCTCTAATTAACCTACATAGTCCAAGTGCCCGCTAGGTAACCTAGGTAGTCCAAGGGCCTGCTAGTTAACCTACATAATCCAAGGGCTCACTTGTTAACTTTGATAGTCCAAGTGCCCGCTAGTTAACCTAGATCGTCCAAGTGCCCGCTAGTTAACCTAGATAGTCCAAGTGCCTGGTAGTAAACCTACATACCCATGGGCCCGCTAGTTAACCTACATAGTGCAAGGGCCCGTTAGTTAACCTAGATCGTGCAAGTGTCCGCTAGTTAACCTACATAGTCCAAGTGCCCGCTAGTTAACCTATATACCAAGTGCCCGCTACCTAACCTAGATAGTCCAAGGGCACTCTAGTTAACTTACATAGTACAAGTGCCCGCTAGGGAGCCTAGATAGTCCAAGTGCCCGCTCTGGAATCTACATAGTCCAAGTGCCTGCTAGGGAACCTACATAGTCCAAGTGCCCGCTCTAGAACATGCATAGTCCAAGAGCCCGCTAGGGAATCTACATAGTCCAAGGGCCCGCTAGTTAACCTACATAGTCCAAGTACACGCTAGTTAACCTAGATCTTCCAAGTGCCCGGTAGTTAACCTAGATCTTCCAAGTGCCCGGTAGTTAACCTACATAGATCAAGGGCCCCCTAGTTAACCTACATCGTCCAAGTGCCCGGTAGTTAACCTAGATCTTCCAAGTGCCCGGTAGTTAACCTACATAGATCAAGGGCCCCCTAGTTAACCTACATCGTCCAAGGGCCCGCTAGTTAACCTAGATAGTCCAAGTGCCCGCTAGTTAACCTACACAGTCTAAGTGCCCGCTAGTTAACCAAGACAGTTCAAGTGACCACTAGGTTACCTACATAGTCTAAGTGCCTGTTCGTTAACCTCATAGTCCAAATGCCCGCTAGGTAACCTATATAGTCCAAATGCCCGCTAGTGACCCTAATAGTTCAAGTTCCCCGCTAGTTAACCAAGATAGTCCAAGTGCCCGTTAGTTATCCTAGATTGTCCAAGTGCCTGCTAGTAAACCTAGATAGTCCAAGTGCCCGGTAGTTAACCTAGATACTCCAAGTGCCTGCTAGGTAACCTACATAGTGCAAGTGTCCGCTAGTTAACCTACATATTCCACGTGCCCGCTAGTAAACATAGATAGTCCAAATGCCCCTAGGAAACGTACATAGTCCAAGTGCCCGCTAGGTATCCTAGATAGTGCAAGTGCCAGCTAGTTAACCTAGATAGTTCAAGTACCCGCTAAGTAACCTAGATCGTCCAAGGGCCCCCTAGTTAGCCTACATAGTCCAAGAGCCCGCTAGGTAACCTAGATAGTCCAAGGGCCCGTTCGGTAACCTAGATAGTCCAAGGGCCCTTTAGGGAACCTAGATAGTCCAAGGGCCCGATAATAAACCTACATAGTCCATGGGCCCGCTAGTTAACCTATATAGTGCAAGTGTCCGCTAGTTAACGTACATATTCCAAGTGCCCCCTAGTTAACCTACATAATCTAAGTGCCCGTTAGCTAACCTAGGTAGTCCAAGGGCCCGCTAGTTGACCTACATAGTCCAAGTGCTAGCTAGGTAACCTAGATAGTACAAGTGCCCCCTAGGGAACCTAGATAGTCCAAGTGCCTGTTAGCTAACCTAGATAGTCAAAGTGGCGGCTAGGTAACCTACATACTCCAAGTGCCCGTTCGTTAACCTAGATAATCCAAGTGCCCGCTAGGTAACGTAGACAGTCCAAGTGCCCGTTAGTTAACCTACATAGTCCAAGTGCCCGATAGGGAAACTACATAGTCTAAGGGCCCGCTAGTTAACCTACATAGTCCAAGGTCCGCTAGTTAACCTAGATAGTCCAAGTGCTCGCTAGTTAACCTACATAGTACAAGGGGCCGCTAGTTGACCTAGATAGTCCAAGTGCCCGCTAGTTAACCTAGATAGTCCAAGTGCCCGCTAGTTAACCTAAGTAGTCCAAATGTAAGATAGGAATCCTACCTAGTCCAAGTGCCCGCTAGGTAACCTACATAGTCCAAGTGCCCCTTCGTTAACCTAGATAGTCCAAGTGCCCGCTAGTTAACCTAAGTAGTCCAAATGTCCAATAGAGATCCTACATAGTCCAAGTGCCCGCTAGGTAACCTATATAGTCCAAGTGCCCGCTAGGTAACCTACATAGTCCAAGGGCTCACTTGTTAACCTAGATAATCCAAGTGTCCTCTAGTTAACCTACATAGTCCAAGTGCACGCTAGTTAACCTAGATAGTCCAAGTGCCTGCTAGTTAACCTAGATAGTCCAAGTGCCTGCTAGTTAACCTAGATAGTCCAAGTGCCTGCTAGGTAACCTACATAGTGCAAGTGTCCGCTAGTTAACCTACATATTCCAAGTGTCCGCGAGTTAGCATAGACAGTCCAAGTGCCCGCTAGGGAACTTATATAGTCCAAGTGCCCACTAGGTAACCTAGATAGTGCAAGAGCCCGCTAGGTAACCTAGATCGTCCAAGGGCCCCTTAATTAGCCTACATAGTCCAAGTGCCCGTTCGGTAACTAGATACTCCAAGTACCCTTTAGGGAACCTGGATAGTCCAAGGGCCCGCTAGTAAACCTACATAGTCCAAGTGCCCGCTAGTTAACCTACATAATCTAAGTGCCCGTTAGCTAACCAAGATAGTCCAAGGGCCCGTTAGTTGACCTACATAGTCCAAGTGCCCGCTAGGTAGCCTAGATAGTCCAAGTGCCCGTTCGGTAACTAGATACTCCAAGTACCCTTTAGTGAACCTGGATAGTCCAAGGGCCCGCTAGTAAACCTACATAGTCCAAGTGCCCGCTAGTTAACCTACATAATCTAAGTGCCCGTTAGCTAACCAAGATAGTCCAAGGGCCCGCTAGTTGACCTACATAGTCCAAGTGCCAGCTAGGTAACCTAGATAGTACAAGTGCCAGCTAGGGAACCTAGATAGTCCAAGTGCCTGTTAGCTAACCTAGATAATCCAAGAGCCCGCTAGGTAACCTAGACAGTCCAAGTGCCCGCTAGGTTACCTACATAGTCTAAGTGCCCAATCGTTAACCTAGATAGTCCAAGTGCCCGCTAGGAGACCTACATAGTCCAAGGGCCCGAGAGGTAACCTAGATAGTCCAAGTACCCGCTAGATAACCTAGAGTCCAAGTGCTCGCTAGTTAACCTACATAGTCCAAGTGCCCGTATGTAACCTAGATAGTCCAAGTGCCTGCTAGGTAACTTACATTGTCCAAGACCCGCTAGGTAACATAGATAGTCCAAGTTCCCGTTACCTAACCTAGATAGTCCAAGTGCCCGCTAGGCAACCTACATAGTCCAATAGCCCGTTCGTTAACCTAGAAGTCCAAGTGCCCGCTAGGTAACCTAGACAGTACAAGTGCCCGCAAGGTTACCTACATATTCCAAGTGCAAGCTAGTTAACATAGATAGTCCAAGTGCCCGCTAGGGAACGTACATAGTCCAAGTGCCCGCTAGATAACCTAGATAGTGCAAGTGCCCGCTAGTTAACCTAGATAGTTCAAGTACCCGCTAGGTAACCTAGATGGTCCAAGGGCCCGTTCGGTAACCTAGATAGTCTAAGTGCCCTTTAGAGAACCTAGATAGTCCAAGGGCCCGCTATTAAACCTACATAGTCCATGCGCCAGCTAGTTAACCTACATAGTGCAAGTGTCCGCCAGTTAACCTACATATTCCAAGTGCCCGCTAGTTAACCTACATAATCTAAGTGCCCGTTAGCTAACCTAGATGGTCCAAGGGCCCGCTAGTTGACCTACATAGTCCAAGTGCCAGCTAGGTATCCTAGATAGTACAAGTGCCCGCTAGGTAACCTAGATAGTACAAGTGCCCGCTAGGGAACCTAGATAGTCCAAGTGCCTGTTAGCTAACCTAGATAGTCCAAGTGGCGGCTAGTTAACCTACATAGTCCAAGTGCCCGTTCGTTAACCTAGATAATCCAAGTGCCCGCTAGGTAACCTAGACAGTCCAAGTGCCCGCTAGTTAACCTACATAGTCCAAGTGCCCGATAGGGAACCTACATAATCCAAGTGCCCGCAAGGCAACCTACATACTCCAAGTGCCCGTTAGTTAACCTAGATAGTCAAAGTGCCTGCTAGGTAACCTAGATAGTCCAAGTGCCCCTAGGTAACCTACACAGTCCAAGTGCCCGCTAGGCAACCTAAATAGTCCAAATGCCCGCTAGGGAAACTACATAGTCCAAGTGCCCGCTAGTTAACCTAGATAGTCCAAGTGCCTGGTAGTAAACCTACATACCCATGGGCCCGCTAGATAACCTACATAGTGCAAGTGCCCGTTAGTTAACCTAGATCGTGCAAGTGTCCGCTAGTTAACCTACATAGTCCAAGTGCCCGCTAGTTAACCTATATAGTCCAAATGCCCGCTAGTAACCCTAATAGTTCAAGTGCCCGCTAGTTAACCAAGATAGTCCAAGTGCCCGCTAGTTAACCTAGATAGTCCAAGTACCCGCTAGTTAACATAGATAGTCCAAGTACCCACTAGGAAACGTACATAGTCCAAGTGCCCGCTAGGTAAGGTAGATAGTCCAAGTGCCCGCTAGGGAACGTACATAGTCCAAGTGCCCGCTAGGTAACCTAGATAGTCCAAGTGCCCGCTAGTTAACCTACATAGTCCAAGTGCCTGCTAGGTAACCTAGATAGTCCAAGTGCCCACTAGTTAACCTACATAGTCCAAGGTCCCCTTAGGTAACCTAGATAGTCCAAAGGCCTGCTAGGTAACCTACATTGTCCTAGTGCCCCTAGTTAACCTACATTCTCCAAGTGCCCGATAGGGAACCTACGTTGTCCAAGTGCCCGCTAGGTATCCTACATAGTCCAAATGCCCGCTAGTTAACCTACATAGTCCAAGTGCCCGTGAGTTAACCTAGATAATCCAAGTGCCCGCTAGGTAACCTAGATAGTCCAACAGCCCGGTAGGTAAACTACGTACTCCAAGTACCCGCTAGTTAACCTAGATAGTTCAAGTACCCGATAGGTAACCTAGATCGTCCAAGGGCTCCCAAGTTAGCCTACATAGTCCAAGTGCCCGCTAGGTAACCTAGATAGTCCAAGGGCCCATTCAGTAACCTAGATAGTCCAAGGGCCCGCTACTAAACCTACATAGTCCATGGGCCCGCTAGTTAACCTACATAGTGCAAGTGTCAGCGAGTTAACCTACATATTCCAAGTGCCCGCTAGTTAACCTACATAATCTAAGTGCCCGTTAGTTAACCTAGATAGTCCAAGGGTCCGCTAGTTGACCTACATAGTTCAAGTGCCAGCTAGGTAACCTAGATAGTACAAGTGCCCACTAGGGATCCTAGATAGTCCAAGTGCCTGTTAGCTAACCTAGATAGTCCAAGTGGCGGCTAGGTAACCTACATAGTCCAAGTGCCCGTTCGTTAACCTAGATAATCCAAGTGTCCGCTAGGTAACGTAGACAGTCCAAGTGCCCGCTAGTTAACCTACATAGTCCAAGGGCCCGCTCGTTAACCTACATAGTCCAAGGGCCCGCTAGGTAACCTAGATAGTCCAAGTGCCCGCTAGTTAACCTAGATAGACCAAGTGCCCGCTAGGGAACCTACCTAGTCCAAGTGCCCAATAGGGAACCTACATAGTCCAAGTGCCCGCTAGTTAACATAGATAGTCCAAGTACCCACTAGGAAACGTACATAGTCCAAGTGCCCGCTAGGTAAGGTAGATAGTCCAAGTGCCCGCTAGGGAACGTACATAGTCCAAGTGCCCGCTAGGTAACCTAGATAGTCCAAGTGCCCGATAGTTAACCTACATAGTCCAAGTGCCTGCTAGGTAACCTAGATAGTCCAAGTGCCCACTAGTTAACCTACATAGTCCAAGGTCCCCCTAGGTAACCTAGATAGTCCAAAGGTCTGCTAAGTAACCTACATTGTCCTAGTTCCCCCTAATTAACCTACATTCTCCAAGTGCCCGATAGGGAACCTACATAGTCCAAGTGCCCGCTAGTTAACCTACATAGTCCAAGTGCCCGTTAGTTAACCTAGATAATCCAAGTGCCCGCTAGGTAACCTAGATAGTCCAACAGCCCGGTAGGTAACCTATGTACTGCAAGTACCCGCTAGTTAACCTAGATAGTTCAAGTACCCGCTAGGTAACCTAGATCGTCCAAGGGACCCCTAGTTAGCCTACATAATCCAAGTGCCCGCTAGGTAACCTAGATAGTCCAAGGGCCCGTTCGGTAACCTAGATAGTCCAAGTGCCCTTTAGGGAACCTAGATAGTCCAAGGGCCCGCTACTAAACCTACATAGTTCTTGCGCCAGCTAGTTAACTTACATAGTGCAAGTGTCCGCCAGTTAACCTAGATAGTCCAAGGGCCCGCTAGTTGACCTATATAGTCCAAGTGCCAGCTAGGTAACCTAGATAGTACAAGTGCCCGCTAGGGATCCTAGATAGTCCAAGTGCCTGTTAGCTAACCTAGATAGTACAAGTGGCGGCTAGGTAACCTACATAGTCCAAGTGCCCGTTCGTTAACCGAGATAATCCAAGTGCCCGCTAGGTAACGTCGGCAGTCCAAGTGCCCGCTAGTTAACCTACATAGTCCAAGGTCCGCTAGTTAACCTAGATAGTCCAAGTGCTCGCTAGTTAACCTACATAGTACAAGGGCCCGTAGTTGACCTAGATATTCCAAGTGCCCGCTAGGTAACCTACAAAATCTAAGTGCCCGCTGGGTTATCAATATAGTCCAAATGCCCGCTAGGGAACCTACATAGTCCAAGTGCCCGCTAGGTAACCTAGATAGTCCAAGTGCCCTCTAGTTAACCTAGATCGTCCAAGTGCCCGCTAGTTAACCTACATCGTCCAAGGGCCCGCTCTTTAACCTACATAGTCCAAGGTCCGCTAGTTAACCTAGATAGTCCAAGTGCTCGCTAATTAACCTACATAGTACAAGGGCCCGCTAGTTGACCTAGATAGTCCAAGTGCCCGCTAGTTAACATAGATAGTCCAAGTGCCCGCTAGGTATCCTAAGTAGTCCAAATGTCCGATAGGGATCCTACATAGTCCAAGTGCCCGCTAGGTAACCTACATAGTCCAAGTGCCCGTTCGTTAACCAAGATATTCCAAGTGCCCGCTAGGTAACCTAGACTGTCCAAGTGCCCGCTAGGTTACCTACATAGTGCAAGTGCCCGTTCGTTAACCTAGATAGTCCAAGGGCCCGCTAGGTAACGTAGATAGTCCAAGTGCCCGCTAGGTAACCTAGATAGTCCAAGTGCCCGTTACCTAACCTAGATAGTCCAAGTGCCCGTTAGGCAACCTACATAGACCAAGAGCCCGTTCTTTAATCTAGAAGTCCCAGTGCCCGCTAGGTAACCTACATAGTCCAAGTGCGCGCTAGGTAACCTAGATTGTCCAAGTGCCCATTAGCTAACCTAGATACTCCAAGTGCCTGCTAGGTTACCTGCATATTCCAAATGCGCGTTCGTTAACCTAGATACTCCAAGTGCCCACTAGGTAACCTACATAGTCCAAGTGCACGCTAGGTAACCTATATAGTCCAAGTGCCCGCTAGGTAACCTAGATAGTCCAAGGGCCCGCTAGCTAACCTACATAGTCCAAGGGCTCACTCGTTAACTTTGATATTCCAAGTGGCCGCTAGTTAACCTAGATCGTCCAAGTGCCCGCTAGTTAACCTAGATTGTCCAAGTGCCTGCTATTTAACCTACATAGTCTAAGGGCCCACTAGTTAACCTAGATAGTCCAAGTGTCCTCTAGTTAACCTACATAGTCCAAGTGCCCGCTAGGTAACCTAGGTAGTCCAAGGGACCGCTAGTTAACCTACATAGTCCAAGTGCTCACTTGTTAACTTTGATAGTCCAACTGCCCGCTAGTTAACCTAGATAGTCCAAGTGCCCCTAGGGAACGTACATAGTCCAAGTGCCCGCTAGGTAACCTAGATAGTGCAAGTGTCCTCTAGTTAACCTACATAGTCCAAGTGCCCGCTAGGTAACCTGGGTAGTCCAAGGGCCCGCTAGTTAACCTACATAGTCCATAGGCTCACTTGTTAACTTTGATAGTCCAAGTGCCCGCTAGTTAACCTAGATAGTCCAAGTGCCCGCAAGTTAACCTAGATAGTCCAAGTGCCTGCTAGGTAACCTACATAGTGCAAGTGTCCGCTAGTTAACCTACATATTCCTCGTGCCCGCTAGTTAACATAGATAGTCCAAGTGCCCCTAGGGAACGTGCATAGTCCAAGTGCCCGCTAGGTAACCTAGATAGTGAAAGTGTCCTCTAGTTAACCTACATAGTCCAAGTGCCCACTAGGTAACCTAGGTAGGCCAAGGGCCCGCTAGTTAACCTACATAGTCCATAGGCTCACTTGTTAACTTTGATAATCCAAGTGCCCGCTAGTTAAGCTAGATAGTCCAAGTGCCCGCAAGTTAACCTAGATAGTCCAAGTGCCTGCTAGGTAACCTACATAGTGCAAGTGTCCGCTAGTTAACCTACATATTCCTCGTGCCCGCTAGTTAACATAGATAGTCCAAGTGCCCCTAGGGAACGTACATAGTCCAAGTGCCCGCTAGGTAACCTAGATAGTGCAAGTGCCAGCTAGTTAACCTAGATAGTTCAAGTACCCGCTAAGTAACCTAGATCGTCCAACGGCCCCCTAGTTAGCCTACATAGTCCAAGTGCCCGCTATGTAACCTAGATAGTCCAAGTGCCCGTTCGGTAACCTAGATAGTCCAAGTGCCCTTTAGGGAACCTAGATAGTCCAAGGGCCCGCTACTAAACCTACATAGTCCATGGGCCCGCTAGTTAACCTATATAGTGCAAGTGTCCGCTAGTTAACGTACATATTCCAAGTGCCCCCTAGTTAACCTACATAATCTAAGTGCCCGTTAGCTAACCTAGGTAGTCCAAGGGCCCGCTAGTTGACCTACATAGTCCAAGTGCCAGCTAGGTAACCGAAATAGTACAAGTGCCCCCTAGGGAACCTAGATAGTCCAAGTGCCTGTTAGCTAACCTAGATAGTCAAAGTGGCGGCTAGGTAACCTACATACTCCAAGTGCCCGTTCGTTAACCTAGATAATCCAAGTGCCCGCTAGGTAACGTAGACAGTCCAAGTGCCCGTTAGTTAACCTACATAGTCCAAGTGCCCGATAGGGAAACTACATAGTCTAAGGGCCCGCTAGTTAACCTACATAGTCCAAGGTCCGCTAGTTAACCTAGATAGTCCAAGTGCTCGCTAGTTAAGCTACATAGTACAAGGGCCCGCTAGTTGACCTAGATAGTCCAAGTGCACGCTAGTTAACCTAGATAGTCCAAGTGCCTGCTAGTTAACCTAAGTAGTCCAAATGTAAGATAGGAATCCTACCTAGTCCAAGTGCCCGCTAGGTAACCTACATAGTCCAAGTGCCCCTTCGTTAACCTAGATAGTCCAAGAGCCCTCTAGGTAACCTAGACTGTCCAAGTGCCCGCTAGGTTACCTACATAGTCCAAGTGCCCGTTCGTTAACCGAGATAGTCCAAGTGCCCGCTAGTTAACCTAAGTAGTCCAAATGTCCGATAGGGATCCTACATAGTCCAAGTGCCCGCTAGGTAACCTACATAGTCCAAGTGCCCGTTCGTAACCTAGATAGTCCAAGTGCCCTCTAGGAAACCTAGACTGTCCAAGTGCCCGCTAGGTTACCTACATAGTCCAAGTGCCTGTTCGTTAACCTAGATAGTCCAAGTGCCCGCTAGTTAACCTAAGTAGTCCAAATGTCCGATAGGGATCCTACATAGTCCAAGTGCCCGCTAGGTAACCTACATAGTCCAAGTGCCCGTTCGTTAACCTAGATAGTCCAAGTGCCCTCTAGGTAACCTAGACTGTCCAAGTGCCCGCTAGGTTACCTACATAGTCCAAGTGCCCTTTCGTTAACCTAGATAGTCCAAGTGCCCGCTAGGAAACCTACATAGTCCAAGGGCCCGCTAGGTAACCTAGATAGTCCAAGTGCCCGCTAGGTAACCTAGATAGTCCAAGTACCCGCTAGGTAACCTAGAGTCCAAGTGCCCACTAGGTAACCTAGATAGTCAAAGTGCCCGTTAGGTAACCTAGATAGTCCAAGTGCCCGCTAGGTAACTTATATTGACGAAGTTCCCGCTAGGTAACCTAGATAGTCCAAGTGCCCGTTACCTAACCTGGATAGTCCAAGTGCCCGCTAGGCAACCTACATAGTCCAAGAGCCCGTTTTTTGACCTAGAAGTCCAAGTGGTCGCTAGGTAACCTAGACAGTAGAAGTGCCCGCTAGGTTACCTGCATATTCCAAGAGCCCGTTCGTTAACCTAGATAGTTCAAGTGCCCACTAGGTAACCTACATAGTTCAAGTGCCCGCTAGGTAACCTATATAGTCCAAGTGCCCGCTAGGTAACCTACATAGTCCAAGGGTTCACTTGTTAACCTAGATAGTCCAAGTGCCCGCTAGTTAACCTAAGTAGTCCAAATGTCCGATAGGGATCCTACATAGTCCAAGTGCCCGCTAGGTAACCTACATAGTCCAAGTGCCCGTTCGTTAACCTAGATAGTCCAAGTGCCCTCTAGGTAACCTAGACTGTCCAAGTGCCCGCTAGGTTACCTACATAGTCCAAGTGCCCTTTCGTTAACCTAGATAGTCCAAGTGCCCGCTAGGAAACCTACATAGTCCAAGGGCCCGCTAGGTAACCTAGATAGTCCAAGTGCCCGCTAGGTAACCTAGATAGTCCAAGTACCCGCTAGGTAACCTAGAGTCCAAGTGCCCACTAGGTAACCTAGATAGTCAAAGTGCCCATTAGGTAACCTAGATAGTCCAAGTGCCCGCTAGGTAACTTATATTGACGAAGTTCCCGCTAGGTAACCTAGATAGTCCAAGTGCCCGTTACCTAACCTGGATAGTCCAAGTGCCCGCTAGGCAACCTACATAGTCCAAGAGCCCGTTCGTTGACCTAGAAGTCCAAGTGGTCGCTAGGTAACCTAGACAGTAGAAGTGCCCGCTAGGTTACCTGCATATTCCAAGAGCCCGTTCGTTAACCTAGATAGTCCAAGTGCCCACTAGGTAACCTACATAGTTCAAGTGCCCGCTAGGTAACCTATATAGTCCAAGTGCTCGCTAGGTAACCTACATAGTCCAAGGGCTCACTTGTTAACTTTGATAGTCCAAGTGCATGCTAGTTAACCTAGATTGTCCAAGTGCCCGCTAGTTAACCTAGATTATCCAAGTGCCTGCTAGTTAACCTACATAGTCCAAGGGCCCACTAGTTAACCTAGATAATCCAAGTGTCCTCTAGTTAACCTACATAGTCCAAGTGCACGCTAGTTAACATAGATAGTCCAAGTGCCCGCTAGTTAACCTAGATAGTCCAAGTGCCTGCTAGGTAACCTACATAGTGCAAGTGTCCGCTAGTTAACCTACATATTCCAAGTGCCCGCTAGTTAGCATAGTTAGTCCACGTGCCCGCTAGGGAACTTACATAGTCCAAGTGCCCACTATGTAACCTAAATAGTGCAAGTGCCCGCTAGGTAACCTAAATAGTCCAAGTGCCCATTCGGTAACTTGATAATCCAAGTGCCCTTTAGATAACCTGGATAGTCCAAGGGCCCGCAAGTAAACCTACATAGTCCATGGGCCCGCTAGTTAACATACATTGTGCAAGTGTCCGCTAGTTAACTTACATATTCCAAGTGCCCGCTGGTTAACCTATATAATCTAAGTGCCCGTTAGCTAACCAGGATAGTCCAAGGGCCCGCTAGTTGACCTACATAGTCCAAGTGCCAGCTAGGTAACCTAGATAGTACAAGTGCCCGCTAGGGAACCTAGCTAGTCCAAGTGCCTGTTAGCTAACCTAGATAATCCAAGAGCCCGCTAGGTAACCTAGACTGTCCAAGTGCCCGCTAGGTCACCTACATACTCTAAGTGCCCAATCGTTAACCTAGATTGTCCAAGTGCCCGCTAGGAAACCTACATAGTCCAAGGGCCCGATAGGTAACCTAGATAGTCCAAGTACCCGCTAGGTAACCTAGAGTCCAAGTGCTCGCTAGTTAACCTACATAGTCCAAGTGCCCGTATGTAACCTAGATAGTCCAAGTGCATGCTAGGTAACTTACATTGTCCAAGTTCCCGCTAGGTAACCTAGATAGTCCAAGTTCCCGTTACCTAACCTAGATAGTCCAAGTGCCCGCTAGGCAACCTACATAGTCCAATAGCCCGTTCGTTAACCTAGAAGTCCAAGTGCCCACTAGGTAACCTAGACAGTAGATGTGCCCGCAAGGTTACCTACATATTCCAAGTGCAATCTAGTTAACATAAATAGTCCAAGTGCCCGCTAGGGAACGTATATAATCCTAGTGCCCGCTAGGTAACCTAGATAGTGCAAGTGCCCGCTAGTTAACCTAGATAGTTCAAGTACCCGCTAGGTGACCCAGATCGTCCAAGGGCCCGTTCGGTAACCTAGATAGTCTAAGTGCCCTTTAGAGAACCTAGATAGTCCAAGGGCCCGCTATTAAACCTACATAGTACATGTGCCAGCTAGTTAACCTACATAGTGCAAGTGTCCGCCAGTTAACCTACATATTCCAAGTGCCCGCTAGTTAACCTACATAATATAAGTGCCCGTTAGCTAACCTAGATAGTCCAAGGGCCCGCTAGTTGACCTACATAGTCCAAGTGCCAGCTAGGTAACCTAGATAGTACAAGTGCCCGCTAGGGAACCTTGATAGTCCAAGTGCCTGTTAGCTAACCTAGATAGTCCAAGTGGCGGCTAGGTAACCTACATAGTCCAAGTGCCCGTTCGTTAACCTAGATAATCCAAGTGCCCGCTAGGTAACCTAGACAGTCCAAGTGCCCGCTAGTTAACCTACATAGTCCAAGTGCCCGATAGGGAACCTACATAATCCAAGTGCCCGCTAGGCAACCTACATACTCCAAGTGCCCGTTAGTTAACCTAGATAGTCAAAGTGCCTGCTAGGTAACTTAGATAGTCCAAGTGCCCGCTAGGTAACCTACATAGTCCAAATGCCCGCTAGGGAAAGTACAGAGTCCAAGTGCCCGCTAGTTAACCTAGATAGTCCAAGTGCCTGGTAGTAAACCTACATACCCATGGGACCGCTAGATAACCTACATAGTGCAAGGGCCCGTTAGTTAACCTAGATCGTGCAAGTGTCCGCTAGTTAACCTACATAGTCCAAGTGCCAGCTAGTTAACCTATATACCATTTGCCCGCTACCTAACCTAGATAGTCCAAGGGCACGCTAGTTAACCTACATAGTACAAGTGCCCGCTAGGGAGCCTAGATAGTCCAAGTGCCCGCTCTGGAATCTACATAGTCCAAGTGCCTGCTAGGGAACCTACATAGTCCAAGTGCCCGCTCTGGAACATGCATAGTCCAAGTGCCCGCTAGGGAATCTACATAGTCCAAGGGCCCGCTAGTTAACCTACATAGTCCAAGTACACGCTAGTTAACCTAGATCTTCCAGTTCCCGCTAGTTAACCTACAAAGATCAAGGGCCCGCTAGTTAACCTACATAATCCAAGGGCCCGCTAGTTAACCTACATCGTCCAAGGGCCCGCTAGTTAACCTAGATAGTCCAAGTGCCCGCTAGGTAACCTACACAGTCCAAGTGCCCGCTAGGTAACCTAGACAGTTCAAGTGACCACTAGGTAACCTAGATAGTCAAAGTGCCCGTTAGGTAACCTAGATAGTCCAACAGCCCGGTAAGTAACCTATGTACTGCAAGTACCCGCTAGTTAACCTAGATAGTTCAAGTACCCGCTAGGTAACCTAGATCGTCCAAGGGAACCCTAGTTAGCCTACATAATCCAAGTGCCCGCTAGGTAACCTAGATAGTCCAAGGGCCCGTTCGGTAACCTAGATAGTCCAAGTGCCCTTTAGGGAACCTAGATAGTCCAAGGGCCCGCTACTAAACCTACATAGTCCTTGCGCCAGCTAGTTAACTTACATAGTGCAAGTGTCCGCCAGTTAACCTAGATAGTCCAAGGGCCCGCTAGTTGACCTATATAGTCCAAGTGCCAGCTAGGTAACCTAGATAGTACAAGTGCCCGCTAGGGATCCTAGATAGTCCAAGTGCCTGTTAGCTAACCTAGATAGTACAAGTGGCGGCTAGGTAACCTACATAGTCCAAGTGCCCGTTCGTTAACCGAGATAATCCAAGTGCCCGCTAGGTAACGTAGGCAGTCCAAGTGCCCGCTAGTTAACCTACATAGTCCAAGGTCCGCTAGTTAACCTAGATACTCCAAGTGCTCGCTAGTTAACCTACATAGTACAAGGGCCCGTAGTTGACCTAGATATTCCAAGTGCCCGCTAGGTAACCTACAAAATCTAAGTGCCCGCTGGGTTATCAATATAGTCCAAATGCCCGCTAGGGAACCTACATAGTCCAAGTGCCCGCTAGGTAACCTAGATAGTCCAAGTGCCCTCTAGTTAACCTAGATCGTCCAAGTGCCCGCTAGTTAACCTACATCGTCCAAGGGCCCGCTCTTTAACCTACATAGTCCAAGGTCCGCTAGTTAACCTAGATAGTCCAAGTGCTCGCTAATTAACCTACATAGTACAAGGGCCCGCTAGTTGACCTAGATAGTCCAAGTGCCCGCTAGTTAACATAGATAGTCCAAGTGCCCGCTAGGTATCCTAAGTAGTCCAAATGTCCGATAGGGATCCTACATAGTCCAAGTGCCCGCTAGGTAACCTACATAGTCCAAGTGCCCGTTCGTTAACCAAGATAGTCCAAGTGCCCGCTAGGTAACCTAGACTGTCCAAGTGCCCGCTAGGTTACCTACATAGTGCAAGTGCCCGTTCGTTAACCTAGATAGTCCAAGGGCCCGCTAGGTAACGTAGATAGTCCAAGTGCCCGCTAGGTAACCTAGATAGTCCAAGTGCCCGTTACCTAACCTAGATAGTCCAAGTGCCCGTTAGGCAACCTACATAGACCAAGAGCCCGTTCTTTAATCTAGAAGTCCCAGTGCCCGCTAGGTAACCTACATAGTCCAAGTGCGCGCTACGTAACCTAGATTGTCCAAGTGCCCATTAGCTAACCTAGATACTCCAAGTGCCTGCTAGGTTACCTGCATATTCCAAATGCGCGTTCGTTAACCAAGATATTCCAAGTGCCCACTAGGTAACCTACATAGTCCAAGTGCACGCTAGGTAACCTATATAGTCCAAGTGCCCGCTAGGTAACCAAGATAGTCCAAGGGCCCGCTAGCTAACCTACATAGTCCAAGGGCTCACTCGTTAACTTTGATATTCCAAGTGGCCGCTAGTTAACCTAGATCGTCCGAGTGCCCGCTAGTTAACCTAGATTGTCCAAGTGCCTGCTATTTAACCTACATAGTCTAAGGGCCCACTAGTTAACCTAGATAGTCCAAGTGTCCTCTAGTTAACCTACATAGTCCAAGTGCCCGCTAGGTAACCTAGGTAGTCCAAGGGACCGCTAGTTAACCTACATAGTCCAAGTGCTCACTTGTTAACTTTGATAGTCCAACTGCCCGCTAGTTAACCTAGATAGTCCAAGTGCCCCTAGGGAATGTACATAGTCCAAGTGCCCGCTAGGTAACCTAGATAGTGCAAGTGTCCTCTAGTTAACCTACATAGTCCAAGTGCCCGCTAGGTAACCTAGGTAGTCCAAGGGCCCGCTAGTTAACCTACATAGTCCATAGGCTCACTTGTTAACTTTGATAGTCCAAGTGCCCGCTAGTTAACCTAGATAGTCCAAGTGCCCGCAAGTTAACCTAGATAGTCCAAGTGCCTGCTAGGTAACCTACATAGTGCAAGTGTCCGCTAGTTAACCTACATATTCCTCGTGCCCGCTAGTTAACATAGATAGTCCAAGTGCCCCTAGGGAACGTACATAGTCCAAGTGCCCGCTAGGTAACCTAGATAGTGCAAGTGTCCTCTAGTTAACCTACATAGTCCAAGTGCCCACTAGGTAACCTAGGTAGGCCAAGGGCCCGCTAGTTAACCTACATAGTCCATAGGCTCACTTGTTAACTTTGATAATCCAAGTGCCCGCTAGTTAAGCTAGATAGTCCAAGTGCCCGCAAGTTAACCTAGATAGTCCAAGTGCCTGCTAGGTAACCTACATAGTGCAAGTGTCCGCTAGTTAACCTACATATTCCTCGTGCCCGCTAGTTAACATAGATAGTCCAAGTGCCCCTAGGGAACGTACATAGTCCAAGTGCCCGCTAGGTAATCTAGATAGTGCAAGTGCCAGCTAGTTAACCTAGATAGTTCAAGTACCCGCTAAGTAACCTAGATCGTCCAAGGGCCCCCTAGTTAGCCTACATAGTCCAAGTGCCCGCTAGGTAACCTAGATAGTCCAAGTGCCCGTTCGGTAACCTAGATAGTCCAAGTGCCCTTTAGGGAACCTAGATAGTCCAAGGGCCCGCTACTAAACCTACATAGTCCATGGGCCCGCTAGTTAACCTATATAGTGCAAGTGTCCGCTAGTTAACGTACATATTCCAAGTGCCCCCTAGTTAACCTACATAATCTAAGTGCCCGTTAGCTAACCTAGGGAGTCCAAGGGCCCGCTAGTTGACCTACATAGTCCAAGTGCCAGCTAGGTAACCGAAATAGTACAAGTGCCCCCTAGGGAACCTAGATAGTCCAAGTGCCTGTTAGCTAACCTAGATAGTCAAAGTGGCGGCTAGGTAACCTACATACTCCAAGTGCCCGTTCGTTAACCTAGATAATCCAAGTGCCCGCTAGGTAACGTAGACAGTCCAAGTGCCCGTTAGTTAACCTACATAGTCCAAGTGCCCGATAGGGAAACTACATAGTCTAAGGGCCCGCTAGTTAACCTACATAGTCCAAGGTCCGCTAGTTAACCTAGATAGTCCAAGTGCTCGCTAGTTAAGCTACATAGTACAAGGGCCCGCTAGTTGACCTAGATAGTCCAAGTGCACGCTAGTTAACCTAGATAGTCCAAGTGCCTGCTAGTTAACCTAAGTAGTCCAAATGTAAGATAGGAATCCTACCTAGTCCAAGTGCCCGCTAGGTAACCTACATAGTCCAAGTGCCCCTTCGTTAACTTAGATAGTCCAAGAGCCCTCTAGGTAACCTAGACTGTCCAAGTGCCCGCTAGGTTACCTACATAGTCCAAGTGCCCGTTCGTTAACCTAGATAGTCCAAGTGCCCGCTAGTTAACCTAAGTAGTCCAAATGTCCGATAGGGATCCTACATAGTCCAAGTGCCCGCTAGGTAACCTACATAGTCCAAGTGCCCGTTCGTTAACCTAGATAGTCCAAGTGCCCTCTAGGAAACCTAGACTGTCCAAGTGCCCGCTAGGTTACCTACATAGTCCAAGTGCCCGTTCGTTAACCTAGATAGTCCAAGTGCCCGCTAGTTAACCTAAGTAGTCCAAATGTCCGATAGGGATCCTACATAGTCCAAGTGCCCGCTAGGTAACCTACATAGTCCAAGTGCCCGTTCGTTAACCTAGATAGTCCAAGTGCCCTCTAGGTAACCTAGACTGTCCAAGTGCCCGCTAGGTTACCTACATAGTCCAAGTGCCCTTTCGTTAACCTAGATAGTCCAAGTGCCCGCTAGGAAATCTACATAGTCCAAGGGCCCGCTAGGTAACCTAGATAGTCCAAGTACCCGCTAGGTAACCTAGAGTCCAAGTGCCCACTAGGTAACCTAGATAGTCAAAGTGCCCGTTAGGTAACCTAGATAGTCCAAGTGCCCGCTAGGTAACTTATATTGACGAAGTTCCCGCTAGGTAACCTAGATAGTCCAAGTGCCCGTTACCTAACCTGGATAGTCCAAGTGCCCACTAGGCAACCTACATAGTCCAAGAGCCCGTTCGTTGACCTAGAAGTCCAAGTGGTCGCTAGGTAACCTAGACAGTAGAAGTGCCCGCTAGGTTACCTGCATATTCCAAGAGCCCGTTCGTTAACCTAGATAGTCCAAGTGCCCACTAGGTAACCTACATAGTTCAAGTGCCCGCTAGGTAACCTATATAGTCCAAGTGCTCGCTAGGTAACCTACATAGTCCAAGGGCTCACTTGTTAACTTTGATAGTCCAAGTGCATGCTAGTTAACCTAGATTGTCCAAGTGCCCGCTAGTTAACCTAGATTATCCAAGTGCCTGCTAGTTAACCTACATAGTCCAAGGGCCCACTAGTTAACCTAGATAATCCAAGTGTCCTCTAGTTAACCTACATAGTCCAAGTGCACGCTAGTTAACATAGATAGTCCAAGTGCCCGCTAGTTAACCTAGATAGTCCAAGTGCCTGCTAGGTAACCTACATAGTGCAAGTGTCCGCTAGTTAACCTACATATTCCAAGTGCCCGCTAGTTAGCATAGTTAGTCCACGTGCCCGCTAGGGAACTTACATAGTCCAAGTGCCCACTATGTAACCTAAATAGTGCAAGTGCCCGCTAGGTAACCTAAATAGTCCAAGTGCCCATTCGGTAACTAGATAATCCAAGTGCCCTTTAGATAACCTGGATAGTCCAAGGGCCCGCAAGTAAACCTACATAGTCCATGGGCCCGCTAGTTAACATACATTGTGCAAGTGTCCGCTAGTTAACTTACATATTCCAAGTGCCCGCTAGTTAACCTATATAATCTAAGTGCCCGTTAGCTAACCAATATAGTCCAAGGGCCCGCTAGTTGACCTACATAGTCCAAGTGCCAGCTAGGTAACCTAGATAGTACAAGTGCCCGCTAGGGAACCTAGCTAGTCCAAGTGCCTGTTAGCTAACCTAGATAATCCAAGAGCCCGCTAGGTAACCTAGACTGTCCAAGTGCCCGCTAGGTCACCTACATACTCTAAGTGCCCAATCGTTAACCTAGATTGTCCAAGTGCCCGCTAGGAAACCTACATAGTCTAAGGGCCCGATAGGTAACCTAGATAGTCCAAGTACCCGCTAGGTAACCTAGAGTCCAAGTGCTCGCTAGTTAACCTACATAGTCCAAGTGCCCGTATGTAACCTAGATAGTCCAAGTGCATGCTAGGTAACTTACATTGTCCAAGTTCCCGCTAGGTAACCTAGATAGTCCAAGTTCCCGTTACCTAACCTAGATAGTCCAAGTGCCCGCTAGGCAACCTACATAGTCCAATAGCCCGTTCGTTAACCTAGAAGTCCAAGTGCCCACTAGGTAACCTAGACAGTAGATGTGCCCGCAAGGTTACCTACATATTCCAAGTGCAATCTAGTTAACATAGATAGTCCAAGTGCCCGCTAGGGAACGTATATAATCCTAGTGCCCGCTAGGTAACCTAGATAGTGCAAGTGCCCGCTAGTTAACCTAGATAGTTCAAGTACCCGCTAGGTGACCCAGATCGTCCAAGGGCCCGTTCGGTAACCTAGATAGTCTAAGTGCCCTTTAGAGAACCTAGATAGTCCAAGGGCCCGCTATTAAACCTACATAGTCCATGTGCCAGCTAGTTAACCTACATAGTGCAAGTGTCCGCCAGTTAACCTACATATTCCAAGTGCCCGCTAGTTAACCTACATAATATAAGTGCCCGTTAGCTAACCTAGATAGTCCAAGGGCCCGCTAGTTGACCTACATAGTCCAAGTGCCAGCTAGGTAACCTAGTTAGTACAAGTGCCCGCTAGGGAACCTTGATAGTCCAAGTGCCTGTTAGCTAACCTAGATAGTCCAAGTGGCGGCTAGGTAACCTACATAGTCCAAGTGCCCGTTCGTTAACCTAGATAATCCAAGTGCCCGCTAGGTAACCTAGACAGTCCAAGTGCCCGCTAGTTAACCTACATAGTCCAAGTGCCCGATAGGGAACCTACATAATCCAAGTGCCCGCTAGGCAACCTACATACTCCAAGTGCCCGTTAGTTAACCTAGATAGTCAAAGTGCCTGCTAGGTAACTTAGATAGTCCAAGTGCCCGCTAGGTAACCTACATAGTCCAAGTGCCCGCTAGGTAACCTAAATAGTCCAAATGCCCGCTAGGGAAAGTACAGAGTCCAAGTGCCCGCTAGTTAACCTAGATAGTCCAAGTGCCTGGTAGTAAACCTACATACCCATGGGACCGCTAGATAACCTACATAGTGCAAGGGCCCGTTAGTTAACCTAGATCGTGCAAGTGTCCGCTAGTTAACCTACATAGTCCAAGTGCCAGCTAGTTAACCTATATACCATTTGCCCGCTACCTAACCTAGATAGTCCAAGGGCACGCTAGTTAACCTACATAGTACAAGTGCCCGCTAGGGAGCCTAGATAGTCCAAGTGCCCGCTCTGGAATCTACATAGTCCAAGTGCCTGCTAGGGAACCTACATAGTCCAAGTGCCCGCTCTGGAACATGCATAGTCCAAGTGCCCGCTAGGGAATCTACATAGTCCAAGGGCCCGCTAGTTAACCTACATAGTCCAAGTACACGCTAGTTAACCTAGATCTTCCAGTTCCCGCTAGTAAACCTACAAAGATCAAGGGCCCGCTAGTTAACCTACATAGTCCAAGGGCCCGCTAGTTAACCTACATCGTCCAAGGGCCCGCTAGTTAACCTAGATAGTCCAAGTGCCCGCTAGTTAACCTACACAGTCCAAGTGCCCGCTAGGTAACCTAGACAGTTCAAGGGACCACTAGGTTACCTACATAGTCTACGTGCCTGTTCGTTAACCTCATAGTCCAAGTGCCCCCTAGGTAACCTATATAGTCCAAATGCCCGCTAGTGACCCTAATCGTTCAAGTGCCCGCTAGTTAACCAAGATAGTCCATGTGCCCGCTAGTTAACCTAGATAGTCCAAGTACCCGCCAGTTAACATAGATAGTCCAAGTACCCACTAGGAAAGGTACATAGTCCAAGTGCCCGCTAGGTAAGGTAGATAGTCCAAGTGCCTGCTAGGGAACGTACATAGTCCAAGTGCCCGCTAGTTAACCTACATATTCCAAGTGCCTGCTAGGTAACCTAGATAGTCCAAGTGCCCACTAGTTAACCTACATAGTCCAAGGTCCCCCTAGGTAACTTAGATAGTCCAAAGGCCTGATAGGTAACCTACATTGTCCTAGTGCCCCCTAGTTAACCTACATTCTCCAAGTGCCTGATAGGGAACCTACATAGTCCAAGTGCCCGCTAGGTAACCTACATAGTCCAAATGCCCGCTAGTTAACCTACATAGTCCAAGTACCCGTGAGTTAACCTAGATAATCCAAGTGCTCGCTAGGTAACCTAGATAGTCCAACAGCCCGGTAGGTAACCTACGTACTCCAAGTACCCGCTAGTTAACCTAGATAGTTCAAGTACCCGCTAGGTAACCTAGATCATCCAAGGGCTCCCAAGTTAGCCTACATAGTCCAAGTGCCCGCTAGGTAACCTAGATAGTCCAAGGGCCCGTTCGGTAACCTAGATCGTCCAAGGGCCCGCTACTAAACCTACATAGTCCATGGGCCCGCTAGTTAACCTACATAGTGCAAGTTTCCGCTAGTTAACCTACATATTCCAAGTGCCCCCTAGTTAACCTACATAATCTAAGTGCCCATTAGCTAACCTAGGTAGTCCAAGGGCCCGCTAGTTGACCTACATAGTCCAAGTGCCAGCTAGGTAACCTAGATAATACAAGTGCCTGTTAGCTAACCTAGATAGTTCAAGTGGCGGCTAGGTAACCTACATACGCCAAGTGCCCGTTCGTTAACCTAGATAATCCAGGAGCCCCTAGGTAACGTAGACAGTCCAAGTGCCCGCTAGTTAACCTACATAGTCCAAGTGCCCGATAGGGAACCTACATAGTCCAAGGGCCCGCTAGTTAACCTACTTAGTCCAAGGTCTGCTAGTTAACCTAGATAGTCCAAGTGCTCGCTAGTTAACCTACATAGTACAAGGGCCCGCTAGTTGACCTAGATAGTCAGTGCCCGCTAGGTAACCTACAAAGTCTAAGTGCCCGCTAGGTTATCTATATAGTCCAAATGCCCGCTAGGGAACCTACATAGTCCAAGTGCCCGCTAGGTAACCTAGATAGTCCAAGTGCCCTCTAGTGAACCTAGATCGTCCAAGTGCCCGCTAGTTAACCTACATAGTCCAAGGGCCCGCTAGTTAACCTATATAGTCCAAGGTCCGCTAGTTAACCTAGATCGTCCAAGTGCCCGCTAGTTAACCTACATAGTACAAGGGCCCGCTAGTTGACCTAGATAGTCCAAGTGCCCGCTAGGTATCCTAAGTAGTCCAAATGTCCGATAGGGATCCTACATAGTCCAAGTGCCCGTTCGTTAACCTAAATAGTCCAAGTGCCCTCTAGGTAACGTAGACTGTACAAGTGCCCGCTAGGTTACCTACATAATCCAAGTGCCCACTAGGAAACCTACATAGTCCAAGGGCCCGCTAGGTAACCTAGATATTCCAAGTGCCCGCTAGGTAACCTAGATAGTCCAAATGCCCGCCAGGTAACCTAGAGTCCAAGTGCTCGCTAGTTAACCTACATAGTCCATGTGCCCGCTAGATAACCTAGATAGACAAATTGCCCGTTAGGTAACCTAGATAGTCCAAGTGCCCGCTAGGTAACTTACATTGACGAAGTTCCCGCTAGGTAACCTAGATAGTCCAAGTGCCCGTTACCTAACCTGGATAGTCCAAGTTCCCTCTAGGCAACCTACATAGTCCAAGAGCCCGTTCGTTGACCTAGAAGTCCAAGTGCTCGCTAGGTAACCTAGACAGTAGAAGTGCCCGCTAGGTTACCTGCATATTACAAGTGCCCGTTCGTTAACCTAGATAGTCCAAGTGCCCACTAGGTAGCCTACATAGTCCAAGTGCCCGCTAGTTAACCTACATAGTCCAAGTGCCCGATAGGGAACTTACATAGTCCAAGGGCCCACTAGTTAACCTACATAGTCCAAGGTCTGCTAGTTAACCTAGATAGTCCAAGTGCTCGCTAGTTAACCTACATAGTACAAGGGCCCGTTAGTTGACCTAGATAGTCCAAGTGCCCGCTAGGTAACCTACAAAGTCTAAGTGCCCGCTATGTTATCTATATAGCCCAAATGCCCGCTAGGGAAGCTACATAGTCCAAGTACCCGCTAGGTAACCTAGATAGTTCAAGTGCCCTCTAGTGAACCTAGATCGTCCAAGTGCCCGCTAGTTAACCTACATAGTCCAAGGGCCCGATAGTTAACCTATATAGTCCAAGGTCCGCTAGTTAACCTAGATCATCCAAGTGCCCGCTAGTTAACCTACATAGTACAAGGGCCCGCTAGTTGACCTTGATAGTCCAAGTGCCCGCTAGGTAACCTAGATAGTCCAAGTGCCCGCTAGGTATCCTAAGTAGTCCAAATGTCCGATAGGGATCCTACATAATCCATGTGCCCGCTAGGTAACCTACATAGTCCAAGTGCCCGTTCGTTAACCTAGATAGTCCAAGTGCCCTCTAGGTAACGTAGACTGTCCAAGTGCCCGCTAGGTTACCTACATAGTCCAAGGGCCCGCTAGGTAACCTTGATAGTCCAAATGCCCGCTAGGAAACCTAGAGTCCAAGTGCTCGCTAGTTAACCTACATAGTCCATGTGCCCGCTAGGTAACCTAGATAGTCAAAGTGCCCGCTAGGTAACTTACATTGACGAAGTTCCCGCTAGGTAACCTAGATAGTCCAAGTGCCCGTTACCTAACCTGGATAGTCCAAGTTCCCGCTAGGCAACCTACATAGTCCAAGAGCCCGTTCGTTGACCTAGAAGTCCAAGTGCTCGCAAGGTAACCTAGACAGTAGAAGTGCCCGCTAGGTTACCTGCATATTACAAGTGCCCGTTCGTTAACCTAGATAGTCCAAATGCCCACTAGGTAACCTACATAGTCCAACTGCCCGCTAGGTAACCTATATAGTCCAACTGCCCGCTAGGTAACCTACACAGTCCAAGGGCTCACTTGTTAACTTTGATAGTCCAAGTGCCCGCTAGTTAACCTAGATTGTTCAAGCAACTGCTAGTTAACCTACATAGTCCAAGGGCCCACTAGTTAACCTAGATAATCCAAGTGTCCTCTAGTTAGCCTACATAGTCCAAGTACCCGCTAGTTAACCTATATACCAAGTGCCCGCTACGTAACCTAGATAGTCCGAGGGCGCGCTAGTTAACCTACGTAGACTAAGTGCCCGCTAGGCAACCTAGATAGTCCAAGTGCCCACTAAGGAACCTACATAATCCAAGTGCACGGTAGTTAACCTAGACATTCCAAGTGCCCGCTAGTTAACCTAGATAGTCCAAGTGCCTGCTAGGTAACCTACATAGTGCCAGTGTCCACTAGTTAACCTACATATTCCAAGTGCCCGCTAGTTAACATAGACAGTCCAAGTGCCCGCTAGGGAACTTACATAGTCCAAGTGCCCACTAGGTAACCTAGATAGTGCAAGTGCCCGCTAGGTAACCTAGATCGTCCAAAGGCCCCCTAGTTAGCCTACATATTCCAAGTGCCCGCTAGGTAACCTAGATAGTCCAAGTGCCCGTTCGGTAACTAGATAGTCCAAGTGCCCTTTAGGGAACCTGGATAGTCCAAGGGCCCGCTAGTAAACCTACATAGTGCAAGTGTCCGCTAGTTAACCTACATAGTCCAAGTGCCCGGTAGTTAACTTACATAGTTCAAGTGTCCGTAGGGAACATACAGAGTCCAAGTGCCAGCTAGGGAACCTACATAGTCCAAGTGCCCGCTAGTTAATCTACATAGTTCAAGTGCCCGCTAGTTAACCTACATAATCCAAGTACCCGCTAGTTAACCTAGATCGTCCAAGTGTCCGCTAATTAACGTACATAGTACAAGTGCCCGCTAGGGAACCTAGATAGTCTAAGTGCCCGCTCTTGAACCTACATAGTCCAAGTGACTGCTAGGGAACCTACATAGTCCAAGTGCCCGCTCTCGAACATACATAGTCCAAGTGCCCGCTAGGGAATCTACATAGTCCAATGTCCCGCTAGTTAACGTAGATAGTCCAAGTGCCGCTAGTTAATCTACATAGTCCAAGTGCCCTCTAGGTAACCTACATAGTCCAAGGGCACGCTAGTTAACCTACATAGTCCAAGGGCCCCCTAGTTAACCTAGATAGTCCAAGTGCCCGCTAGGTAACCTAGACATTTCAAGTGACCACTAGGTTACCTACATAGTCCAAGTGCCCGTTCGTTAACCTACATAGTCCAAGTGCCCGCTAGGTAACCAATATAGTCCATATGCCCGCTAGGGGCCCTAATAGTCCATATGTCCGCTAGTTAACCTAGATAGTCCAAGTGCTCGCTAGTTAACCTAGATAGACCAAGTGCCCGCTAGGGAACATATCTAGTCCAAGTACCCGCTAGGAAAAGTACATAGTCCAAGTGCCCGCTAGGTAACGTACATAGTCCAAGTGCCCGCTAGGTAACGTAGATAGTCCAAGTGCCCGCTAGGGAACGTACATAGTCCAAGTGCCTGCTAGGTAACCTAGATAGTACAAGTGCCCACTAGTTAACCTACATAGTCCAGGTTTCCCCTAGGTAACCTAGATAGTCCAAGGACCCGCTAGGTAACCTACAACATAGTCCTAGTGCCCCCTAGTTAACCTACATTGTCCAAGTGCCCGATAGGGAACCTACATAGTCCAAGTGCCCGCTAGGTAACCTACATAGTCCAAATACCCTCTAGTTAATCTACATAGTCCAAGTGCCCGATAGGGAACCTAAATAATCCAAGTGCCCGCTAGGGAACCTACATTGTCCAAGTGCCCGTTAGTTAACCTAGATAGTCCAAGTCCCTGCTTGGTAAACTAGATAGTCCAACAGCCGCTAGGTAACCTACATACACTAAAAACCCGCTATAACGTAGATAGTTCAAGTGCCAGCTAGGTAACCTTGATAGTCCATGTGCCGCTATGTAACCTACAAAGTCAAAGTGCCCGCTGGGTTATCTATATAGTCCAAATGCCAGCTAGGGAATCTACATAGTCCAAGGGCCCGCTAGTTAACGTAGATAGTCCAAGTGCCGCTAGTTAATCTACATAGCCCAATGGACTGCTAGTTAACCTACATAGTCCAAGTACCCGCTAAGAAACCTAGATATTCCAAGTGCATGCTAGTTAACCTAGATAGTCGAAGTGCCCTCTAGTTAACCTAGATCGTCCAATTGCCCGCAAAGAAACCTAGATAGTCCAAGTGCCCGTTACCTAACCTAGATAGTCCAATTGCCCGCTATGCATTATACATAGTCCAACTGCCCGCTAGTTAACCTAGATAGTCCAAGTACCCGCTGGTTTACATAGATAGTCCAAGTACCCACTAGGAAACGTACATAGTCCAAGTGTCCGCTAGGTAAGGTAGATAGTCCAAGTGCCCGCTAGGGAACGTACATAGTCCAAGTGCCCGCTAGGTAACCTAGAGAGTCCAAGTGCCCGCTAGTTAACCTACATAGTCCAAGTGCCCGCTAGTTAACTTACATACTTCAAGTGTCCGTAGGGAACATACAGAGTCCAAGTGCCCGCTAGGGAACCTACATAGTCCAAGTGCACGCTAGTTAACCTAGATTGTCCAAGTGCCCGCTAGTTAACCTAGATAGTCCAAGTGCCCGCTAGGTAACCTACATAGTGCAAGTGTCCGCTAGTTAACCTACATATTCCAATTGCCCGCTAGTTAAAATAGATAGTCCAAGTGCCCGTTAGGGAACTTACATAGTCCAAGTGCCCGCTAGGTAACCTAGATACTGCAATTGAACGCTAGTTAACCTAGATAGTCCAAGTACCCGCTAGGTAACCTAGATCGTCCAAGGGCCCCTTAGTTAGCCTACATAGTCCAAGTGCCTGCTAGGTAACCTAGATATTCCAAGTGCCCGTTCGGTAACCTAGATAGTCCAAGTGCCCTTTAGGGAACCTAGATAGTCCAAGGGCCCGCTAGTAAACCTACATAGTCCATGGGCCTGCTAGTTAACCTTCATAGTGCAAGTGTCCGCTACTTGACCTACATATTCCAAGTGCCCGCTAGTTAACCTACATAATCGAAGTGCCCGTTGGCTAACCTAGATAGTCCAAGGGCCCGCTCGTTGACCTACATAGTCCAAGTGCCCGCTAGTTAACCTAGATAGTCCAAGTGACAGCTAGGTAACCTACATAGTGCAAGTGTCCGCTAGTTAACCTACATAATCCAAGTGCCCGCTAGTTAACATAGATAGTCCAAGTGCCCGCTAGGGAACGTACATAATCCAAGTGCCCGCTAGGTAACCTAGATACTGCAAGTGCCCGCTAGTTAACCTAGATAGTTCAAGTACCCACTAGGAAACCTAGATCGTCAAAGGGCCAGTAGTTAGCCTACATAGTCCAAGTGCCCGCTAGGTAACCTAGATAGTCCAAGGGCCCGCTAGTAAACCTACATAGTCCATGGGCCCGCTAGTTAACCTTCATAGTGCAAGTGTCCGCTACTTAACCTACATATTCCAATTTCCCGCTATTTAACCTACATACTCTAAGTGCCCGTTGGCTAACCTAGATAGTCCAAGGGCCCGCTAGTTGACCTACATAGTCCATGCCATCTAGGTAACCTAGATAGTACAAGTGCCCGCTAGGGAACCTAGATAGTCCAAGTGCCTGTTAGCTAACCTAGATAGTCGAAGTGGCGGCTAGGTAACCTACATAGTCCTAGTGCCCTTTTGTTAACCTAGATAATCCAAGTGCCCACTAGGTAACCTAGACAGTCCAAGTGCCCGCTAGTTAACCTACATAGTCCAAGTGCCCGATAGGGAACCTACATAATACAAGTGCCCACTAGGCAACCTACATTTTCCAAGTGCCCGTTAGTTAACCTAGATAGTCAAATTGCCTGCTAGGTAACCTAGATAGTCCAAGTGCCTGCTAGGTAACCTACATAGTCCAAGTGCCCGCTAGGTAACCTAAATAGTCCAAATGCCCGCTAGTTAACCTACATAGTCCAAGTGCCCGATAGGGAACCTACATAATCCAAGTGCCCACTAGGCAACCTACATTTTCCAAGTGCCCGTTAGTTAACCTAGATAGTCAAATTGCCTGCTAGGTAACCTAGATAGTCCAAGTGCCTGCTAGGTAACCTACATAGTCCAAGTGCCCGCTAGGTAACCTAAATAGTCCAAATGCCTGCTAGGGAAACTACATAGTCCATGTGCCTGCTAGTTAACCAAGATAGTCCAAGTGCCTGCTAGTAAACCTTCATAATCCATGGGCCCGCTAGTTAACCTACATAGTGCAAAGGCCCTCTAGTTAACCTACATAGTCCAAGTGCCCGCTAGTTAACCTAGATAGTCCAAGTGCCCGCTTGTTAACCTACATAGTCTAAGTGCCCGCTCGGTAACCTAGACAGTTCAAGTGACCACTAGGTTACCTACATAGTCCAAGTGCCCGTTCGTTAACCTACATAGTCCAAGTGCCCGCTAGGTAACCAATATAGTCCAAATGCCCGCTAGGGGCCCTAATATTCCAAATGCCCGCTAGTTAACCTAGTTAGTCCAAGTGCTCGCTAGTTAACCTAGATAGTCCAAGTGCCCGCTAGTTAACCTAGATAGACCAAGTGCCCGCTAGGGAACCTATCTAGTCCAAGTACCCGCTAGGAAACGTACATTGTCCAAGTGCCCGCTAGGTAACGTAGATAGTCCAAGTGCCCGCTAGGGAACGTACGTAGTCCAAGTGCCCGCTAGGAAACCTAGATAGTCCAAGTGCCCACTAGTTAACCTACATAGTCCAGGTTCCCCCTAGGTAACCTAGATAGTCCAAGGGCCCGCTAGGTAACCTACATTGTCCTAGTGCCCCCTAGTTAACCTACATTCTCCAAGTGCCCGATAGGGAACCTACATAGAACAAGTGCCCGCTAGGTAACCTACATAGTCCAAATACCCTCTAGTTAATCTACATAGTCCAAGTGCCCGATAGGGAACCTAAATAATCCAAGTGCCCGCTAGGGAACCTACATTGTCCAAGTGCCCGTTAGTTAACCTAGATAGTCCAAGTCCCTGCTTGGTAAACTAGATAGTCCAACAGCCGCTAGGTAACCTACATACACTAAAAACCCGCTATAACGTAGATAGTTCAAGTGCCAGCTAGGTAACCTTGATAGTCCATGTGCCGCTATGTAACCTACAAAGTCAAAGTGCCCGCTGGGTTATCTATATAGTCCAAATGCCAGCTAGGGAATCTACATAGTCCAAGGGCCCGCTAGTTAACGTAGATAGTCCAAGTGCCGCTAGTTAATCTACATAGCCCAATGGACTGCTAGTTAACCTACATAGTCCAAGTACCCGCTAAGAAACCTAGATATTCCAAGTGCACGCTAGTTAACCTAGATAGTCGAAGTGCCCTCTAGTTAACCTAGATCGTCCAATTGCCCGCAAAGAAACCTAGATAGTCCAAGTGCCCGTTACCTAACCTAGATAGTCCAATTGCCCGCTATGCATCATACATAGTCCAACTGCCCGCTAGTTAACCTAGATAGTCCAAGTACCCGCTGGTTTACATAGATAGTCCAAGTACCCACTAGGAAACGTACATAGTCCAAGTGTCCGCTAGGTAAGGTAGATAGTCCAAGTGCCCGCTAGGGAACGTACATAGTCCAAGTGCCCGCTAGGTAACCTAGAGAGTCCAAGTGCCCGCTAGTTAACCTACATAGTCCAAGTGCCCGCTAGTTAACTTACATACTTCAAGTGTCCGTAGGGAACATACAGAGTCCAAGTGCCCGCTAGGGAACCTACATAGTCCAAGTGCACGCTAGTTAACCTAGATTGTCCAAGTGCCCGCTAGTTAACCTAGATAGTCCAAGTGCCCGCTAGGTAACCTACATAGTGCAAGTGTCCGCTAGTTAACCTACATATTCCAATTGCCCGCTAGTTAAAATAGATAGTCCAAGTGCCCGTTAGGGAACTTACATAGTCCAAGTGCCCGCTAGGTAACCTAGATACTGCAATTGAACGCTAGTTAACCTAGATAGTCCAAGTACCCGCTAGGTAACCTAGATCGTCCAAGGGCCCCTTAGTTAGCCTACATAGTCCAAGTGCCTGCTAGGTAACCTAGATATTCCAAGTGCCCGTTCGGTAACCTAGATAGTCCAAGTGCCCTTTAGGGAACCTAGATAGTCCAAGGGCCCGCTAGTAAACCTACATAGTCCATGGGCCTGCTAGTTAACCTTCATAGTGCAAGTGTCCGCTACTTGACCTACATATTCCAAGTGCCCGCTAGTTAACCTACATAATCGAAGTGCCCGTTGGCTAACCTAGATAGTCCAAGGGCCCGCTCGTTGACCTACATAGTCCAAGTGCCCGCTAGTTAACCTAGATAGTCCAAGTGACAGCTAGGTAACCTACATAGTGCAAGTGTCCGCTAGTTAACCTACATAATCCAAGTGCCCGCTAGTTAACATAGATAGTCCAAGTGCCCACTAGGGAACGTACATAATCCAAGTGCCCGCTAGGTAACCTAGATACTGCAAGTGCCCGCTATTTAACCTAGATAGTTCAAGTACCCACTAGGAAACCTAGATCATCAAAGGGCCAGTAGTTAGCCTACATAGTCCAAGTGCCCGCTAGGTAACCTAGATAGTCCAAGTGCCCGCTAGGTAACCTAGACATTTCAAGTGACCACTAGGTTACCTACATAGTCCAAGTGCCCGTTCGTTAACCTACATAGTCCAAGTGCCCGCTAGGTAACCAATATAGTCCATATGCCCGCTAGGGGCCCTAATAATCCATATGTCCGCTAGTTAACCTAGATAGTCCAAGTGCTCGCTAGTTAACCTAGATAGACCAAGTGCCCGCTAGGGAACATATCTAGTCCAAGTACCCGCTAGGAAAAGTACATAGTCCAAGTGCCCGCTAGGTAACGTACATAGTCCAAGTGCCCGCTAGGTAACGTAGATAGTCCAAGTGCCCGCTAGGGAACGTACATAGTCCAAGTGCCTGCTAGGTAACCTAGATAGTACAAGTGCCCACTAGTTAACCTACATAGTCCAGGTTTCCCCTAGGTAACCTAGATAGTCCAAGGACCCGCTAGGTAACCTACAACATAGTCCTAGTGCCCCCTAGTTAACCTATATTGTCCAAGTGCCCGATAGGGAACCTACATAGTCCAAGTGCCCGCTAGGTAATCTACATAGTCCAAATACCCTCTAGTTAATCTACATAGTCCAAGTGCCCGATAGGGAACCTAAATAATCCAAGTGCCCGCTAGGGAACCTACATTGTCCAAGTGCCCGTTAGTTAACCTAGATAGTCCAAGTCCCTGCTTGGTAAACTAGATAGTCCAACAGCCGCTAGGTAACCTACATACACTAAAAACCCGCTATAACGTAGATAGTTCAAGTGCCAGCTAGGTAACCTTGATAGTCCATGTGCCGCTATGTAACCTACAAAGTCAAAGTGCCCGCTGGGTTATCTATATAGTCCAAATGCCAGCTAGGGAATCTACATAGTCCAAGGGCCCGCTAGTTAACGTAGATAGTCCAAGTGCCGCTAGTTAATCTACATAGCCCAATGGACTGCTAGTTAACCTACATAGTCCAAGTACCCGCTAAGAAACCTAGATATTCCAAGTGCACGCTAGTTAACCTAGATAGTCGAAGTGCCCTCTAGTTAACCTAGATCGTCCAATTGCCCGCAAAGAAACCTAGATAGTCCAAGTGCCCGTTACCTAACCTAGATAGTCCAATTGCCCGCTATGCATCATACATAGTCCAACTGCCCGCTAGTTAACCTAGATAGTCCAAGTACCCGCTGGTTTACATAGATAGTCCAAGTACCCACTAGGAAACGTACATAGTCCAAGTGTCCGCTAGGTAAGGTAGATAGTCCAAGTGCCCGCTAGGGAACGTACATAGTCCAAGTGCCCGCTAGGTAACCTAGAGAGTCCAAGTGCCCGCTAGTTAACCTACATAGTCCAAGTGCCCGCTAGTTAACTTACATACTTCAAGTGTCCGTAGGGAACATACAGAGTCCAAGTGCCCGCTAGGGAACCTACATAGTCCAAGTGCACGCTAGTTAACCTAGATTGTCCAAGTGCCCGCTAGTTAACCTAGATAGTCCAAGTGCCCGCTAGGTAACCTACATAGTGCAAGTGTCCGCTAGTTAACCTACATATTCCAATTGCCCGCTAGTTAAAATAGATAGTCCAAGTGCCCGTTAGGGAACTTACATAGTCCAAGTGCCCGCTAGGTAACCTAGATACTGCAATTGAACGCTAGTTAACCTAGATAGTCCAAGTACCCGCTAGGTAACCTAGATCGTCCAAGGGCCCCTTAGTTAGCCTACATAGTCCAAGTGCCTGCTAGGTAACCTAGATATTCCAAGTGCCCGTTCGGTAACCTAGATAGTCCAAGTGCCCTTTAGGGAACCTAGATAGTCCAAGGGCCCGCTAGTAAACCTACATAGTCCATGGGCCTGCTAGTTAACCTTCATAGTGCAAGTGTCCGCTACTTGACCTACATATTCCAAGTGCCCGCTAGTTAACCTACATAATCGAAGTGCCCGTTGGCTAACCTAGATAGTCCAAGGGCCCGCTCGTTGACCTACATAGTCCAAGTGCCCGCTAGTTAACCTAGATAGTCCAAGTGACAGCTAGGTAACCTACATAGTGCAAGTGTCCGCTAGTTAACCTACATAATCCAAGTGCCCGCTAGTTAACATAGATAGTCCAAGTGCCCGCTAGGGAACGTACATAATCCAAGTGCCCGCTAGGTAACCTAGATACTGCAAGTGCCCGCTAGTTAACCTAGATAGTTCAAGTACCCACTAGGAAACCTAGATCATCAAAGGGCCAGTAGTTAGCCTACATAGTCCAAGTGCCCGCTAGGTAACCTAGATAGTCCAAGTGCCCGCTAGGTAACCTAGACATTTCAAGTGACCACTAGGTTACCTACATAGTCCAAGTGCCCGTTCGTTAACCTACATAGTCCAAGTGCCCGCTAGGTAACCAATATAGTCCATATGCCCGCTAGGGGCCCTAATAGTCCATATGTCCGCTAGTTAACCTAGATAGTCCAAGTGCTCGCTAGTTAACCTAGATAGACCAAGTGCCCGCTAGGGAACATATCTAGTCCAAGTACCCGCTAGGAAAAGTACATAGTCCAAGTGCCCGCTAGGTAACGTACATAGTCCAAGTGCCCGCTAGGTAACGTAGATAGTCCAAGTGCCCGCTAGGGAACGTACATAGTCCAAGTGCCTGCTAGGTAACCTAGATAGTACAAGTGCCCACTAGTTAACCTACATAGTCCAGGTTTCCCCTAGGTAACCTAGATAGTCCAAGGACCCGCTAGGTAACCTACAACATAGTCCTAGTGCCCCCTAGTTAACCTATATTGTCCAAGTGCCCGATAGGGAACCTACATAGTCCAAGTGCCCGCTAGGTAATCTACATAGTCCAAATACCCTCTAGTTAATCTACATAGTCCAAGTGCCCGATAGGGAACCTAAATAATCCAAGTGCCCGCTAGGGAACCTACATTGTCCAAGTGCCCGTTAGTTAACCTAGATAGTCCAAGTCCCTGCTTGGTAAACTAGATAGTCCAACAGCCGCTAGGTAACCTACATACACTAAAAACCCGCTATAACGTAGATAGTTCAAGTGCCAGCTAGGTAACCTTGATAGTCCATGTGCCGCTATGTAACCTACAAAGTCAAAGTGCCCGCTGGGTTATCTATATAGTCCAAATGCCAGCTAGGGAATCTACATAGTCCAAGGGCCCGCTAGTTAACGTAGATAGTCCAAGTGCCGCTAGTTAATCTACATAGCCCAATGGACTGCTAGTTAACCTACATAGTCCAAGTACCCGCTAAGAAACCTAGATATTCCAAGTGCACGCTAGTTAACCTAGATAGTCGAAGTGCCCTCTAGTTAACCTAGATCGTCCAATTGCCCGCAAAGAAACCTAGATAGTCCAAGTGCCCGTTACCTAACCTAGATAGTCCAATTGCCCGCTATGCATCATACATAGTCCAACTGCCCGCTAGTTAACCTAGATAGTCCAAGTACCCGCTGGTTTACATAGATAGTCCAAGTACCCACTAGGAAACGTACATAGTCCAAGTGTCCGCTAGGTAAGGTAGATAGTCCAAGTGCCCGCTAGGGAACGTACATAGTCCAAGTGCCCGCTAGGTAACCTAGAGAGTCCAAGTGCCCGCTAGTTAACCTACATAGTCCAAGTGCCCGCTAGTTAACTTACATACTTCAAGTGTCCGTAGGGAACATACAGAGTCCAAGTGCCCGCTAGGGAACCTACATAGTCCAAGTGCACGCTAGTTAACCTAGATTGTCCAAGTGCCCGCTAGTTAACCTAGATAGTCCAAGTGCCCGCTAGGTAACCTACATAGTGCAAGTGTCCGCTAGTTAACCTACATATTCCAATTGCCCGCTAGTTAAAATAGATAGTCCAAGTGCCCGTTAGGGAACTTACATAGTCCAAGTGCCCGCTAGGTAACCTAGATACTGCAATTGAACGCTAGTTAACCTAGATAGTCCAAGTACCCGCTAGGTAACCTAGATCGTCCAAGGGCCCCTTAGTTAGCCTACATAGTCCAAGTGCCTGCTAGGTAACCTAGATATTCCAAGTGCCCGTTCGGTAACCTAGATAGTCCAAGTGCCCTTTAGGGAACCTAGATAGTCCAAGGGCCCGCTAGTAAACCTACATAGTCCATGGGCCTGCTAGTTAACCTTCATAGTGCAAGTGTCCGCTACTTGACCTACATATTCCAAGTGCCCGCTAGTTAACCTACATAATCGAAGTGCCCGTTGGCTAACCTAGATAGTCCAAGGGCCCGCTCGTTGACCTACATAGTCCAAGTGCCCGCTAGTTAACCTAGATAGTCCAAGTGACAGCTAGGTAACCTACATAGTGCAAGTGTCCGCTAGTTAACCTACATAATCCAAGTGCCCGCTAGTTAACATAGATAGTCCAAGTGCCCGCTAGGGAACGTACATAATCCAAGTGCCCGCTAGGTAACCTAGATACTGCAAGTGCCTGCTAGTTAACCTAGATAGTTCAAGTACCCACTAGGAAACCTAGATCATCAAAGGGCCAGTAGTTAGCCTACATAGTCCAAGTGCCCGCTAGGTAACCTAGATAGTCCAAGTGCCCGCTAGGTAACCTAGACATTTCAAGTGACCACTAGGTTACCTACATAGTCCAAGTGCCCGTTCGTTAACCTACATAGTCCAAGTGCCCGCTAGGTAACCAATATAGTCCATATGCCCGCTAGGGGCCCTAATAGTCCATATGTCCGCTAGTTAACCTAGATAGTCCAAGTGCTCGCTAGTTAACCTAGATAGACCAAGTGCCCGCTAGGGAACATATCTAGTCCAAGTACCCGCTAGGAAAAGTACATAGTCCAAGTGCCCGCTAGGTAACGTACATAGTCCAAGTGCCCGCTAGGTAACGTAGATAGTCCAAGTGCCCGCTAGGGAACGTACATAGTCCAAGTGCCTGCTAGGTAACCTAGATAGTACAAGTGCCCACTAGTTAACCTACATAGTCCAGGTTTCCCCTAGGTAACCTAGATAGTCCAAGGACCCGCTAGGTAACCTACAACATAGTCCTAGTGCCCCCTAGTTAACCTATATTGTCCAAGTGCCCGATAGGGAACCTACATAGTCCAAGTGCCCGCTAGGTAATCTACATAGTCCAAATACCCTCTAGTTAATCTACATAGTCCAAGTGCCCGATAGGGAACCTAAATAATCCAAGTGCCCGCTAGGGAACCTACATTGTCCAAGTGCCCGTTAGTTAACCTAGATAGTCCAAGTCCCTGCTTGGTAAACTAGATAGTCCAACAGCCGCTAGGTAACCTACATACACTAAAAACCCGCTATAACGTAGATAGTTCAAGTGCCAGCTAGGTAACCTTGATAGTCCATGTGCCGCTATGTAACCTACAAAGTCAAAGTGCCCGCTGGGTTATCTATATAGTCCAAATGCCAGCTAGGGAATCTACATAGTCCAAGGGCCCGCTAGTTAACGTAGATAGTCCAAGTGCCGCTAGTTAATCTACATAGCCCAATGGACTGCTAGTTAACCTACATAGTCCAAGTACCCGCTAAGAAACCTAGATATTCCAAGTGCACGCTAGTTAACCTAGATAGTCGAAGTGCCCTCTAGTTAACCTAGATCGTCCAATTGCCCGCAAAGAAACCTAGATAGTCCAAGTGCCCGTTACCTAACCTAGATAGTCCAATTGCCCGCTATGCATCATACATAGTCCAACTGCCCGCTAGTTAACCTAGATAGTCCAAGTACCCGCTGGTTTACATAGATAGTCCAAGTACCCACTAGGAAACGTACATAGTCCAAGTGTCCGCTAGGTAAGGTAGATAGTCCAAGTGCCCGCTAGGGAACGTACATAGTCCAAGTGCCCGCTAGGTAACCTAGAGAGTCCAAGTGCCCGCTAGTTAACCTACATAGTCCAAGTGCCCGCTAGTTAACTTACATACTTCAAGTGTCCGTAGGGAACATACAGAGTCCAAGTGCCCGGTAGGGAACCTACATAGTCCAAGTGCACGCTAGTTAACCTAGATTGTCCAAGTGCCCGCTAGTTAACCTAGATAGTCCAAGTGCCCGCTAGGTAACCTACATAGTGCAAGTGTCCGCTAGTTAACCTACATATTCCAATTGCCCGCTAGTTAAAATAGATAGTCCAAGTGCCCGTTAGGGAACTTACATAGTCCAAGTGCCCGCTAGGTAACCTAGATACTGCAATTGAACGCTAGTTAACCTAGATAGTCCAAGTACCCGCTAGGTAACCTAGATCGTCCAAGGGCCCCTTAGTTAGCCTACATAGTCCAAGTGCCTGCTAGGTAACCTAGATATTCCAAGTGCCCGTTCGGTAACCTAGATAGTCCAAGTGCCCTTTAGGGAACCTAGATAGTCCAAGGGCCCGCTAGTAAACCTACATAGTCCATGGGCCTGCTAGTTAACCTTCATAGTGCAAGTGTCCGCTACTTGACCTACATATTCCAAGTGCCCGCTAGTTAACCTACATAATCGAAGTGCCCGTTGGCTAACCTAGATAGTCCAAGGGCCCGCTCGTTGACCTACATAGTCCAAGTGCCCGCTAGTTAACCTAGATAGTCCAAGTGACAGCTAGGTAACCTACATAGTGCAAGTGTCCGCTAGTTAACCTACATAATCCAAGTGCCCGCTAGTTAACATAGATAGTCCAAGTGCCCGCTAGGGAACGTACATAATCCAAGTGCCCGCTAGGTAACCTAGATACTGCAAGTGCCCGCTAGTTAACCTAGATAGTTCAAGTACCCACTAGGAAACCTAGATCATCAAAGGGCCAGTAGTTAGCCTACATAGTCCAAGTGCCCGCTAGGTAACCTAGATAGTCCAAGTGCCCGCTAGGTAACCTAGACATTTCAAGTGACCACTAGGTTACCTACATAGTCCAAGTGCCCGTTCGTTAACCTACATAGTCCAAGTGCCCGCTAGGTAACCAATATAGTCCATATGCCCGCTAGGGGCCCTAATAGTCCATATGTCCGCTAGTTAACCTAGATAGTCCAAGTGCTCGCTAGTTAACCTAGATAGACCAAGTGCCCGCTAGGGAACATATCTAGTCCAAGTACCCGCTAGGAAAAGTACATAGTCCAAGTGCCCGCTAGGTAACGTACATAGTCCAAGTGCCCGCTAGGTAACGTAGATAGTCCAAGTGCCCGCTAGGGAACGTACATAGTCCAAGTGCCTGCTAGGTAACCTAGATAGTACAAGTGCCCACTAGTTAACCTACATAGTCCAGGTTTCCCCTAGGTAACCTAGATAGTCCAAGGACCCGCTAGGTAACCTACAACATAGTCCTAGTGCCCCCTAGTTAACCTATATTGTCCAAGTGCCCGATAGGGAACCTACATAGTCCAAGTGCCCGCTAGGTAACCTACATAGTCCAAATACCCTCTAGTTAATCTACATAGTCCAAGTGCCCGATAGGGAACCTAAATAATCCAAGTGCCCGCTAGGGAACCTACATTGTCCAAGTGCCCGTTAGTTAACCTAGATAGTCCAAGTCCCTGCTTGGTAAACTAGATAGTCCAACAGCCGCTAGGTAACCTACATACACTAAAAACCCGCTATAACGTAGATAGTTCAAGTGCCAGCTAGGTAACCTTGATAGTCCATGTGCCGCTATGTAACCTACAAAGTCAAAGTGCCCGCTGGGTTATCTATATAGTCCAAATGCCAGCTAGGGAATCTACATAGTCCAAGGGCCCGCTAGTTAACGTAGATAGTCCAAGTGCCGCTAGTTAATCTACATAGCCCAATGGACTGCTAGTTAACCTACATAGTCCAAGTACCCGCTAAGAAACCTAGATATTCCAAGTGCACGCTAGTTAACCTAGATAGTCGAAGTGCCCTCTAGTTAACCTAGATCGTCCAATTGCCCGCAAAGAAACCTAGATAGTCCAAGTGCCCGTTACCTAACCTAGATAGTCCAATTGCCCGCTATGCATCATACATAGTCCAACTGCCCGCTAGTTAACCTAGATAGTCCAAGTACCCGCTGGTTTACATAGATAGTCCAAGTACCCACTAGGAAACGTACATAGTCCAAGTGTCCGCTAGGTAAGGTAGATAGTCCAAGTGCCCGCTAGGGAACGTACATAGTCCAAGTGCCCGCTAGGTAACCTAGAGAGTCCAAGTGCCCGCTAGTTAACCTACATAGTCCAAGTGCCCGCTAGTTAACTTACATACTTCAAGTGTCCGTAGGGAACATACAGAGTCCAAGTGCCCGCTAGGGAACCTACATAGTCCAAGTGCACGCTAGTTAACCTAGATTGTCCAAGTGCCCGCTAGTTAACCTAGATAGTCCAAGTGCCCGCTAGGTAACCTACATAGTGCAAGTGTCCGCTAGTTAACCTACATATTCCAATTGCCCGCTAGTTAAAATAGATAGTCCAAGTGCCCGTTAGGGAACTTACATAGTCCAAGTGCCCGCTAGGTAACCTAGATACTGCAATTGAACGCTAGTTAACCTAGATAGTCCAAGTACCCGCTAGGTAACCTAGATCGTCCAAGGGCCCCTTAGTTAGCCTACATAGTCCAAGTGCCTGCTAGGTAACCTAGATATTCCAAGTGCCCGTTCGGTAACCTAGATAGTCCAAGTGCCCTTTAGGGAACCTAGATAGTCCAAGGGCCCGCTAGTAAACCTACATAGTCCATGGGCCTGCTAGTTAACCTTCATAGTGCAAGTGTCCGCTACTTGACCTACATATTCCAAGTGCCCGCTAGTTAACCTACATAATCGAAGTGCCCGTTGGCTAACCTAGATAGTCCAAGGGCCCGCTCGTTGACCTACATAGTCCAAGTGCCCGCTAGTTAACCTAGATAGTCCAAGTGACAGCTAGGTAACCTACATAGTGCAAGTGTCCGCTAGTTAACCTACATAATCCAAGTGCCCGCTAGTTAACATAGATAGTCCAAGTGCCCGCTAGGGAACGTACATAATCCAAGTGCCCGCTAGGTAACCTAGATACTGCAAGTGCCCGCTAGTTAACCTAGATAGTTCAAGTACCCACTAGGAAACCTAGATCGTCAAAGGGCCAGTAGTTAGCCTACATAGTCCAAGTGCCCGCTAGGTAACCTAGATAGTCCAAGGGCCCGCTAGTAAACCTACATAGTCCATGGGCCCGCTAGTTAACCTTCATAGTGCAAGTGTCCGCTACTTAACCTACATATTCCAATTTCCCGCTATTTAACCTACATAATCTAAGTGCCCGTTGGCTAACCTAGATAGTCCAAGGGCCCGCTAGTTGACCTACATAGTCCATGCCATCTAGGTAACCTAGATAGTACAAGTGCCCGCTAGGGAACCTAGATAGTCCAAGTGCCTGTTAGCTAACCTAGATAGTCGAAGTGGCGGCTAGGTAACCTACATAGTCCTAGTGCCCTTTTGTTAACCTAGATAATCCAAGTGCCCACTAGGTAACCTAGACAGTCCAAGTGCCCGCTAGTTAACCTACATAGTCCAAGTGCCCGATAGGGAACCTACATAATACAAGTGCCCACTAGGCAACCTACATTTTCCAAGTGCCCGTTAGTTAACCTAGATAGTCAAATTGCCTGCTAGGTAACCTAGATAGTCCAAGTGCCTGCTAGGTAACCTACATAGTCCAAGTGCCCGCTAGGTAACCTAAATAGTCCAAATGCCCGCTAGTTAACCTACATAGTCCAAGTGCCCGATAGGGAACCTACATAATCCAAGTGCCCACTAGGCAACCTACATTTTCCAAGTGCCCGTTAGTTAACCTAGATAGTCAAATTGCCTGCTAGGTAACCTAGATAGTCCAAGTGCCTGCTAGGTAACCTACATAGTCCAAGTGCCCGCTAGGTAACCTAAATAGTCCAAATGCCTGCTAGGGAAACTACATAGTCCATGTGCCTGCTAGTTAACCAAGATAGTCTAAGTGCCTGCTAGTAAACCTTCATAATCCATGGGCCCGCTAGTTAACCTACATAGTGCAAGGGCCCTCTAGTTAACCTACATCGTCCAAGTGCCCGCTAGTTAACCTAGATAGTCCAAGTGCCCGCTTGTTAACCTACATAGTCTAAGTGCCCGCTCGGTAACCTAGACAGTTCAAGTGACCACTAGGTTACCTACATAGTCCAAGTGCCCGTTCGTTAACCTACATAGTCCAAGTGCCCGCTAGGTAACCAATATAGTCCAAATGCCCGCTAGGGGCCCTAATATTCCAAATGCCCGCTAGTTAACCTAGTTAGTCCAAGTGCTCGCTAGTTAACCTAGATAGTCCAAGTGCCCGCTAGTTAACCTAGATAGACCAAGTGCCCGCTAGGGAACCTATCTAGTCCAAGTACCCGCTAGGAAACGTACATTGTCCAAGTGCCCGCTAGGTAACGTAGATAGTCCAAGTGCCCGCTAGGGAACGTACGTAGTCCAAGTGCCCGCTAGGAAACCTAGATAGTCCAAGTGCCCACTAGTTAACCTACATAGTCCAGGTTCCCCCTAGGTAACCTAGATAGTCCAAGGGCCAGCTAGGTAACCTACATTGTCCTAGTGCCCCCTAGTTAACCTACATTCTCCAAGTGCCCGATAGGGAACCTACATAGAACAAGTGCCCACTAGGTAACCAACATAGTCCAAGTGCCCGATAGGGAACCTACATAATCCAAGTGCCCACCAGGGAACCTACAGAGTCCAAGTGCCCGTCAGGTAACCTAGATAGTCCAAATGCCCGCTAGGGAACCCACATAGTCCAAGTGCCCGCTATGGAACTTACATAGTCCAAGGGCCCGCTAGGGAACCTACATAGTCCAAGTGCCCGTCAGTTAACCTAGATAGTCCCAGTGCCGGCTAGGTAACCTAGATAGTCCAACAGCCCGGCAGGTAACCTACATTCTCCAAGTACCCGCTAGGGAACGTAGATAGTTCAAGTGCCACCTAGGTAACCTAGATAGTCCAAGTGCCCGCTGGGTAACCTACAAAGTGTAAGTTCCCGCTAGGTAATCTGTATAGTCCAAATGACCGCTAGGGAGCCCACATAATCCAAATGATCTCTAGGTAACCTACATAGTCCTAGTGCCCCCTAGTTAACCTACATTTTCCAAGTGCCCGATAGGGAACCTACATTTTCCAAGTGCCCGATAGGGAACCTACATTGTCCAAGTGCCTGCTAGGTAACCTACATAGTCCAAATGCCCTCTAGTTAACCTACATAGTCCAAGTGCCCGATAGGGAACCTACATAATCCAAGTGCCCGCTAGGGAACCTACATTGTCCAAGTGCCCGTTAGGTAACCTAGATAGTCCAAATGCCCGCCAGGAAACCCACATAGTCCAAGTGCCCGCTAGGGAACTTACATAGTCCAAGGGCCCGCTAGGGAATCTACACAGTCCAAGTGCCCGTTAGTTAACCAATATAGTCCATGTCCCCGCTTGGTAACCTAGATAATCCAACAGCCCGCTAGGTAACCTACATACTCTAAGAACCCGCTATAACGTAGATAGTTCAAGTGCCAGTTAGGTAACCTAGATAGTCCATGTGCCGCTAGGTAACCTACAAAGTCTAAGTGCCCGCTAGGTAATCTATATAGTCCAAATGCCCATTAGGGAGCCTACATAGTCCAAATGCCCGCTAGGTAAGCTAGATAGTCCAAGGGCCCGCTAGGGAACTTACATAGTCCTAGTGCCCCCTAGTTAACCTACATTCTCTAAGTGCCCGATAGGGAACCTACATAGTCCAAGTTCCCGCTAGGTAACCTACATAGTCCAAATGCCCTCTAGTTAACCTACATAGTTCAAGTGCCCGATAGGGAACCTACATAATCCAAGTGCCCGCTAGGGAACCTACATAGTCCAAGTGCCCGTTAGGTAACCTAGATCGTCCAAATGCCTGCCAGGAAACCCACATAGTCCAAGTGCCCGCTAGGGAACTTACATAGTCCAAGGGCCCGCTAGGGAACCTACATAGTCCAAGTGCCCGTTAGTTAACCTAGATAGTTCAAGTGCCCGCTTGGTAACCTAGATAGTCCAACAGACCGCTAGTTAACCTACATACTCCAAGAACCCGCTAGGTAACGTAGATATTCCAAGTGCCAGGTAGATAACCTAGATAGTCCAAGTGCCAGATAGGTAACCTACAGAGTCTAAGTGCCCGCTAGTTTATCTATATAGTCCAAATGCCCGCTAGGGAACCTACATAGTCCAAGTGCCCACTAGTTAACCTACATAGTCAATGGGCCCGCTAGTTAACCTACATAGTGCAAGAGCCCGCTCGTTAACCTAGATCGTGCAAGTGTCCGCTAGTTAACCTACATAGTCCAAGTGCCACTTAGCTAACCTAGGTATTCCAAGGGCCTGCTAGTTAACCTACATAGTCCAAGTGCCCGCTAGGGAACCTACATAGTCCAAGTGCCTGCTAGTTAACCTATTGTCCAAGGGACCGCTAGTTAACCTAGATAGTCCAAGTACCCGCTAGTTAACCTAGATCGTCCAATTGTCCGCTAGTTAACCTACATAGTCCAAGTGCCCGTTCGGTAACCTAGATAGTCCAAGTGCCCTTTAGGGAACCTAGATAGTCCAAGTGCCCGCTAGGGAACCTACATAGTCCAATTGCCCGCTCTGGAACATACATAGTCCAAGTGCCCGTTAGTTAACCTAGATTATCCAAGTGCCCACTAGGTAACCTAAATAATCCAAATGCCCGCTAGTTAATCTAGAGAGTCCAAGTGCCCGCTAGTTAACCTACATAGTCCATGGGCCCTCTAGTTAACCTAGATAGTCCATGCCCGCTAGGGGACATACATAGTCCAAGTGCCCGCTAGGTAACTTATATAGTCCACGTGCCCGCTAGGGAACCTACATAGTCAAAGTGCCCGCTAGGGTACCTGCATTGTACAAGTGCCCACTAATTAACCTAGATAGTCCAAGTGCCCGCTAGTTAAGCTAGATAGCCCAAGTGCCCGCTAGTTAACCTTGATCATCCAAGTGCCCGCTTGTTAACCTACATAGTCCAAGTGCCTGATAGGGAACCTACATAGTCCAAGTGCCCGATAGGGAACCTAGATAGTCCAAGTGCCCGTAGGGAACCTATATAATCCAAGTGCCCGCTAGGGAACCTACATAGTCAAAGTGCCCGCTAGGGAACCTGCATTGTGCAAGTGCCTGCTAGTTAACCTAGATAGTCCAAGTGCCCGCTAGTTAACCAACATAGTCCAAGGTCAGCTAGTTAACCTAGATAGTCCAAATACCCGCTAGTTAACCTACATAGTCCAAGAACCCGCTAGTTAACCTAGATATTCCAAGTGCCCGCTAGTTTACCTACATAGTCCAAGGGCCCGCTAGTTAACTTAGATATTCCAAGTGCCCGCTAGTTAAACTACATAGTCAAAGTGCCCTTAGGGAACCTATATAGTCCAAGTGCCCGCTAGGGAACCTGCATTGTATAAGTGCCTGCTAATCAACCTAGATAGTCCAAGTGCCTGCTAGTTAACCTAGATATTCCAAGTGCCCGCTAGTTAACCTTTATCATCCAAGTGCCCGCTAGTTAACCTACATAGTCCAAGAACCTGATAGGGAACCTACATAGTCCAAGTGCTCGCAGAGTAACCTACATAGTCCAAGTGCCAGATAGGGAACCTACATATTCCAAGTGCCCGTTAGGGAACCTAGATAGTCCAAGTGCCCGTTAGGAACCTATATAGTCCAAGTGCCCGCTAGGGAAGCTACATAGTCAAAGTACCCGCTAGGGAACCTGCATTGTACAAGTTCCCGCTAGTTAACCTAGATAGTCCAAGTGCGCGCTAGTTAACTTACATAGTCCAAGGTCAGCTAGTTAACCTAGATAGTCCAAGTTCCCGCTAGTTAACCTACATAGTCCAATGTCAGCTAGTTAACCTAGATAGTCCAAGTGCCCGCTAGTTAACCTACATAGTCCAAGAAACCGCTAGTTAACCTAGATAGTACAAGTGCCCGCTAGTTAAGCTACATAGCCCTAGGGCCCGCTAGTTAACATAGATATTCCAAGTGCCCGCTAGTTAATCTAGATCGTCCAAGTGTCCGCTAGTTAACCTACATAGTCCAAGTTCCCGTTAGGTAACCTAGATAGTACAAGTGCCCGCAAGGTAACCTACATAGTCCAAGTGCCCGCTAGGTAACCTAGATATTCCAAGTTCCTGTTAGCTAACCAAGATAATCCAAGTGCCCGCTAGGTAACCTACATAGTCCAAGTGCCCTTTCGTTAACCTAGATAGTCCAAGTGCCCGCTAGGTAACCTACATAGTCAAAGGGTCCGCTAGGTAACCTATATATTCCATGTGCCCGTTACCTTACCTAGATAGTCGAATTGCCCGCTATGCAACATACATAGTCCAAGTGTCCGCTAGTTAACCTACATAGTCCAAGTGTCCGCAAGGTAACCTAGATAGTCCAAGTGCCCGCTAGGTAACTTACATAGTCCAAATGCCCGCTGGGCAACCTAGATAGTCCAAGTGCCCGTTCGTTAACCTAGATAGCCAAGTGCCCGCAAGGTAACCTACATAGTCCAAGTGCCCGCTAGTTAACCTACATAGTCCAAATGCCCGTTCGTTAACCTACATAGTCCAAGGGCCCACTAGTTAACCTAGATCGTCTAAGTGTCCTCTAGTTAACCTACATAGTCCAAATGCACGCTAGTTAACCTACATAGTTAAATTGCCGCTAGGTAACCTACATAGTGCAAGTGTCCCTTACTTAACCTACATAGTCCAAGTGGCCGGTAGTTAACATAGATAGTCCAAGTGCGCATTAGTTAACATAGATAGTCCAAGCGCCCACTAGGGAACATACATAGTACAAGTGCCCGCTAGGTAACCTAGATAGTGCATGTGCCCGGTAGTTAACCTACATAGTCCAAGTGCCCGCTAGGTAACCTAGATCATCCAAGTGCCCGCTGGTTAACCTACATAGTCCAAGGGCCCGCTAGTTAACCTACATCGTCCAAGGGCCCGCTAGTTAACCTAGATAGTCCAATTGCCCCCTAGTTAACCTACATACTCCAAGTGCCCGCTAGGTAACCTAGACTGTTCAAGTGACCACTAGGTTACCTACATAGTCCAAGTGCCCGTTCGTTAGCCTACATAGTCCAAGTGCCCGCTAGGTAACCAATATACTCCAAATGCCCGCTAGGGACCCTAATAGTCCAAATGCCCGCTAGTTAACCTAGATTGTCCAAGTGCTCGCTAGTTAACATAGATAGTCCAAGTGCCCGCTAGTTAACCTAGATAGACCAAGTACCCGCTAGGGAAGTGCCCGATAGGAAACCTACATAGTCCAAGTGCCCGCTAGTTAACATGGATAGTCCCAGTACCCGCTAGGAAACGTACATAGTCCAAGTGCCCGCTAGGTAACGTACATAGTCCAAGTGCCCGCTAGGTAACCTAGATAGTCCAAGTGCCCGCTAGGGAACGTACATAGTCCAAGTGCCCGCTAGGTAACCTAGATAGTCCAAATGCCCGCTAGGGAACCCACATAGTCCAAGTGCCCGTCAGGTAACCTAGATAGTCCAAATGCCCGCTAGGGAACCCACATAGTCCAAGTGCCCGCTAGGGAACTTACATAGTCCAAGGGCCCGCTAGGGAACCTACATAGTTCAAGTGCCCGTTAGTTAACCTAGATAGTCCAAGTGCCCGCTTGGTAACCTAGATAGTCCAACAGCCCGTTAGGTAACCTACATACTCCAAGTACCCGCTAGCTAACATAGATAGTTCAAGTGCCAGCTAGGTAACCTAGATAGTCCAAGTGCCCGTTAGGTAACCTACAAAGTCTAAGTGCCCGCTAGGTAATCTATATAGTCCAAATGCCCATTAGGGAGGCTACATGGTCCAAATGCCCGCTAAGTAAGCTAGATAGTCCAAGGGCCCGCTAGGTAACCTACATAGTCCTAGTGCCCCCTAGTTAACCTACTTCTCTAAGTGCCCAATAGGGAACCTACATAGTCCAAGTTCCCGCTAGGTAACCTACATAGTCCAAATGCCCTCTAGTTAACCTACATAGTCCAAGTGCCCGATAGGGAACCTACATAATCCAAGTGCCCGCTAGGGAACCTACATAGTCCAAGTGCCCGTTAGGTAACCTAGATCGTCCAAATGCCTGCCAGGGAACCCACATAGTCCAAGTGCCCGCTAGGGAACTTACATAGTCCAAGGGCCCGCTAGGGAACCTACATAGTCCAAGTGCCCGTTAGTTAACCTAGATAGTCCAAGTGCCCGCTTGGTAACCTAGATAGTCCAACAGACCGCTAGTTAACCTACATACTTCAAGAACCCGCTAGGTAACGTGGATATTTCAAGTGCCAGGTAGATAACCTAGATAATCCAAGTGCCCGATAGGTAACCTACAGAGTCTAAGTGCCCGCTAGTTTATCTATATAGTCCAAATGCCCGCTAGGGAACCTACATAGTCCAAGTGCCCACTAGTTAACCTACATAGTCAATGGGCCCGCTAGTTAACCTACATAGTTCAAGAGCCCGCTAGTTAACCTAGATCGTGCAAGTGTCCGCTAGTTAACCTACATAGTCCAAGTGCCACTTAGCTAACCTAGGTATTCCAAGGGCCTGCTAGATAACCTACATAGTCCAAGTGCCCGCTAGGGAACCTACATAGTCCAAGTGCCTGCTAGTTAAACTATTGTCCAAGGGACCGCTAGTTAACCTAGATAGTCCAAGTACCCGCTAGTTAACCTAGATCTTCCAATTGTCCGCTAGTTAACCTACATAGTCCAAGTGCCCGTTCGGTAACCTAGATAGTCCAAGTGCCCTTTAGGGAACCTAGATAGTCCAAGTGCCCGCTAGGGAACCTACATAGTCCAATTGCCCGCTCTGGAACATACATAGTCCAAGTGCCCGTTAGTTAACCTAGATTATCCAAGTGCCGCTAGTTAACCTAGATAGTCCAAGTAACCGCTAGGTAACCTACATAGTCCAATGCCTGCTAGGTAACATATATAGTCCAAATGCCCGCTAGGGAACCTACATAGTCCAAGTGCCTGCTAGTTAACCTAGATAGTCCACGTGCCTGCTAGTTAACCTTGATAGTCCAAGTGCCTTCTAGTTACCCTAAATAGTCCAAGTGTCTGATAGGTAACCTACATAGTCCAAGTGCCCACTAGGTAACCTAAATAATCCAAATGCCCGCTAGTTAATCTAGAGAGTCCAAGTGCCCGCTAGTTAACCTACATAGTCCATGGGCCCTCTAGTTAACCTAGATATTCCATGCCCGCTAGGGGACATACATAGTCCAAGTGCCCGCTAGGTAACTTATATAGTCCACGTGCCCACTAGGGAACCTACATAGTCAAAGTGCCCGCTAGGGAACCTGCATTGTACAAGTGCCCGCTAATTAACCTAGATAGTTCAAGTGCCCGCTAGTTAAGCTAGATAGCCCAAGTGCCCGCTAGTTAACCTTGATCATCCAAGTGCCCGCTAGTTAACCTACATAGTCCAAGTGCCTGATAGGGAACCTACATAGTCCAAGTGCCCGATAGGGAACCTAGATAGTCCAAGTGCCCGTAGGGAACCTATATAGTCCAAGTGCCCGCTAGGGAACCTACATAGTCAAAGTGCCCGCTAGGAAACCTGCATTATGCAAGTGCCCGCTAGTTAACCTAGATAGTCCAAGTGCCCGCTAGTTAACCTACATAGTCCAAGGTCAGCTAGTTAACCTAGATAGTCCAAATACCCGCTAGTTAACCTACATAGTCCAAGAACCCGCTAGTTAACCTAGATATTCCAAGTGCCCGCTAGTTTACCTACATAGTCCAAGGGCCCGCTAGTTAACTTAGATATTCCAAGTGCCCGCTAGTTAACCTACATAGTCAAAGTGCCCTTAGGGAATCTATATAGTCCAAGTGCCCGCTAGGGAACCTGCATTGTATAAGTGCCTGCTAATCAACCTAGATAGTCCAAGTGCCTGCTAGTTAACCTAGATATTCCAAGTGCCCGCTAGTTAACCTTTATCATCCAAGTGCCCGCTAGTTAACCTACATAGTCCAAGTACCTGATAGGGAACCTACATAGTCCAAGTGCTCGCATAGTAACCTACATAGCCCAAGTGCCCGATAGGGAACCTACATATTCCAAGTGCCCGTTAGGGAACCTAGATAGTCCAAGTGCCCCTTAGGAACCTATATAGTCCAAGTGCCCACTAGGGAAGCTACATAGTCAAAGTACCCGCTAGGGAACCTGCATTGTGCAAGTTCCCGCTAGTTAACCTAGATAGTCCATGTGCGCGCTAGTTAACTTACATAGTCCAAGGTCAGCTAGTTAACCTAGATAGTCCAAGTGCCCGCTAGTTAACCTACATAGTCCAATGTCAGCTAGTTAACCTAGATAGTCCAAGTGCCCGCTAGTTAACCTACATAGTCCAAGAACCCGCTAGTTAACCTAGATAGTCCAAGTGCCCGCTAGTTAAGCTACATAGTCCTAGGGCCCGCTAGTTAACATAGATATTCCAAGTGCCCGCTAGTTAACCTAGATCGTCCAAGTGTCCGCTAGTTAACCTACATAGTCCAAGTTCCCGTTAGGTAACCTAGATAGTACAAGTGCCCGCAAGGTAACCTACATAGTCCAAGTGCCCGCTAGGTAACCTAGATATTCCAAGTTCCTGTTAGCTAACCTAGATAATCCAAGTGCCCGCTAGGTAACCTACATAGTCCAAGTGCCCTTTCGTTAACCTAGATAGTCCAAGTGCCCGCTAGGTAACCTACATAGTCCAAGTTCCCGCTAGGTAACCTAGACAGTCCAAGTGACCATTAGGTTACCTACATAGTACAAGTGCCCGTTCGTTAACCTACATAGTCCAAGTGCCCGCCAGGTTACGTAGATAGCCCAAGTGCCCGCTAGGGAACGTACGTAGTCCAAGTTCCCGCTAGGTAACCTAGATAGTCCAAATGCCCGCTAGATAACCAACATAGTCCAATTGCCTCCTAGGTAAACTACATAGTCCAAGTGCCCACTAGGTAACCTAGACTGTCCAAGTACCCGATAGGGAACCTACATAGTCCAAGTGCTCGCTAGGCAACCTACATAGTCCAAGTGCCCGCTAGGTAACCTAGATAGTCCAATTGCCCGTTAGCTAACCTTGATAGTCGAAGTGTCCGCTAGTTAACCTACATAGACCAAGTGCCTGTTCGTTAATGTAGATAGGCCAAGTGCCTGCTAGTTAACCTAGACAGTCCAAGTGCCCGCTAGGTTACCTACATAGTCCAAGTGCACGTTCGCTAACCTAGATAGTCAAAGTGCCTGCTAGGTAACCTAAATAGTCCAAGTGCCCGTTAGGTAACCTAGATAGTCCAAGTGCCCGCTACGTAACCTACATAGTCCAAGTGCCCGCTAGTTAACCTACATAATCCAAGTGCCCGTTAGGTAACCTAGATAGTACAAGTGCCCGCAAGGTAACATACATAGTCCAAGTGCCCGCTAGGTAACCTAGATATTCCAAGTTCCTGTTAGCTAACCTAGATAATCCAAGTGCCCGCTAGGTAACCTACATAGTCCAAGTGCCCTTTCGTTAACCTAGATAGTCCAAGTGCCCGCTAGGTAACCTACATAGTCAAAGGGTCCGCTAGGTAACCTATATAGTCCAAGTGCCCGTTACCTAACCTAGATAGTCGAATTGCCCGCTATGCAACATACATAGTCCAAGTGCCTGCTAGTTAACCTACATAGTCCATGTGCCCGCTAGGTAACCTAGATAGTCCAAGTGCCCGCTAGGTAACTTACATAGTCCAAATGCCCGCTGGGCAACCTAGATAGTCCAAGTGCCCGTTCGTTAACCTAGATAGCCAAGTGCCCGCTAGGTAACCTAGATCGTCTAAGTGTCCTCTAGTTAACCTACATAGACCAAATGCACGCTAGTTAACCTACATAGTCAAATTGCCGCTAGGTAACCTACATAGTGCAAGTGTCCCCTAGTTAACCTACATAGTCCAAGTGCCCACTAGTTAACATAGATAGTCCAAGCGCCCACTAGGGAACATACATAGTCCAAGTGCCCGCTAGGTAACCTAGATAGTCCAAGGGCCCGCTAGTTAACCTACATAGTCCAAGTGCCCGGTAGTTAACTTACATAGTCCAAGAGCCCCCTCTGGAACCTACATAGTCCAAGTGCCTGCTAGGGAACCTACATAGTTCAAGTGTCCGTAGGGAACATACAGAATCCAGGTGCCCGCTAGGGAATCTACATAGTCCGAGGGCCCGCTAGTTAACATAGATAGTCTAAGTACCCGCTAGTTAACCTAGATCGTCCAAGTGCACGCTCGTTAACCTACATAGTCCAAGGGCCCGCTAGTTAACCTATATAGTCCAAGTGCTCGCTAGGGAACCTACATAGTCAAAGTGCCCGCTAGGGAACCTACAGAGTCCAAGTGCCCGCTAGTTAACCTAGATATTCCAAGTGCCCGCTAGTTAACCTAGATAGTCCAAGGGCCCGCTAGTTAACCAGGATCATCAAAGTGCCCTCTAGTTAACTTACATAGTCCAAAGGCCTGCTAGTTAACCTACATAGAGCAAGGGCCCGCTAGTGAACCGTGATAGTCCAAGTGCCCGCTAGTTAACCTACATAGTCCAAGTTCCCGCTAGGTAACCTAGACAGTCCAAGTGACCATTAGGTTACCTACATAGTACAAGTGCCCGTTCGTTAACCTACATAGTCCAAGTGCCCGCCAGGTAACGTAGATAGCCCAAGTGCCCGCTAGGGAACGTACATAGTCCAAGTTCCTGCTAGGTAACCTAGATAGTCCAAATGCCCGCTAGTTAACCAACATAGTCCAAGTGCCTCCTAGGTAAACTACATAGTCCAAGTGCCCACTAGGTAACCTAGACTGTCCAAGTACCCGATAGGGAACCTACATAGTCCAAGTGCTCGCTAGGGAACCTACATAGTCCAAGTGCTCGCTAGGCAACCTACATAGTCCAAGTGCCCGCTAGGTAACCTAGATAGTCCAATTGCCCGTTAGCTAACCTTGATAGTCGAAGTGTCCGCTAGTTAACCTAAATAGACCAAGTGCCTGTTCGTTAACGTAGATAGCCCAAGTGCCTGCTAAGTAACCTAGACAGTCTAAGTGCCTGCTAGGTTACCTACATAGTCCAAGTGCCCGCTAGTTAACCTACATAGTCCAAATGCCCGTTCGTTAACCTACATAGTCCAAGGGCCCAAAAGTTAACCTAGATCGTCTAAGTGTCCTCTAGTTAACCTACATAGTCCAAATGCACGCTAGTTAACCTACATAGTCAAATTGCCGCTAGGTAACCTACACAGTGCAAGTGTCCCCTAGTTAACCTACATAGTCCAAGTGGCCGGTAGTTAACATAGGTAGTCCAAGTGCCCACTAGTTAACATAGATAGTCCAAGCGCCCACTATGGAACATACATAGTACAAGTGCCCGCTAGGTAACCTAGATAGTGCATGTGCCCGGTAGTTAACCTACATAGTCCAAGTGCCCGCTAGGTAACCTAGATAGTCCAAGGGCCCGCTAGTTAACCTACATAGTCCATGTGCCCAGTAGTTAACTTACATAGTCCAAGTGCCCCCTCTGGAACCTACATAGTCCAAGTGCCTGCTAGGGAACCTACATAGTTCAAGTGTCCGTAGGGAACATGCAGAATCCAAGTGCCCGCTAGGGAATCTACATAGTCCAAGGGCCCGCTAGTTAACCTAGATCGTCCAAGTGCACGCTAGTTAACCTACATAGTCCAAGGGCCCGCTAGTTAACCTATGTACTCCAAGTGCCCGCTAGGGAACCTACATAGTCAAAGTGCCCCCTAGGGAACCTACATAGTCCAAGTGCCCGCTAGTTAACCTAGATAGTCCAAGTGCCCGCTAGTTAACCTAGATAGTCCAAGTGCCCGCTAGTTAACCAGGATCATCAAAGTGCCCTCTAGTTAACTTACATAGTCCAAAGGCCTGCTAGTTAACCTACATAGAGCAAGGGCCCGCTAGTTAACCTTGATAGTCCAAGTGCCCGCTAGTTAACCTACATTGTCCAAGTTCCCGCTAGGTAACCTAGACAGTCCAAATGACCATTAGGTTACCTACATAGTACAAGTGCCCGTTCGTTAACCTACATAGTCCAAGTGCCCGCCAGGTAACGTAGATAGCCCAAGTGCCCGCTAGGGAACGTACATAGTCCAAGTGCCCGCTAGGTAATCTAGATAGTCCAAATGCCCGCTAGTTAACCAACATAGTCCAAGTGCCTACTAGGTAAACTACATAGTCCAAGTGCCCACTAGGTAACCTGGACTGTCCAAGTACCCGCTAGGTAACCTAGATAGTCCAATTGCCCGTTAGCTAACCTAGATAGTCGAAGTGTCCGCTAGTTAACCTACATAGTCCAAGTGCCCGTTCGTTAACGTAGATAGGCCAAGTGCCTGCCAGGTAATCTAGACAGTCCAAGTGCCCGCTAGGTTACCTACATAGTCCAAGTGCACGTTCGTTAACCTAGATAGTCCATGTGCCCGCTGGTAACCTACATAGTCCAAGGGCCCGCTAGGTAACCTTGATAGTCCAAGTGCCTTCTAGTTAACCTACATAGTCCAAGCGCCCGCTAGGTATCCTACATAGTCCAAGTGCCCACTAGTTAACCTAAATAATCCAAATGCCCGCTAGGGAACGTACATAGTCCAAGTGCCCGCTAGGTAATCTAGATAGTCCAAATGCCCGCTAGTTAACCAACATAGTCCAAGTGCCTACTAGGTAAACTACATAGTCCAAGTGCCCACTAGGTAACCTGGACTGTCCAAGTACCCGCTAGGTAACCTAGATAGTCCAATTGCCCGTTAGCTAACCTAGATAGTCGAAGTGTCCGCTAGTTTACCTACATAGTCCAAGTGCCCGTTCGTTAACGTAGATAGGCCAAGTGCCTGCCAGGTAATCTAGACAGTCCAAGTGCCCGCTAGGTTACCTACATAGTCCAAGTGCACGTTCGTTAACCTAGATAGTCCATGTGCCCGCTGGTAACCTACATAGTCCAAGGGCCCGCTAGGTAACCTTGATAGTCCAAGTGCCTTCTAGTTAACCTACATAGTCCAAGCGCCCGCTAGGTATCCTACATAGTCCAAGTGCCCACTAGTTAACCTAAATAATCCAAATGCCCGCTAGGGAAACTACATAGTCCAAGTGCCCGCTAGTTAACCTAGATAGTCCAAGTGCCCGCTAGTAAACCTAGATAGTCCAAGGGCCCGCTAGTTAATCTATATAGTCCAAGTGCCCTTTCGTTAACCTAGATAGTCCAAGTGTCCTTTAGGTGACCTACATAGTCCAAGGGCCCGCTAGGTAACCTATATAGTCCAAGTGCCCACTAAGAAATCAAGATAGTCCAAGTGCCCGTTAGGTAACCTAGATAGTCCAAGTGCCCGCTAGGTAACCTACATAGTCCAAGTGCCCGCTAGTTAACCTACATAGTCCAAGGGCCCACTAGTTAACCTAGATCGTCTAAGTGTCCTCTAGTTAACCTACATAGTCCAAGTGCCTCTAGGTAACCTACATAGTGCAAGTGTCCCCTAGTTAACCTACATAGTCCAAGTGGCCGGTAGTTAACATAGATAGTCCAAGTGCCCACTAGGGAACATACATAGTACAAGTGCCCGCTAGGTAACCTAGATAGTGCATGTGCCCGGTAGTTAACCTACATAGTCCAAGTGCCTGCTAGGTAACCTAGATAGTCCAAGTGCCCGCTAGTTAACCTAGATAGTTCAAGTGCCCTCTAGTTAACCTAGATCGTCCAAGTGCCCGCTAGTTAACCTACGTAGTCACAAGGCCCGCTAGTTAACCTACATAGTCCAAGGTCCGCTAGTTAACCTAGATAGTCCAAGTGCTCGCTAGTCAACCTACATAGTACAAGGGCCCACTAGTTGACCTAGATAGTCCAAGTGCCCGCTAGCTAACCTAGATAGTCCAAGTGCCCGCTAGGTAACCAAAGTAGTACAAATATCCGATAGGGATCCTACATAGTCCCAGTGCCCGCTAGGTAACCTACATTGTCCAAGTGCCCGTTCGTTAACCTAGATAGTCCAAGTGCCCGCTACGTAACCTAGACTGTCCAAGTGCCCGCTAGGTTACCTACATAGGCCAAGTGCCCATTCGTTAACCTAGATAGTCCAAGTGCCCACTAGGAAACCTACATAGTCCAAGGGCCCGCTAGGTAACCTAGATAGTCCAAGTGCCCGCTAGGTAACCTAGAGTCCAAGTGCTCGATAGTAGACCTACATAGTCCAAGTGCCCGCTATGTAACCTAGATAGTCAAAGTGCCCGTTAGGTAACCTAGATAGCCCAAGTGCCCGCTAGGTAACTTACATTGTCCAAGTTCCCGCTAGGTAACCTAGAGTCCAAGTGCTCGCTAGTTAACCTACATAGTCCAAGTGCCCGCTAGGTAACCTAAATAATCCAAATGCACACTCTAGAAATTACATAGTCCAAGTGCCCACTAGTTAACCTAGATAGTCCAAGTGCCTGCTAATGAACCTGCATAATCCATGGGCCCGCTAGTTAGCCTACATAGTGCAAGGGCCCGCTAGTTAACCTACATCGTCCTAGGGCCCGCTAGTTAACCTAGATAGTCCAAGTGCCCGCTAGTTAACCTACATAGTCTAAGTGCCCGCTAGGTAACCTAGACAGTTCAAGTGACCACTAGGTTACCCACATAGTCCAAGTGCCCGATTGTTAACCTACATAGTCCAAGTGCCCGCTAGGTAACCAATATAGTCCAAATGCCGGCTTGGGGCCCTAATATTCCAAATGCCCGCTAGTTAACCTAGATAGTCCAAGTGCTCGCTAGTTAACCTAGATAGTCCCAGTGCCCGCTAGTTAACCTAGATAAACCAAGTGCCCGCTAGGGAACCTATCTAGTCCAAGTACCCGCTAGGAAACATACATAGTCCAAGTGCCCGCTAGGTAACTTAGATAGTCCAAGTACCCGCTAGGGAACGTACATAGTCCAAGTGCCCGCTAGGTAACCTAGATAGTCCAAGTGCCCGCTAGTTAACCTACATAGTCCAAGTGCCCGCTAGGTAACCGAGATAGTGCAAGTGCCCGCTAGTTAAACTAGATAGTTGAAGTACCTGCTAGGTAACCTAGATCGTCCAAGGGCCCCCTAGTTAGCCTACATATTCCAAGTGCCCGCTAGGTGACCTAGATATTCCAAGTGCCCGTTCGGTAACCTAGATAGTCTAAGTGCCCTTTAGGGAACCTAGATAGTCAAAGGGCCCGATAGTAAACCTACATAGTCCATGGGCCCGCTAGTTAACCTACATAGTGCAAGTGTCCGCTAGTTAACCTACATTTTCCAAGTGCCCGCTATTTAACCTACATAATCTAAGTGCCAGCTAGGTAACCTAGATAATACAAGTGCCTGCTAGGGAATCTACATAGTCCAAGTGCCTGTTAGCTAACCTAGATCGTCCAAATGGCGGCTAGGTAACCTACATAGTCCAAGTGCCCATTCGTTAACCTAGATAATCCAAGTGCCCGCTAGGTAACCTAGACAGTCCAAGTGCCCGCTAGTTAACCTACATAGTCCAAGTGCCCGATAGGGAACCTACATAATCCAAGTGCCCGCTCGGCATCCTACATACTCCAGGGGCCCGTTAGTTAACCTAGATAGTCAAAGTGCCTGCTAGGTAACCTAGATAGTCCAAGTGCCCGCTTGTAACCTACATAGTAAAAGTTCCCGATGGTAACCTAAATAGTCCAAATGCCCGATAGGGAACCTACATAGTCCAAGTGCCTGCTAGTAAACCTACATAATCCATGGCCCGCTAGTTAACCTACATAGTGCAAGGGCCCGCTAGTTAACCTAGATCGTGCAAGTGTCCGCTAGTTAGCCTATATACCAAGTGCCCGCTACGTAACCTAGATAGTCCAAGGGCACGCTAGTTAAACTACATAGTGTAAGTGCCCGCTAGGCAACCTAGATAGTCCAAAGCCCGCTAAGGAACCTACATAGTCCAAGTGCACGCTAGTTAACATATATAGTCCAAGTGCCCGCTAGTTAACCTAGATAGTCCAAGTGCCTGCTAAGTAACCTACATAGTGCAAGTGTCCGCTAGTTAACCTACATAGTCCAAGTGCCCGCTAGTTAACCTAGATAGTTCAAGTACCCGCTAGGTAACCTAGATAGTCCAAGGGCCCCCTAGTTGGCCTATATAGTCCAAGTGCCCGCTAGGTAACCTATATAGTCCAAGTGCCCTTTAGGGAACCTAGATAGTCGAAGGGCCCGCAAGTAAACCTACATAGTTCAAGGGCCCGCTAGTTAACCTACATATTCCAAGTGCCCTCTAGTTAACCTACATAATCTAAGTGCCCGTTAGCTAACCTAGATAGTCCAAGGGCCCGCTAGTTGACCTACATAGTCCACGTGCCAGCTAGGTATCCTAGATAGTACAAGTGCCCGCTAGGAAACCTAGATAGTCCAAGTGCCCGTTAGTTAACCTAGATAGTCCAAGTGCCCACTAGGGGACGGACTTAGTCCATGTGCCCATTAGCTAACCTAGATAGTCCAAGTGCCCGCTAGTTAACATTGATCATCCAAGTGCCCGCTAGTTAACCTAGATAGTCCAAGTGCCCTCTAGTTAACCTAGATCGTCCAAGTGCCCGCTAGTTAACATACATAGTCCAAAGGCCCGCTAGTTAACCTACATAGTCCAAGGTCCGCTAGTTAACCTAGATAGTCCAAGTGCTCGCTAGTCAACCTACATAGTACAAGGGCCCACTAGTTGACCTAGATAGTCCAAGTGCCCGCTAGCTAACCTAGATAGTCCAAGTGCCCGCTAGGTAACCTAAGTAGTCCAAATATCCGATAGGGATCCTACATAGTCCAAGTGCCCGCTAGGTAACCTACATTGTCCAAGTGCCCGTTCATTAACCTAGATAGTCCAAGTGCCCGCTAGGTTACCTACATAGTCCAAGTGCCCGTTCGTTAACCTAGATAGTCCAAGTGCCCGCTAGGAAACCTACATAGTCCAAGGGCCCGCTAGGTAAACTAGATAGTCCAAGTGCCCGCTAGGTAACCTAGAGTCCAAGTGCTCGATAGTTAACCTACATAGTCCAAGTGCCCGCTATGTAACCTAGATAGTCCAAGTGCCCGCTAGGTAACCTAAGTAGTCCAAATATCCGATAGGGATCCTACATAGTCCAAGTGCCCGCTAGGTAACCTACATTGTCAAAGTGCCCGTTCGTTAACCTAGATAGTCCAAGTGCCCGCTAGGTTACCTACATAGTCCAAGTGCCCGTTCGTTAACCTAGATAGTCCAAGTGCCCGCTAGGAAACCTACATAGTCCAAGGGCCCGCTAGGTAACCTAGATAGTCCAAGTGCCCGCTAGGTAACCTAGAGTCCAAGTGCTCGATAGTTAACCTACATAGTCCAAGTGCCTGCTATGTAACCTAGATAGTCAAAGTACCCGTTAGGTAACCTAGATAGTCCAAGTGCCCGCTAGGTAACTTACATTGTCCAAGTTCCCGCTAGGTTACCTAGATAGTCCAAGTGCCCGTTACCTAACCTAGATAGTCCAAGTGCCCGCTAGGCAACCTACATAGTCCAACTGCCCATTCATTAACCTAGATAGTACAAGTGCCCACTAGGTAACTTACATAGTCCAAGTGCCCGCTAGGTAACCTATATAGTCCAAGTGCCTGCTAGGTAACCTAGATAGTCCAAGGGCCCGATAGTTAACCTACATAGTCCAAGGGCTCACTTGTTCACTTTGATAGTCCAAGTGACCACTAGTTAACCTAGATCTTCCAAGTACCCGCTAGTTAACCTAGATTGTCCAAGTGCCCGCTAGTTAACCTACATAGTCCAAGGGCCCACTAGTTAACCTAGATATTCCAAGTGTCCTCTAGTTAACCTACATTGTCCAAGTGCCCGCTAGTTAACCTATATACCAAGTGCCCGCTACGTAACCTAGATATTCCAAGGCCACGCTAGTTAACCTATATCGTCCAAGTGCCCGCTAGGCAACCTAGATAGTCCAAGTGCCCGCTAAGGAACCTACATAGTCCAAGTGCACGCGAGTTAACATATATAGTCCAAGTGCCCGCTAGTTAACCTAGATAGTCCAAGTGCCTGCTAAGTAACCTACATAGTGCAAGTGTCCGCTAGTTAACCTACATAGTCCAAGTGCCCGCTAGTTAACCTATATCGTCCAAGTGCCCGCTAGGCAACCTAGATAGTCCAAGTGCCCGCTTAGGAACCTACATAGTCCAAGTGCACGCGAGTTATCCTAGATAGTCCAAGTGCCCGCTAGTTAACCTAGATAGTCCAAGTGCCTGCTAGGTAACCTACATAGTGCAAGTGTCCGCTACTTAACCTACATATTCCAAGTGCCCGCTAGATAACATAGATAGTCCAAATGCCCTCTAGGGAACGTACATAGTCCAAGTGCCCGCTAGGTAACCTAGATAGTTCAAGTACCCGCTAGGTAACCTAGATCATCAAAGGGCCCCCAAGTTAGCCTACATAGTCCAAGTGCCCGCTAGGTAACCTAGATAGTCCAAGTGCCCTTTAGGGAACCTAGATAATCCAAGTGCCCTTTAGGGAACCTAGATAGTCAAGGGCCCGCTAGTAAACCTACATAGTCCATGGGCCTGCTAGTTAACCTACATATTCCAAGTTCCCGTTAGTTAACCTACATAATCTAAGTGCCCGTTGGCTAACCTAGATAGTCCAAGGGCCCGCTAGTTGACCTACATAGTCAAAGTGCCAGCTAGGTAACCTAGGTAGTACAAGTGCCCGCTAGGGAACCTAGATAGTCCAAGTGCCTGTTGGCTAACCTAGATAGTCCAAGTGGCGGCTAGGTAACCTACATAGTCCAAGTGCCCGTTCGTTAACGTAGATAATCCAAGTGCCCGTTCGTTAACCGAGATAATCCAAGTGCCCACTAGGTAACCTAGACAGTCCAAGTGCCCGCTAGTTAACCTACATAGTCCAAGTGCCCGATAGGGAACCTACATAATCCAAGTGCCCGCTCGGCATCCTACATACTCCAGGGGCCCGTTAGTTAACCTAGATAGTCAAAGTGCCTGCTAGGTAACCTAGATAGTCCAAGTGCCCGCTTGTAACCTACATAGTAAAAGTTCCCGATGGTAACCTAAATAGTCCAAATGCCCGATAGGGAACCTACATAGTCCAAGTGCCTGCTAGTAAACCTACATAATCCATGGCCCGCTAGTTAACCTACATAGTGCAAGGGCCCGCTAGTTAACCTAGATCGTGCAAGTGTCCGCTAGTTAGCCTATATACCAAGTGCCCGCTACGTAACCTAGATAGTCCAAGGGCACGCTAGTTAAACTACATAGTGTAAGTGCCCGCTAGGCAACCTAGATAGTCCAAAGCCCGCTAAGGAACCTACATAGTCCAAGTGCACGCTAGTTAACATATATAGTCCAAGTGCCCGCTAGTTAACCTAGATAGTCCAAGTGCCTGCTAAGTAACCTACATAGTGCAAGTGTCCGCTAGTTAACCTACATAGTCCAAGTGCCCGCTAGTTAACCTAGATAGTTCAAGTACCCGCTAGGTAACCTAGATAGTCCAAGGGCCCCCTAGTTGGCCTATATAGTCCAAGTGCCCGCTAGGTAACCTATATAGTCCAAGTGCCCTTTAGGGAACCTAGATAGTCGAAGGGCCCGCAAGTAAACCTACATAGTTCAAGGGCCCGCTAGTTAACCTACATATTCCAAGTGCCCTCTAGTTAACCTACATAATCTAAGTGCCCGTTAGCTAACCTAGATAGTCCAAGGGCCCGCTAGTTGACCTACATAGTCCACGTGCCAGCTAGGTATCCTAGATAGTACAAGTGCCCGCTAGGAAACCTAGATAGTCCAAGTGCCCGTTAGTTAACCTAGATAGTCCAAGTGCCCACTAGGGGACGGACTTAGTCCATGTGCCCATTAGCTAACCTAGATAGTCCAAGTGCCCGCTAGTTAACATTGATCATCCAAGTGCCCGCTAGTTAACCTAGATAGTCCAAGTGCCCTCTAGTTAACCTAGATCGTCCAAGTGCCCGCTAGTTAACATACATAGTCCAAAGGCCCGCTAGTTAACCTACATAGTCCAAGGTCCGCTAGTTAACCTAGATAGTCCAAGTGCTCGCTAGTCAACCTACATAGTACAAGGGCCCACTAGTTGACCTAGATAGTCCAAGTGCCCGCTAGCTAACCTAGATAGTCCAAGTGCCCGCTAGGTAACCTAAGTAGTCCAAATATCCGATAGGGATCCTACATAGTCCAAGAGCCCGCTAGGTAACCTACATTGTCCAAGTGCCCGTTCATTAACCTAGATAGTCCAAGTGCCCGCTAGGTTACCTACATAGTCCAAGTGCCCGTTCGTTAACCTAGATAGTCCAAGTGCCCGCTAGGAAACCTACATAGTCCAAGGGCCCGCTAGGTAAACTAGATAGTCCAAGTGCCCGCTAGGTAACCTAGAGTCCAAGTGCTCGATAGTTAACCTACATAGTCCAAGTGCCCGCTATGTAACCTAGATAGTCCAAGTGCCCGCTAGGTAACCTAAGTAGTCCAAATATCCGATAGGGATCCTACATAGTCCAAGTGCCCGCTAGGTAACCTACATTGTCAAAGTGCCCGTTCGTTAACCTAGATAGTCCAAGTGCCCGCTAGGTTACCTACATAGTCCAAGTGCCCGTTCGTTAACCTAGATAGTCCAAGTGCCCGCTAGGAAACCTACATAGTCCAAGGGCCCGCTAGGTAACCTAGATAGTCCAAGTGCCCGCTAGGTAACCTAGAGTCCAAGTGCTCGATAGTTAACCTACATAGTCCAAGTGCCTGCTATGTAACCTAGATAGTCAAAGTACCCGTTAGGTAACCTAGATAGTCCAAGTGCCCGCTAGGTAACTTACATTGTCCAAGTTCCCGCTAGGTTACCTAGATAGTCCAAGTGCCCGTTACCTAACCTAGATAGTCCAAGTGCCCACTAGGCAACCTACATAGTCCAACTGCCCATTCATTAACCTAGATAGTACAAGTGCCCACTAGGTAACTTACATAGTCCAAGTGCCCGCTAGGTAACCTATATAGTCCAAGTGCCTGCTAGGTAACCTAGATAGTCCAAGGGCCCGATAGTTAACCTACATAGTCCAAGGGCTCACTTGTTCACTTTGATAGTCCAAGTGACCACTAGTTAACCTAGATCTTCCAAGTACCCGCTAGTTAACCTAGATTGTCCAAGTGCCCGCTAGTTAACCTACATAGTCCAAGGGCCCACTAGTTAACCTAGATATTCCAAGTGTCCTCTAGTTAACCTACATTGTCCAAGTGCCCGCTAGTTAACCTATATACCAAGTGCCCGCTACGTAACCTAGATATTCCAAGGCCACGCTAGTTAACCTATATCGTCCAAGTGCCCGCTAGGCAACCTAGATAGTCCAAGTGCCCGCTAAGGAACCTACATAGTCCAAGTGCACGCGAGTTAACATATATAGTCCAAGTGCCCGCTAGTTAACCTAGATAGTCCAAGTGCCTGCTAAGTAACCTACATAGTGCAAGTGTCCGCTAGTTAACCTACATAGTCCAAGTGCCCGCTAGTTAACCTATATCGTCCAAGTGCCCGCTAGGCAACCTAGATAGTCCAAGTGCCCGCTTAGGAACCTACATAGTCCAAGTGCACGCGAGTTATCCTAGATAGTCCAAGTGCCCGCTAGTTAACCTAGATAGTCCAAGTGCCTGCTAGGTAACCTACATAGTGCAAGTGTCCGCTACTTAACCTACATATTCCAAGTGCCCGCTAGATAACATAGATAGTCCAAATGCCCTCTAGGGAACGTACATAGTCCAAGTGCCCGCTAGGTAACCTAGATAGTTCAAGTACCCGCTAGGTAACCTAGATCATCAAAGGGCCCCCAAGTTAGCCTACATAGTCCAAGTGCCCGCTAGGTAACCTAGATAGTCCAAGTGCCCTTTAGGGAACCTAGATAATCCAAGTGCCCTTTAGGGAACCTAGATAGTCAAGGGCCCGCTAGTAAACCTACATAGTCCATGGGCCTGCTAGTTAACCTACATATTCCAAGTTCCCGTTAGTTAACCTACATAATCTAAGTGCCCGTTGGCTAACCTAGATAGTCCAAGGGCCCGCTAGTTGACCTACATAGTCAAAGTGCCAGCTAGGTAACCTAGGTAGTACAAGTGCCCGCTAGGGAACCTAGATAGTCCAAGTGCCTGTTGGCTAACCTAGATAGTCCAAGTGGCGGCTAGGTAACCTACATAGTCCAAGTGCCCGTTCGTTAACGTAGATAATCCAAGTGCCCGTTCGTTAACCGAGATAATCCAAGTGCCCACTAGGTAACCTAGACAGTCCAAGTGCCCGCTAGTTAACCTACAAAGTCCAAGTGCCCTATAGGGAACCTACATAATCCAAGTGCCCGCTAGGCAACCTACAAAGTCCAAGTGCCCGTTAGTTAACCTAGATAGTCAAAGTGCCCGCTAGGTAACCTAGATAGTCCAAGTGCCCGCTAGGTAACCTACATAGTCCAAGTGCCCGCTAGGTAACCTAAATAGTCCAAATGCCCGCTAGGGAAACTACATAGTCCAAGTGCCCACTAGTTAACCTAGATAGTCTAAGTGCCTGCTAGTAAACCTACATAATCCATGGGCCCGCTAGTTAACCTAGATAGTCCAAATGCCCGCTAGTTAACCTACATAGTCCAAGTGCCCGCTAGGTAACCTAGACAGTTCAAGTGACCACTAGGTTACCCACATAGTCCAAGTGCCCGTTCGTTAACCTACATAGTCCAAGTGCCCGCTAGGTAACCAATATAGTCCAAATGCCCGCTAGGGGCCCTAATATTCCAAATGCCTGCTAGTTAACCTAGATAGTCCAAGTGCTCGCTAGTTAACCTAGATAGTCCCAGTGCCCGCTAGTTAACCTAGATAGACCAAGTGCCCACTAGGGAACCTATCTAGTCCAAGTACCCGCTAGGAAACCTACATAGTCCAAGTGCCCGCTAGGTAACTTACATAGTCCAAGTGCCTGGTAGGTAACCTAGATAGTCCATGTGCCCACTAGTTAACCTACAAAGTCCAGGTTCCCCCTAGGTAACCTAGATAGTCCAAGGGCCCGCTAGGTAACCTACATATTCCATATGCCTAATAGGGAACCTATATAGTCCAAGTGCCCACTAGGTAATCTACATTGTCCATTTGCCCTCTAGGTAACCTACATAGTCCAAATGCCCACTAGTGAACCTACATAGTCCAAGTGCCCGCTAGTTAACCTACATAGTCCAAGTGCCCGCTAGGTAACCTAGATAGTGTAAGTGCCAGCTAGTTAAACTAGATAGTTGAAGTACCCGCTAGGTAACCTAGATCGTCCAAGGGCCCCCTAGTTAGCCTACATAGTCCAAGTGCCCGCTAGCTAACCTAGATATTCCAAGTGCCCGTTCGATAACCTAGATAGTCTAAGTGCCCTTTAGGGAACCTAGATAGTCCAAGGGCCCGCTAGTAACCTACATAGTCCATGGGCCCGCTAGTTAACCTACATAGTGCAAGTGTCCGCTAGTTAACCTACATATTCCAAGTGCCCGCTATTTAACCTACATAATATAAGTGCCAGCTAGGTAACCTAGACAGTACAAGTGCCTGCTAGGGAATCTAGATAGTCCAAGTGCCTGTTAGGTAACCTAGATCGTCCAAAAGGCGGCTAGGTAACCTACATAGTCCAAGTGCCCGTTCGTTAACCTAGATAATCCAAGTGCCCGCTAGGTAACCTAGACAGTCCAAGTGCCCGCTAGTTAACCTACATAGTCCAAGTGCCCGATAGGGAACCTACATAATCCAAGTGCCCGCTCGGCAACCTACATACTCCAGGTGCGCGTTAGTTAACCTAGATAGTCAAAGTGCCTGCTAGGTAACCTAGAAAGTCCAAGTGCCCGCTATGTAACCTACATAGTAAAAGTTCCCGATTGTAACCTAAATAGTCCAAATGCACGATAGGGAACCTACATAGTCCAAGTGCCTGCTAGTAAACCTACATAATCCATGGACGCTAGTTAACCTACATAGTGCAAGGGCCTGCTAGTTAACCTAGATCGTGCAAGTGTCCGCTAGTTAGCCTATATAGTCCAAGTGCCCGCTAGTTAACCTATATACCAAGTGCCCGCTACGTAACCTAGATAGTCCAAGGCCACGCTAGTTAAACTACATAGTGCAAGTGCCCGCTAGGCAACCTAGATAGTCAAAAGCCTGCTAAGGAACCTACATAGTCCAAGTGCACGCTAGTTAACATATATAGTCCAAGTGCCCGCTAGTTAACCTAGATAGTCCAAGTGCCTGCTAAGTAACATACATAGTGCAAGTGTCCGCTAGTTAACCTACATAGTCCAAGTGCCCGCTAGTTAACCTATATCGTCCAAGTGCCCGCTAGGCAACCTAGATAGTCCAAGTGCCCGCTTAGGAACCTACATAGTCCAAGTGCACGCGAGTTATCCTAGATAGTCCAAGTGCCCGCTAGTTAACCTAGATAGTCCAAGTGCCTGCTAGGAAACCTACATAGTGCAAGTGTCCGCTACTTAACCTACATATTCCAAGTGCCCGCTAGTTAACATAGATAGTCCAAATGCCCTCTAGGGAACGTACATAGTCCAAGTGCCCGCTAGGTAACCTAGATAGTTCAAGTACCCGCTAGGTAACCTAGATCATCAAAGGGCCCCCAAGTTAGCCTACATAGTCCAAGTGCCCGCTAGGTAACCTAGATAGTCCAAGTGCCCTTTAGGGAACCTAGATAATCCAAGTGCCCTTTAGGGAACCTAGAGAGTCAAGGGCCCGCTAGTAAACCTACATAGTCCATGGGCCTGCTAGTTAACCTACATATTCCAAGTTCCCGTTAGTTAACCTACATAATCTAAGTGCCCGTTGGCTAACCTAGATAGTCCAAGGGCCCGCTAGTTGACCTACATAGTCAAAGTGCCAGCTAGGTAACCTAGGTAGTACAAGTGCCCGCTAGGGAACCTAGATAGTCCAAGTGCCTGTTGGCTAACCTAGATAGTCCAAGTGGCGGCTAGGTAACCTACATAGTCCAAGTGCCCGTTCGTTAACGTAGATAATCCAAGTGCCCGTTCGTTAACCGAGATAATCCAAGTGCCCACTAGGTAACCTAGACAGTCCAAGTGCCCGCTAGTTAACCTACAAAGTCCAAGTGCCCTATAGGGAACCTACATAATCCAAGTGCCCGCTAGGCAACCTACAAAATCCAAGTGCCCGTTAGTTAACCTAGATAGTCAAAGTGCCTGCTAGGTAACCTAGATAGTCCAAGTGCCCGCTAGGTAACCTACATAGTCCAAGTGCCCGCTAGGTAACCTAAATAGTCCAAATGCCCGCTAGGGAAACTCATAGTCCAAGTGCCCGCTAGTTAACCTAGATAGTCTAAGTGCCTGCTAGTAAACCTACATAATCCATGGGCCCGATAGTTAACCTAGATAGTCCAAGTGCCCGCTAGTTAACCTACATAGTCCAAGTGCCCGCTAGGTAACCTAGAGAGTTCAAGTGACCACTAGGTTACCCACATAGTCCAAGTGCCCGTTCGTTAACCTACATAGTCCAAGTGCCCGCTAGGTAACCTAGATATTCCAAGTGCCCGTTCGGTAACCTAGATAGTCTAAGTGCCCTTTAGGGAACCTAGATAGTCCAAGGGCCCGCTAGTAAACCTACATAGTCCATGGGCCCGCTAGTTAACCTACATAGTGCAAGTGTCCGCTAGTTAACCTACATTTTCCAAGTGCCCGCTATTTAACCTACATAATCTAAGTGCCAGCTAGGTAACCTAGATTGTACAAGTGCCTGCTAGGGAATCTAGATAGTCCAAGTGCCTGTTAGGTAACCTAGATCGTCCAAAAGGCGGCTAGGTAACCTACATAGTCCAAGTGCCCGTTCGTTAACCTAGATAATCCAAGTGCCCGCTAGGTAACCTAGACAGTCCAAATGCCCGCTAGTTAACCTACATAGTCCAAGTGCCCGATAGGGAACCTACATAATCCAAGTGCCCGCTCGGCAACCTACATACTCCAGGTGCGCGTTAGTTAACCTAGATAGTCAAAGTGCCTGCTAGGTAACCTAGATAGTCCAAGTGCCCGCTATGTAACCTACATAGTAAAAGTTCCCGATTGTAACCTAAATAGTCCAAATGCACGATAGGGAACCTACATAGTCCAAGTGCCTGCTAGTAAACCTACATAATCCATTGACGCTAGTTAACCTACATAGTGCAAGGGCCTGCTAGTTAACCTAGATCGTGCATGTGTCCGCTAGTTAGCCTATATAGTCCAAGTGCCCGCTAGTTAACCTATATACCAAGTGCCCGCTACGTAACCTAGATAGTCCAAGGGCACGCTAGTTAACCTACATAGTGCAAGTGCCCGCTAGGCAACCTAGATAGTCCAAAGCCTGCTAAGGAACCTACATAGTCCAAGTGCACGCTAGTTAACATATATAGTCCAAGTGCCCGCTAGTTAACCTAGATAGTCCAAGTGCCTGCTAAGTAACCTACATAGTGCAAGTGTCCGCTAGTTAACCTACATAGTCCAAGTGCCCGCTAGTTAACCTAGATAGTTCAAGTACCCGCTAGGTAACCTAGATAGTCCAAGGGCCCCCTAGTTGGCCTACATAGTCCAAGTGCCCGCTAGGTAACCTAGATAGTCCAAGTGCCCTTTAGGGAACCTAGATAATCCAAGTGCCCTTTAGGGAACCTAGAGATTCAAGGGCCCGCTAGTAAACCTACATAGTCCATGGGCCTGCTAGTTAACCTACATATTCCAAGTTCCCGTTAGTTAACCTACATAATCTAAGTGCCCGTTGGCTAACCTAGATAGTCCAAGGGCCCGCTAGTTGACCTACATAGTCAAAGTGCCAGCTAGGTAACCTAGGTAGTACAAGTGCCCGCTAGGGAACCTAGATAGTCCAAGTGCCTGTTGGCTAACCTAGATAGTCCAAGTGGCGGCTAGGTAACCTACATAGTCCAAGTGCCCGTTCGTTAACGTAGATAATCCAAGTGCCCGTTCGTTAACCGAGATAATCCAAGTGCCCACTAGGTAACCTAGACAGTCCAAGTGCCCGCTAGTTAACCTACAAAGTCCAAGTGCCCTATAGGGAACCTACATAATCCAAGTGCCCGCTAGGCAACCTACAAAGTCCAAGTGCCCGTTAGTTAACCTAGATAGTCAAAGTGCCTGCTAGGTAACCTAGATAGTCCAAGTGCCCGCTAGGTAACCTACATAGTCCAAGTGCCCGCTAGGTAACCTAAATAGTCCAAATGCCCGCTAGGGAAACTACATAGTCCAAGTGCCCGCTAGTTAACCTAGATAGTCTAAGTGCCTGCTAGTAAACCTACATAATCCATGGGCCCGATAGTTAACCTAGATAGTCCAAGTGCCCGCTAGTTAACCTACATAGTCCAAGTGCCCGCTAGGTAACCTAGAGAGTTCAAGTGACCACTAGGTTACCCACATAGTCCAAGTGCCCGTTCGTTAACCTACATAGTCCAAGTGCCCGCTAGGTAACCTAGATATTCCAAGTGCCCGTTCGGTAACCTAGATAGTCTAAGTGCCCTTTAGGGAACCTAGATAGTCCAAGGGCCCGCTAGTAAACCTACATAGTCCATGGGCCCGCTAGTTAACCTACATAGTGCAAGTGTCCGCTCGTTAACCTACATATTCCAAGTGCCCGCTATTTAACCTACATAATCTAAGTGCCAGCTAGGTAACCTAGATTGTACAAGTGCCTGCTAGGGAATCTAGATAGTCCAAGTGCCTGTTAGGTAACCTAGATCGTCCAAAAGGCGGCTAGGTAACCTACATAGTCCAAGTGCCCGTTCGTTAACCTAGATAATCCAAGTGCCCGCTAGGTAACCTAGACAGTCCAAGTGCCCGCTAGTTAACCTACATAGTCCAAGTGCCCGATAGGGAACCTACATAATCCAAGTGCCCGCTCGGCAACCTACATACTCCAGGTGCGCGTTAGTTAACCTAGATAGTCAAAGTGCCTGCTAGGTAACCTAGATAGTCCAAGTGCCCGCTATGTAACCTACATAGTAAAAGTTCCCGATTATAACCTAAATAGTCCAAATGCACGATAGGGAACCTACATAGTCCAAGTGCCTGCTAGTAAACCTACATAATCCATGGACGCTAGTTAACCTACATAGTGCAAGGGCCTGCTAGTTAACCTAGATCGTGCAAGTGTCCGCTAGTTAGCCTATATACTCCAAGTGCCCGCTAGTTAACCTATATACCAAGTGCCCGCTACGTAACCTAGATAGTCCAAGGGCACGCTAGTTAACCTACATAGTGCAAGTGCCCGCTAGGCAACCTAGATAGTCCAAAGCCTGCTAAGGAACCTACATAGTCCAAGTGCACGCTAGTTAACATATATAGTCCAAGTGCCCGCTAGTTAACCTAGATAGTCCAAGTGCCTGCTAAGTAACCTACATAGTGCAAGTGTCCGCTAGTTAACCTACATAGTCCAAGTGCCCGCTAGTTAACCTAGATAGTTCAAGTACCCGCTAGGTAACCTAGATAGTCCAAGGGCCCCCTAGTTGGCCTACATAGTCCAAGTGCCCGCTAGGTAACCTATATAGTCCAAGTGCCCTTTAGGGAACCTAGATAGTCGAAGGGCCCGCAAGTAAACCTAAATAGTTCAAGGGCCCGCTAGTTAACCTACATATTCCAAGTGCCCTCTAGTTAACCTACATAATCTAAGTGCCCGTTAGCTAACCTAGATAGTCCAAGGGCCCGCTAGTTGACCTACATAGTCCACGTGCCAGCTAGGTATCCTAGATAGTACAAGTGCACGCTAGGAAACATAGATAGTCCAAGTGCCCGTTAGTTAACCTAGATAGTCCAAGTGCCCACTAGGGGACGGACTTAGTCCATGTGCCCATTAGCTAACCTAGATAGTCCAAGTGCCCGCTAGTTAACATTGATCATCCAAGTGCCCGCTAGTTAACCTAGATAGTCCAAGGGCCCTCTAGTTAACCTAGATCGTCCATGTGCCCGCTAGTTAACCTACATAGTCCAAAGGCCCGCTAGTTAACCTACATAGTCCAAGGTCCGCTAGCTAACCTAGATAGTCCAAGTGCTCGCTAGGTTACCTACATAGTCCAAGTGCCCGTTCGTTAATCTAGATAGTCCAAGTGCCCGCTAGGAAACCTACATAGTCCAAGGGCCCGCTAGGTAACCTAGATAGTCCAAGTGCCCGCTAGGTAATTTACATTGTCCAAGTTGCCGCTAGGTAACCTAGATAGTCCAAGTGCCCGTTACCTAACCTAGATAGTCCAAGTGCCCGCTAGGCAACCTACATAGTTCAAGAGCCCGTTCGTTAACCTAGAAGTCCAAGTGCCCGCTAGGTAACCTAGACAGTCCAAGTGCTCGCTAGGTTACCTGCATATTCCAAGTGCCCATTCGTTAACCTAGATAGTCCAAGTGCCCACTAGGTAACTTACATAGTCCAAGTGCCTGCTAGGTAACCTAGATAGTCCAAGGGCCCGCTAGTTAACCTACATAGTCCAAGGGCTCACTTGTTCACTTTGATAGTCCAAGTGCCCGCTAGTTAACCTAGATCTTCCAAGTACCCGCTAGTTAACCTAGATTGTCCAAGTGCCCGCTAGTTAACCTACATAGTCCAAGGGCCCACTAGTTAACCTAGATATTCCAAGTGTCCTCTAGTTAACCTACATTGTCCAAGTGCCCGCTAGTTAACCTATATACCAAGTGCCCGCTACGTAACCTAGATATTCCAAGGGCACGCTAGTTAACCTATATTGTCCAAGTGCCCGCTAGGCAACCTAGATAGTCCAAGTGCCCGCTAAGGAACCTACATAGTCCAAGTGCACGCGAGTTATCCTAGATAGTCCAAGTGCCCGCTAGTTAACCTAGATAGTCCAAGTGCCTGCTAGGTAACCTACATAGTGCAAGTGTCCGCTACTTAACCTACATATTCCAAGTGCCCGCTAGTTAACATAGATAGTCCAAATGCCCTCTAGGGAACGTACATAGTCCAAGTGCCCGCTAGGTAACCTAGATAGTTCAAGTACCCGCTAGGTAACCTAGATCATCAAAGGGCCCCCAAGTTAGCCTACATAGTCCAAGTGCCCGCTAGGTAACCTAGATAGTCCAAGTGCCCTTTAGGGAACCTAGATAGTCCAAGTGCCCTTTAGGGAACCTAGATAGTCAAGGGCCCGCTAGTAAACCTACATAGTCCATGGGTCTGCTAGTTAACCTACATATTCCAAGTTCCTGTTAGTTAACCTACATAATCTAAGTGCCCGTTGGCTAACCTAGATAGTCCAAGGGCCCGCTAGTTGACCTACATAGTCAAAGTGCCAGCTAGGTAACCTAGGTAGTACAAGTGCCCGCTAGGGAACCTAGATAGTCCAAGTGCCTGTTGGCTAACCTAGATAGTCCAAGTGGCGGCTAGGTAATCTACATAGTCCAAGTACCCGTTCGTTAACCTAGATAATCCAAGTGCCCGTTCGTTAACCGAGATAATCTAAGTGCCCACTAGGTAACCTAGACAGTCCAAGTGCCTGCTAGTTAACCTACAAAGTCCAAGTGCCCTATAGGGAACCTACATAATCCAAGTGCCCGCTAGGCAACCTACAAAGTCCAAGTGCCCGTTAGTTAACCTAGATAGTCAAAGTGCCTGCTAGGTAACCTAGATAGTCCAAGTACCCGCTAGGTATCCTACATAGTCCAAGTGCCCGCTAGGTAACTTAAATAGTCCAAATGCCCGCTAGGGAAACTACATAGTCCAAGTGCCCGCTAGTTAACCTAGATAGTCTAAGTGCCTGCTAGTAAACCTACATAATCCATGGGCCCGCTCGTTAACCTAGATAGTCCAAGTGCCCGCTAGTTAACCTACATAGTCCAAGTGCCCGCTAGGTAACCTAGACAGTTCAAGTGACCACTAGGTTACCCACATAGTCCAAGTGCCCACTAGGTAACCTACATAGTTCAAGTGCCCGCTAGGTAACCAATATAGTCCAAATGCCCGCTAGGGGCCCTAATATTCCAAATGCCCGCTAGTTAACCTAGATAGTCCAAGTGCTCGCTAGTTAACCTAGATAGTCCCAGTGCCCGCTAGTTAACGTAGATAGACCAAGTGCCCGCTAGGGAACCTATCTAGTCCAAGTACCCGCTAGGAAACCTACATAGTCCAAGTGCCCGCTAGGTAACGTACATAGTCCAAGTGCCCGCTAGGGAACGTACATAGTCCAAGTGCCCTCTAGGGAACGTACATAGTCCAAGTTCCCGCTAGGTAACCTAGATAGTCCAATTGCTCGCTAGTTAACCTACATAGTCCAAGTGCCTGGTAGGTAACCTAGATAGTCCAAGTGCCCACTAGTTAACCTACAAAGTCCAGGTTCCCCCTAGGTAACCTAGATTATCCAAGGGCCCGCTAGGTAACCTACATAGTCCAAATGCCTGATAGGGAACCTATATAGTCCAAGTGCCCACTAGGTAGCCTACATTGTCCATTTGCCCTCTAGGTAACCTACATAGTCCAAATGCCCACTAGTTAACCTACATAGTCCAAGTGTCCGATAGGGAACCTACATAATCCACGTGACCGCCAGGGAACCTACATAGTCCAAGTGCCCGTTAGGTAACCTACATAGTCCAAATGCCCGCTAGGGAACCCACATAGTCCAAGTGCTCGCTAGGGAACCTACATAGTCCAAGTTCCCGTTAGTTAACCTAGATAGTCCCAGTGCCCGCTTGGTAACTTAGATAGTCCAACAGCCCTCTAGGTAACCTACATATTCCAAGAAGCGGCTATAATGTAGATAGTTGAAGTGCCAGCTAGGTAACCTAGATAGTTCTTGTGCCGCTAGGTAACCTACAAAGTCTAAGTGCCCGCTAGGTTATCTATATAGTCCAAATGCCCGCTAGGGAATCTACATAGTCCAAGGGCCCGCTAGTTAACGTAGGTAGTCCAAGTGCCCCTAGTTAATCTACATAGTCCAAGGGCCCGCTAGTTAACCTACATAGTCCAAGTGCCCGCTAGGTAACCTAAATAGTCCAAATGCCCGCTAGGGAAACTACATAGTCCAAGTGCCCTCTAGTTAACCTAGATAGTCTAAGTGCCTGCTAGTAAACCTATATAATCCATGGGCCCGCTAGTTAACCTAGATAGTCCAAGTGCCCGCTAGTTAACCTACATAGTCCAAGTGCCCGCTAGGTAACCAATATAGTCCAAATGCCCGCTAGGGGCCCTAATATTCCAAATGCCCGCTAGTTAACCTAGATAGTCCAAGTGCTCGCTAGTTAACCTAGATAGTCCCAGTGCCCGCTAGTTAACCTAGATAGACCAAGTGCCCGCTAGGGAACCTATCTAGTCCAAGTACCCGCTAGGAAACCTACATAGTCCAAGTGCCCGCTAGGTAACGTACATAGTCCAAGTGCCTGGTAGGTAACCTAGATAGTCCAAGTGCCCACTAGTTAACCTACAAAGTCCAGGTTCCCCCTAGGTAACCTAGATAGTCCAAGGGCCCGCTAGGTAACCTACATATTCCATATGCCTAATAGGGAACCTATGTATTCCAAGTGCCCACTAGGTAATCTACATTGTCCATTTGCCCTCTAGGTAACCTACATAGTCCAAATGCCCACTAGTTAACCTACATAGTCCAAGTGCCCGATAGGGAACCTACATAATCCAAGTGACCGCCAGGGAACCTACATAGTCCAAGTGCCCGTTAGGTAACCTACATAGTCCAAATGCCCGCTAAGGAACCCACATAGTCCAAGTGCTCGCTAGGGAACCTACATAGTCCAAGTTCCCGTTAGTTAACCTAGATAGTCCCAGTGCCCGCTTGGTAACTTAGATAGTCCAACAGCCCTCTACGTAACCTACATACTCCACGAACCGGCTATAACGTAGATAGTTCAAGTGCCAGCTAGGTAACCTAGATAGTTCTTGTGCCGTTAGGTAACCTACAAAGTCTAAGTGCCCGCTAGGTTATCTATATAGTCCAAATGCCCGCTAGGGAATCTACATAGTCCAAGGGCCCGCTAGTTAACGTAGATAGTTCAAGTGCCCCTAGTTAATCTACATAGTCCAAGGGCCCGCTAGTTAACCTACATAGTCCAAGTACCCGCTAAAAACCTAGATAGTCCAAGTGCACGCTAGTTAACCTAGATAGTCCAAGTGCCCTCTAGTTAACCTAGATCGTCCAAGTGCCCGCTAAGAACCCTAGATAGTCCAATTGCCCGTTACCTAATCAAGATAGTCCAATTGCCCGCTATGCAACATACATAGTCCAAGTGCCCGTTAGTTAACCTAGATAGTCAAAGTGCCTGCTAGGTAACCTAGATAGTCCAAGTGCCCGCTAGGTAACCTAAATAGTCCAAATGCCCACTAGGGAAACTACATAGTCCAAGTGCCCGCTAGTTAACCTAGATAGTCCAAGTGCCTGCTAGTAATCCCACATAATCCATAGGCCCTCTAGTTAGCCTACATAGTGCAAGGGCCCGCTAGTTAACTTACATCGTCCAAGGGCCCGCTAGTTAACCTAGATAGTCCAAGTGCCCGCTAGTTAACCTACATAGTCTAAGTGCCCGCTAGGTAACCTAGACAGTTCAAGTGACCACTAGTTACCCACATAGTCCAAGTGCCCGTTCGTTAACCTACATAGTCCAAGTGCCCACTAGGTAACCAATATAGTCCAAATGCCCGCTAGGGGCCCTAATATTCCAAATGCCCGCTAGTTAACCTAGATAGTCCAAGTGCTCGCTAGTTAACCTAGATAGTCCCAGTGCCCGCTAGTTAACCTAGATAGACCAAGTGCCCGCTAGGGAACCTATCTAGTCCAAGTACCCGCTAGGAAAGGTACATACTCCAAGTGCCCGCTACGTAACGTACATAGTCCAAGTACCCGCTAGGTAACGTAGATAGTCCAAGTGCCCGCTAGGGAACGTACATAGTCCAAGTGCCCGTTAGGTAACCTAGATAGTTCAAGTGCCCGCTAGTTAACCTACATAGTCCAAGTGCCCGCTAGGTAACCTAGATAGTGTAAGTGCCAGCTAGTTAAACTAGATAGTTGAAGTACCCGCTAGGTAACCTAGATCGTCCAAGGGCCCCCTAGTTAGCCTACATAGTCTAAGTGCCCGCTAGCTAACCTAGATATTCCAAGTGCCCGTTCGATAACCTAGATAGTCTAAGTGCCCTTTAGGGAACCTAGATAGTCCAAGGGCCCGCTAGTAAACCTACATAGTCCATGGGCCCGCTAGTTAACCTACATAGTGCAAGTGTCCGCTAGTTAACCTACATATTCCAAGTGCCCGCTATTTAACCTACATAATCTAAGTGCCAGCTAGGTAACCTAGATAGTACAAGTGCCTGCTAGGGAATCTAGATAGTCCAAGTGCCTGTTAGGTAACCTAGATCGTCCAAAAGGCGGCTAGGTAACCTACATAGTCCAAGTGCCCGTTCGTTAACCTAGATAATCCAAGTGCCCGCTAGGTAACCTAGACAGTCCAAGTGCCCGCTAGTTAACCTACATAGTCCAAGTGCCCGATAGGGAACCTACATAATCCAAGTGCCCGCTCGGCAACCTACATACTCCAGGTGCGCGTTAGTTAACCTAGATAGTCAAAGTGCCTGCTAGGTAACCTAGATAGTCCAAGTGCCCGCTATGTAACCTACACAGTAAAAGTTCCCGATTGTAACCTAAATAGTCCAAATGCACGATAGGGAACCTACATAGTCCAAGTGCCTGCTAGTAAACCTACATAATCCATGGACGCTAGTTAACCTACATAGTGCAAGGGCCTGCTAGTTAACCTAGATCGTGCAAGTGTCCGCTAGTTAGCCTATATAGTCCAAGTGCCCGCTAGTTAACCTATATACCAAGTGCCCGCTACGTAACCTAGATAGTCCAAGGCCACGCTAGTTAAACTACATAGTGCAAGTGCCCGCTAGGCAACCTAGATAGTCCAAAGCCTGCTAAGGAACCTACATAGTCCAAGTGCACGCTAGTTAACATATATAGTCCAAGTGCCCGCTAGTTAACCTAGATAGTCCAAGTGCCTGCTAAGTAACCTACATAGTGCAAGTGTCCGCTAGTTAACCTACATAGTCCAAGTGCCCGCTAGTTAACCTATATCGTCCAAGTGCCCGCTAGGCAACCTAGATAGTCCAAGTGCCCGCTTAGGAACCTACATAGTCCAAGTGCACGCGAGTTATCCTAGATAGTCCAAGTGCCCGCTAGTTAACCTAGATAGTCCAAGTGCCTGCTAGGTAACCTACATAGTGCAAGTGTCCGCTACTTAACCTACATATTCCAAGTGCCCGCTAGTTAACATAGATAGTCCAAATGCCCTCTAGGGAACGTACATAGTCCAAGTGCCCGCTAGGTAACCTAGATAGTTCAAGTACCCGCTAGGTAACCTAGATCATCAAAGGGCCCCCAAGCTAGCCTACATAGTCCAAGTGCCCGCTAGGTAACCTAGATAGTCCAAGTGCCCTTTAGGGAACCTAGATAATCCAAGTGCCCTTTAGGGAACCTAGAGAGTCAAGGGCCCGCTAGTAAACCTACATAGTCCATGGGCCTGCTAGTTAACCTACATATTCCAAGTTCCCGTTAGTTAACCTACATAATCTAAGTGCCCGTTGGCTAACCTAGATAGTCCAAGGGCCCGCTAGTTGACCTACATAGTCAAAGTGCCAGCTAGGTAACCTAGGTAGTACAAGTGCCCGCTAGGGAACCTAGATAGTCCAAGTGCCTGTTGGCTAACCTAGATAGTCCAAGTGGCGGCTAGGTAACCTACATAGTCCAAGTGCCCGTTCGTTAACGTAGATAATCCAAGTGCCCGTTCGTTAACCGAGATAATCCAAATGCCCACTAGGTAACCTAGACAGTCCAAGTGCCCGCTAGTTAACCTACAAAGTCCAAGTGCCCTATAGGGAACCTACATAATCCAAGTGCCCGCTAGGCAACCTACAAAGTCCAAGTGCCCGTTAGTTAACCTAGATAGTCAAAGTGCCTGCTAGGTAACCTAGATAGTCCAAGTGCCCGCTAGGTAACCTACATAGTCCAAGTGCCCGCTAGGTAACCTAAATAGTCCAAATGCCCGCTAGGGAAACTACATAGTCCAAGTGCCCGCTAGTTAACCTAGATAGTCTAAGTGCCTGCTAGTAAACCTACATAATCCATGGGCCCGATAGTTAACCTAGATAGTCCAAGTGCCCGCTAGTTAACCTACATAGTCCAAGTGCCCGCTAGGTAACCTAGAGAGTTCAAGTGACCACTAGGTTACCCACATAGTCCAAGTGCCCGTTCGTTAACCTACATAGTCCAAGTGCCCGCTAGGTAACCTAGATATTCCAAGTGCCCGTTCGGTAACCTAGATAGTCTAAGTGCCCTTTAGGGAACCTAGATAGTCCAAGGGCCCGCTAGTAAACCTACATAGTCCATGGGCCCGCTAGTTAACCTACATAGTGCAAGTGTCCGCTCGTTAACCTACATATTCCAAGTGCCCGCTATTTAACCTACATAATCTAAGTGCCAGCTAGGTAACCTAGATTGTACAAGTGCCTGCTAGGGAATCTAGATAGTCCAAGTGCCTGTTAGGTAACCTAGATCGTCCAAAAGGCGGCTAGGTAACCTACATAGTCCAAGTGCCCGTTCGTTAACCTAGATAATCCAAGTGCCCGCTAGGTAACCTAGACAGTCCAGTGCCCGCTAGTTAACCTACATAGTCCAAGTGCCCGATAGGGAACCTACATAATCCAAGTGCCCGCTCGGCAACCTACATACTCCAGGTGCGCGTTAGTTAACCTAGATAGTCAAAGTGCCTGCTAGGTAACCTAGATAGTCCAAGTGCCCGCTATGTAACCTACATAGTAAAAGTTCCCGATTGTAACCTAAATAGTCCAAATGCACGATAGGGAACCTACATAGTCCAAGTGCCTGCTAGTAAACCTACATAATCCATGGACGCTAGTTAACCTACATAGTGCAAGGGCCTGCTAGTTAACCTAGATTGTGCAAGTGTCCGCTAGTTAGCCTATATACTCCAAGTGCCCGCTAGTTAACCTATATACCATGTGCCCGCTACGTAACCTAGATAGTCCAAGGGCACGCTAGTTAACCTACATAGTGCAAGTGCCCGCTAGGCAACCTAGATAGTCCAAAGCCCGCTAAGGAACCTACATAGTCCAAGTGCACGCTAGTTAACATATATAGTCCAAGTGCCCGCTAGTTAACCTAGATAGTCCAAGTGCCTGCTAAGTAACCTACATAGTGCAAGTGTCCGCTAGTTAACCTACATAGTCCAAGTGCCCGCTAGTTAACCTAGATAGTTCAAGTACCCGCTAGGTAACCTAGATAGTCCAAGGGCCCCCTAGTTGGCCTACATAGTCCAAGTGCCCGCTAGGTAACCTATATAGTCCAAGTGCCCTTTAGGGAACCTAGATAGTCGAAGGGCCCGCAAGTAAACCTACATAGTTCAAGGGCCCGCTAGTTAACCTACATATTCCAAGTGCCCTCTAGTTAACCTACATAATCTAAGTGCCCGTTAGCTAACCTAGATAGTCCAAGGGCCCGCTAGTTGACCTACATAGTCCACGTGCCAGCTAGGTATCCTAGATAGTACAAGTGCACGCTAGGAAACATAGATAGTCCAAGTGCCCGTTAGTTAACCTAGATAGTCCAAGTGCCCACTAGGGGACGGACTTAGTCCATGTGCCCATTAGCTAACCTAGATAGTCCAAGTGCCCGCTAGTTAACATTGATCATCCAAGTGCCCGCTAGTTAACCTAGATAGTCCAAGGGCCCTCTAGTTAACCTAGATCGTCCATGTGCCCGCTAGTTAACCTACATAGTCCAAAGGCCCGCTAGTTAACCTACATAGTCCAAGGTCCGCTAGCTAACCTAGATAGTCCAAGTGCTCGCTAGGTTACCTACATAGTCCAAGTGCCCGTTCGTTAACCTAGATAGTCCAAGTGCCCGCTAGGAAACCTACATAGTCCAAGGGCCCGCTAGGTAACCTAGATAGTCCAAGTGCCCGCTAGGTAACTTACATTGTCCAAGTTGCCGCTAGGTAACCTAGATAGTCCAAGTGCCCGTTACCTAACCTAGATAGTCCAAGTGCCCGCTAGGGAACGTACATAGTTCAAGAGCCCGTTCGTTAACCTAGAAGTCCAAGTGCCCGCTAGGTAACCTAGACAGTCCAAGTGCTCGCTAGGTTACCTGCATATTCCAAGTGCTCATTCGTTAACCTAGATAGTCCAAGTGCCCACTAGGTAACTTACATAGTCCAAGTGCCTGCTAGGTAACCTAGATAGTCCAAGGGCCCGCTAGTTAACCTACATAGTCCAAGGGCTCACTTGTTCACTTTGATAGTCCAAGTGCCCGCTAGTTAACCTAGATCTTCCAAGTACCCGCTAGTTAACCTAGATTGTCCAAGTGCCCGCTAGTTAACCTACATAGTCCAAGGGCCCGCTAGTTAACCTAGATATTCCAAGTGTCCTCTAGTTAACCTACATTGTCCAAGTGCCCGCTAGTTAACCTATATACCAAGTGCCCGCTACGTAACCTAGATATTCCAAGAGCACGCTAGTTAACCTATATTGTCCAAGTGCCCGCTAGGCAACCTAGATAGTCCAAGTGCCCGCTAAGGAACCTACATAGTCCAAGTGCACGCGAGTTATCCTAGATAGTCCAAGTGCCCGCTAGTTAACCTAGATAGTCCAAGTGCCTGCTAGGTAACCTACATAGTGCAAATGTCCGCTACTTAACCTACATATTCCAAGTGCCCGCTAGTTCACATAGATTGTCCAAATGCCCTCTAGGGAACGTACATAGTCCAAGTGCCCGCTAGGTAACCTAGATAGTTCAAGTACCCGCTAGGTAACCTAGATCATCAAAGGGCCCCCAAGTTAGCCTACATAGTCCAAGTGCCCGCTAGGTAACCTAGATAGTCCAAGTGCCCTTTAGGGAACCTAGATAGTCCAAGTGCCCTTTAGGGAACCTAGATAGTCAAGGGCCCGCTAGTAAACCTACATAGTCCATGGGTCTGCTAGTTAACCTACATATTCCAAGTTCCCGTTAGTTAACCTACATAATCTAAGTGCCCGTTGGCTAACCTAGATAGTCCAAGGGCCCGCTAGTTGACCTACATAGTCAAAGTGCCAGCTAGGTAACCTAGGTAGTACAAGTGCCCGCTAGGGAACCTAGATAGTCCAAGTGCCTGTTGGCTAACCTAGATAGTCCAAGTGGCGGCTAGGTAACCTACATAGTCCAAGTACCCGTTCGTTAACCTTGATTATCCAAGTGCCCGTTCGTTAACCGAGATAATCTAAGTGCCCACTAGGTAACCTAGACAGTCCAAGTGCCCGCTAGTTAACCTACAAAGTCCAAGTGCCCTATAGGGAACCTACATAATCCAAGTGCCCGCTAGGCAACCTACAAAGTCCAAGTGCCCGTTAGTTAACCTAGATAGTCAAAGTGCCTGCTAGGTAACCTAGATAGTCCAAGTACCCGCTAGGTATCCTACATAGTACAAGTGCCCGCTAGGTAACTTAAATAGTCCAAATGCCCGCTAGGGAAACTACATAGTCCAAGTGCCCGCTAGTTAACCTAGATAGTCTAAGTGCCTGCTAGTAAACCTACATGATCCATGGGCCCGCTCGTTAACCTAGATAGTCCAAGTGCCCGCTAGTTAACCTACATAGTCCAAGTGCCCGCTAGGTAACCTAGACAGTTCAAGTGACCACTAGGTTACCCACATAGTCCAAGTGCCCACTAGGTAACCTACATAGTTCAAGTGCCCGCTAGGTAACCAATATAGTCCAAATGCCCGCTAGGGGCCCTAATATTCCAAATGCCCGCTAGTTAACCTAGATAGTCCAAGTGCTCGCTAGTTAACCTAGATAGTCCCAGTGCCCGCTAGTTAACGTAGATAGACCAAGTGCCCGCTAGGGAACCTATCTAGTCCAAGTACCCGCTAGGAAACCTACATAGTCCAAGTGCCCGCTAGGTAACGTACATAGTCCAAGTGCCCGCTAGGGAACGTACATAGTCCAAGTGCCCTCTAGGGAACGTACATAGTCCAAGTTCCCGCTAGGTAACCTAGATAGTCCAATTGCTCGCTAGTTAACCTACATAGTCCAAGTGCCTGCTAGGTAACCTAGATAGTCCAAGTGCCCACTAGTTAACCTACAAAGTCCAGGTTCCCCCTAGGTAACCTAGATAGTCCAAGGGCCCGCTAGGTAACCTACATAGTCCAAGGGCTCACTTGTTCACTTTGATAGTCCAAGTGCCCGCTAGTTAACCTAGATCTTCCAAGTACCCGCTAGTTAACCTAGATTGTCCAAGTGCCCGCTAGTTAACCTACATAGTCCAAGGGCCCGCTAGTTAACCTAGATATTCCAAGTGTCCTCTAGTTAACCTACATTGTCCAAGTGCCCGCTAGTTAACCTATATACCAAGTGCCCGCTACGTAACCTAGATATTCCAAGAGCACGCTAGTTAACCTATATTGTCCAAGTGCCCGCTAGGCAACCTAGATAGTCCAAGTGCCCGCTAAGGAACCTACATAGTCCAAGTGCACGCGAGTTATCCTAGATAGTCCAAGTGCCCGCTAGTTAACCTAGATAGTCCAAGTGCCTGCTAGGTAACCTACATAGTGCAAATGTCTGCTACTTAACCTACATATTCCAAGTGCCCGCTAGTTAACATAGATTGTCCAAATGCCCTCTAGGGAACGTACATAGTCCAAGTGCCCGCTAGGTAACCTAGATAGTTCAAGTACCCGCTAGGTAACCTAGATCATCAAAGGGCCCCCAAGTTAGCCTACATAGTCCAAGTGCCCGCTAGGTAACCTAGATAGTCCAAGTGCCCTTTAGGGAACCTAGATAGTCCAAGTGCCCTTTAGGGAACCTAGATAGTCAAGGGCCCGCTAGTAAACCTACATAGTCCATGGGTCTGCTAGTTAACCTACATATTCCAAGTTCCCGTTAGTTAACCTACATAATCTAAGTGCCCGTTGGCTAACCTAGATAGTCCAAGGGCCCGCTAGTTGACCTACATAGTCAAAGTGCCAGCTAGGTAACCTAGGTAGTACAAGTGCCCGCTAGGGAACCTAGATAGTCCAAGTGCCTGTTGGCTAACCTAGATAGTCCAAGTGGCGGCTAGGTAACCTACATAGTCCAAGTACCCGTTCGTTAACCTTGATTATCCAAGTGCCCGTTCGTTAACCGAGATAATCTAAGTGCCCACTAGGTAACCTAGACAGTCCAAGTGCCCGCTAGTTAACCTACAAAGTCCAAGTGCCCTATAGGGAACCTACATAATCCAAGTGCCCGCTAGGCAACCTACAAAGTCCAAGTGCCCGTTAGTTAACCTAGATAGTCAAAGTGCCTGCTAGGTAACCTAGATAGTCCAAGTACCCGCTAGGTATCCTACATAGTCCAAGTGCCCGCTAGGTAACTTAAATAGTCCAAATGCCCGCTAGGGAAACTACATAGTCCAAGTGCCCGCTAGTTAACCTAGATAGTCTAAGTGCCTGCTAGTAAACCTACATGATCCATGGGCCCGCTCGTTAACCTAGATAGTCCAAGTGCCCGCTAGTTAACCTACATAGTCCAAGTGCCCGCTAGGTAACCTAGACAGTTCAAGTGACCACTAGGTTACCCACATAGTCCAAGTGCCCACTAGGTAACCTACATAGTTCAAGTGCCCGCTAGGTAACCAATATAGTCCAAATGCCCGCTAGGGGCCCTAATATTCCAAATGCCCGCTAGTTAACCTAGATAGTCCAAGTGCTCGCTAGTTAACCTAGATAGTCCCAGTGCCCGCTAGTTAACGTAGATAGACCAAGTGCCCGCTAGGGAACCTATCTAGTCCAAGTACCCGCTAGGAAACCTACATAGTCCAAGTGCCCGCTAGGTAACGTACATAGTCCAAGTGCCCGCTAGGGAACGTACATAGTCCAAGTGCCCTCTAGGGAACGTACATAGTCCAAGTTCCCGCTAGGTAACCTAGATAGTCCAATTGCTCGCTAGTTAACCTACATAGTCCAAGTGCCTGCTAGGTAACCTAGATAGTCCAAGTGCCCACTAGTTAACCTACAAAGTCCAGGTTCCCCCTAGGTAACCTAGATAGTCCAAGGGCCCGCTAGGTAACCTACATAGTACAAATGCCTGATAGGGAACCTATATAGTCCAAGTGCCCACTAGGTAGCCTACATTGTCCATTTGCCCTCTAGGTAACCTACATAGTCCAAATGCCCACTAGTTAACCTACATAGTCCAAGTGCCCGATAGGGAACCTACATAATCCAAGTGACCGCCAGGGAACCTACATAGTCCAAGTGCCCGTTAGGTAACCTACATAGTCCAAATGCCCGCTAGGGAACCCACATAGTCCAAGTGTTCGCTAGGGAACCTACATAGTCCAAGTTCCCGTTAGTTAACCTAGATAGTCCCAGTGCCCGCTTGGTAACTTAGATAGTCCAACAGCCCTCTAGGTAACCTACATTCTCCAAGTACCCGCTAGGGAACGTAGATAGTTCAAGTGCCACCTAGGTAACCTAGATAGTCCAAGTGCCCGCTGGGTAACCTACAAAGTGTAAGTTCCCGCTAGGTAATCTGTATAGTCCAAATGACCGCTAGGGAGCCTACATAGTCCAAATGATCTCTAGGTAACCTACATAGTCCTAGTGCCCCCTAGTTAACCTACATTTTCCAAGTGCCCGATAGGGAACCTACATTTTCCAAGTGCCCGATAGGGAACCTACATTGTCCAAGTGCCTGCTAGGTAACCTACATAGTCCAAATGCCCTCTAGTTAACCTACATAGTCCAAGTGCCCGATAGGGAACCTACATAATCCAAGTGCCCGCTAGGGAACCTACATTGTCCAAGTGCCCGTTAGGTAACCTAGATAGTCCAAATGCCCGCCAGGAAACCCACATAGTCCAAGTGCCCGCTAGGGAACTTACATAGTCCAAGGGCCCGCTAGGGAATCTACACAGTCCAAGTGCCCGTTAGTTAACCAACATAGTCCATGTCCCCGCTTGGTAACCTAGATAGTCCAACAGCCCGCTAGGTAACCTACATACTCTAAGAACCCGCTATAACGTAGATAGTTCAAGTGCCAGTTAGGTAACCTAGATAGTCCATGTGCCGCTAGGTAACCTACAAAGTCTAAGTGCCCGCTAGGTAATCTATATAGTCCAAATGCCCATTAGGGAGCCTACATAGTCCAAATGCCCGCTAGGTAAGCTAGATAGTCCAAGGGCCCGCTAGGGAACCTACATAGTCCTAGTGCCCCCTAGTTAACCTACATTCTCTAAGTACCCGATAGGGAACCTACATAGTCCAAGTTCCCGCTAGGTAACCTACATAGTCCAAATGCCCTCTAGTTAACCTACATAGTTCAAGTGCCCGATAGGGAACCTACATAATCCAAGTGCCCGCTAGGGAACCTACATAGTCCAAGTGCCCGTTAGGTAACCTAGATCGTCCAAATGCCTGCCAGGAAACCCACATAGTCCAAGTGCCCGCTAGGGAACTTACATAGTCCAAGGGCCCGCTAGGGAACCTACATAGTCCAAGTGCCCGTTAGTTAACCTAGATAGTTCAAGTGCCCGCTTGGTAACCTAGATAGTCCAACAGACCGCTAGTTAACCTACATACTCTAAGAACCCGCTAGGTAACGTAGATATTCCAAGTGCCAGGTAGATAACCTAGATAGTCCAAGTGCCCGATAGGTAACCTACAGAGTCTAAGTGCCCGCTAGTTTATCTATATAGTCCAAATGACCGCTAGGGAACCTACATAGTCCAAGTGCCCACTAGTTAACCTACATAGTCAATGGGCCCGCTAGTTAACCTACATAGTGCAAGAGCCCGCTCGTTAACCTAGATCGTGCAAGTGTCCGCTAGTTAACCTACATAGTCCAAGTGCCACTTAGCTAACCTAGGTATTCCAAGGGCCTGCTAGTTAACCTACATAGTCCAAGTGCCCGCTAGGGAACCTGCATAGTCCAAGTGCCTGCTAGTTAACCTATTGTCCAAGGGACCGCTAGTTAACCTAGATAGTCCAAGTACCCGCTAGTTAACCTAGATCGTCCAATTGTCCGCTAGTTAACCTACATAGTTCAAGTGCCCGTTCGGTAACCTAGATAGTCCAAGTGCCCTTTAGGGAACCTAGATAGTCCAAGTGCCCGCTAGGGAACCTACATAGTCCAATTGCCCGCTCTGGAACATACATAGTCCAAGTGCCCGTTAGTTAACCTAGATTATCCAAGTGCCCACTAGGTAACCTAAATAATCCAAATGCCCGCTAGTTAATCTAGAGAGTCCAAGTGCCCGCTAGTTAACCTACATAGTCCATGGGCCCTCTAGTTAACCTAGATAGTCCATGCCCGCTAGGGGACATACATAGTCCAAGTGCCCGCTAGGTAACTTATATAGTCCACGTTCCCGCTAGGGAACCTACATAGTCAAAGTGCCCGCTAGGGTACCTGCATTGTACAAGTGCCCACTAATTAACCTAGATAGTCCAAGTGCCCGCTAGTTAAGCTAGATAGCCCAAGTGCCCGCTAGTTAACCTTGATCATCCAAGTGCCCGCTTGTTAACCTACATAGTCCAAGTGCCTGATAGGGAACCTACATAGTCCAAGTGCCCGATAGGAAACCTAGATAGTCCAAGTGCCCGTAGGGAACCTATATAATCCAAGTGCCCGCTAGGGAACCTACATAGTCAAAGTGCCCGCTAGGGAACCTGCATTGTGCAAGTGCCTGCTAGTTAACCTAGATAGTCCAAGTGCCCGCTAGTTAACCAACATAGTCCAAGGTCAGCTAGTTAACCTAGATAGTCCAAATACCCGCTAGTTAACCTACATAGTCCAAGAACCCGCTAGTTAACCTAGATATTCCAAGTGCCTGCTAGTTTACCTACATAGTCCAAGGGCCCGCTAGTTAACTTAGATATTCCAAGTGCCCGCTAGTTAAACTACATAGTCAAAGTGCCCTTAGGGAACCTATATAGTCCAAGTGCCCGCTAGGGAACCTGCATTGTATAAGTGCCTGCTAATCAACCTAGATAGTCCAAGTGCCTGCTAGTTAACCTAGATATTCCAAGTGCCCCCTAGTTAACCTTTATCATCCAAGTGCCCGCTAGTTAACCTACATAGTCCAAGAACCTGATAGGGAACCTACATAGTCCAAGTGCTCGCAGAGTAACCTACATAGTCCAAGTGCCAGATAGGGAACCTACATATTCCAAGTGCCCGTTAGGGAACCTAGATAGTCCAAGTGCCCGTTAGGAACCTATATAGTCCAAGTGCCCGCTAGGGAAGCTACATAGTCAAAGTACCCGCTAGGGAACCTGCATTGTACAAGTTCCCGCTAGTTAACCTAGATAGTCCAAGTGCGCGCTAGTTAACTTACATAGTCCAAGGTCAGCTAGTTAACCTAGATAGTCCAAGTTCCCGCTAGTTAACCTACATAGTCCAATGTCAGCTAGTTAACCTAGATAGTCCAAGTGCCCGCTAGTTAACCTACATAGTCCAAGAAACCGCTAGTTAAACTAGATAGTCCAAGTGCCCGCTAGTTAAGCTACATAGTCCTAGGGCCCGCTAGTTAACATAGATATTCCAAGTGCCCGCTAGTTAATCTAGATCGTCCAAGTGTCCGCTAGTTAACCTACATAGTCCAAGTTCCCGTTAGGTAACCTAGATAGTACAAGTGCCCGCAAGGTAACCTACATAGTCCAAGTGCCCGCTAGGTAACCTAGATATTCCAAGTTCCTGTTAGCTAACCAAGATAACCCAAGTGCCCGCTAGGTAACCTACATAGTCCAAGTGCCCTTTCGTTAACCTAGATAGTCCAAGTGCCCTCTAGGTAACCTACATAGTCAAAGGGTCCGCTAGGTAACCTATATATTCCATGTGCCCGTTACCTAACCTAGATAGTCGAATTGCCCGCTATGCAACATACATAGTCCAAGTGTCCGCTAGTTAACCTACATAGTCCAAGTGCCCGCAAGGTAACCTAGATAGTCCAAGTGCCCGCTAGGTAACTTACATAGTCCAAATGCCCGCTGGGCAACCTAGATAGTCCAAGTGCCCGTTCGTTAACCTAGATAGCCAAGTGCCCGCAAGGTAACCTACATAGTCCAAGTGCCCGCTAGTTAACCTACATAGTCCAAATGCCCGTTCGTTAACCTACATAGTCCAAGGGCCCACTAGTTAACCTAGATCGTCTAAGTGTCCTCTAGTTAACCTACATAGTCCAAATGCACGCTAGTTAACCTACATAGTCAAATTGCCGCTAGGTAACCTACATAGTGCAAGTGTCCCTTACTTAACCTACATAGTCCAAGTGGCCGGTAGTTAACATAGATAGTCCAAGTGCGCATTAGTTAACATAGATAGTCCAAGCGCCCACTAGGGAACATACATAGTACAAGTGCCCGCTAGGTAACCTAGATAGTGCATGTGCCCGGTAGTTAACCTACATAGTCCAAGTGCCCGCTAGGTAACCTAGATCATCCAAGTGCCCGCTGGTTAACCTACATAGTCCAAGGGCCCGCTAGTTAACCTACATCGTCCAAGGGCCCGCTAGTTAACCTAGATAGTCCAATTGCCCCCTAGTTAACCTACATACTCCAAGTGCCCGCTAGGTAACCTAGACTGTTCAAGTGACCACTAGGTTACCTACATAGTCCAAGTGCCCGTTCGTTAGCCTACATAGTCCAAGTGCCCGCTAGGTAACCAATATACTCCAAATGCCCGCTAGGGACCCTAATAGTCCAAATGCCCGCTAGTTAACCTAGATTGTCCAAGTGCTCGCTAGTTAACATAGATAGTCCAAGTGCCCGCTAGTTAACCTAGATAGACCAAGTGCCCGCTAGGGAAGTGCCCGATAGGAAACCTACATAGTCCAAGTGCCCGCTAGTTAACATGGATAGTCCCAGTACCCGCTAGGAAACGTACATAGTCCAAGTGCCCGCTAGGTAACGTACATAGTCCAAGTGCCCGCTAGGTAACCTAGATAGTCCAAGTGCCCACTAGGGAACGTACATAGTCCAAGTGCCCGCTAGGTAACCTAGATAGTCCAAATGCCCGCTAGGGAACCCACATAGTCCAAGTGCCCGTCAGGTAACCTAGATAGTCCATATGCCCGCTAGGGAACCCACATAGTCCAAGTGCCCGCTAGGGAACTTACATAGTCCAAGGGCCCGCTAGGGAACCTACATAGTTCAAGTGCCCGTTAGTTAACCTAGATAGTCCAAGTGCCCGCTTGGTAACCTAGATAGTCCAACAGCCCGTTAGGTAACCTACATACTCCAAGTACCCGCTAGCTAACATAGATAGTTCAAGTGCTAGCTAGGTAACCTAGATAGTCCAAGTGCCCGTTAGGTAACCTACAAAGTCTAAGTGCCCGCTAGGTAATCTATATAGTCCAAATGCCCATTAGGGAGGCTACATGGTCCAAATGCCCGCTAAGTAAGCTAGATAGTCCAAGGGCCCGCTAGGTAACCTACATAGTCCTAGTGCCCCCTAGTTAACCTACTTCTCTAAGTGCCCGATAGGGAACCTACATAGTCCAAGTTCCCGCTAGGTAACCTACATAGTCCAAATGCCCTCTAGTTAACCTACATAGTCCAAGCGCCCGCTAGTTAACCTAGATCGTCCAAGTGCACGCTAGTTAACCTACATAGTCCAAGGGCCCGCTAGTTAACCTACATAGTCCAAGGGCCCGCTAGTTAACCTACATCGTCCCAGTGCCCGCTAGGAAACCTAGATAGTTCAAGTACCCGCTAGGTAACCTAGATCGTTCAAGGGCCCCCTAGTTAGCCTACATAGTCCAAGTGCCCGCTAGGTAACCTAGATAGTCCAAGTGCCCGTTCGGTAACCTAAATAGTGCAAGTGCCCTTAAGGGATACTAGATAGTCCAAGGGCCCGCTAGTAAACTTGCATAGTCCATGGGCCCGCTAGATAACCTACATAGTCCAAGTGTCCGCTAGTTAACCTACATATTCCAAGTGCCCGCTATTTAACCTATATAATCTAAGTGCCAGCTAGGTAACCTAGACAGTACAAGTGCGCGCTAGGGAATCTAGATTGTCCAAGTGCCTGTTAGCTAACCTAGATAATCCAAGTGCCCGCTAGGTAACCTAGACAGTCCAAGTGCCCGCTAGTTAACCTACATAGTCCAAGTGCCCGATAGGGAACCTACATAATCCAAGTGCCCGCTAGGCAACCTACATACTCCAAGTGCCCGTTAGTTAACCTAGATAGTCAAAGTGCCTGCTAGGTAACCTAGATAGTCCAAGTGCCCGTTATGTAACCTACATAGTCCAAAGTCCCGCTAGGTAACCTAAATAGTCCAAATGCCTGCTAGGGAAACTACATAGTCCAAGTGCCCGCTAGTTAACTTAGATAGTCCAAGTGCCTACTAGTAAACCTACATAATCCATGGGCCCGCTAGTTAACCTACATAGTGCAAGGGCCCACTAGTTAACCTAGATCGTGCAAGTGTCCACTAGTTAGCCTATATAGTCCAAGTGCCCGCTAGTTAACCTATATACCAAGTGCCTGCTACGTAACCTAGATAGTCCAAGGGCACGCTAGTTAACCTACATAGTACAAGTGCCCGCTAGGCAACCTAGATAGTCCAAGTGCCCGCTAAGGAACCTACATAGTCCAAGTGCACGCTAGTTAACATAGATAGTCCAAGTGCCCGCTAGTTAATCTAGATAGTCCAAGTTCCCGCTAGGGAACGTACATAGTCCAAGTCCCCGCTAGTTAACCTAGATAGTTCAAGTACCCGCTAGGTAACCTAGATATTCCAAGGGTCCCCTAATTAGCCTACATCGTCCAAGTTCCCGCTAGGTAACCTAGATAGTCCAAGTGCCTTTTCGGTGACCTAGATAGCCCAAGTGCCCTTTAGGCAACCTACATAGTCCATGGGCCCGCTAGTTAACCTACATATTCCAATTGCCCGCTAGTTAACTTACATAATCTAAGAGCCCGTTAGCTAACCTAGATAGTCCATGGGCCCGCTAGTTGACCTACATAGTCCAAGGGCCAGCTAGGTATCGTAGATAGTTCAAGTGCCCGCTAGAGAACCTCAATAGTCCAAGTGCCTGTTAGCTAACCTAGATAGTCCAAGTGGCGGCTAGGTAACCTACATAGTCCAAGTGCCAGTTCGTTAACCTAGATAATCCAAGTGCCCACTAGGGAACCTACATAGTGCAAGTGTCCGCTAGTTAACCTACATAGTCCAAGCGCCCGCTAGTTAACCTAGATAGTCCAAGTGCCCACTAGGTAACCTACATAGTGCAAGTGTCCACTAGTTAACCTAAGTAGTCCAAGGGCCCGCTAGTTAACATACATAGTCCAAGTATCCGGTAGTTAACTTACATAGTTCAAGTGTCCGTAGGGAACATACATAGTCCAAGTGCCCGCAAGGGAACATACATAGTCCAAGTGCCCGCTAGGGAACCTACGTAGTCCAAGTGCCCACTAGGAAATCTACATAGTCCAAGAGCCCGCTAGTTAACGTAGATAGTCCAAGTGCTGCTAGTTAATCTACATAGTCCAAGGGCCCGCTAGTTAACCTACATAATCCAAGTACCCTCTAGTTAACCTAGATCGTCCAAGTGTCCGCTAGTTAACTTACATAGTCCAAGTGCCCGCTCTGGAACCTACATAGTCCAAGTGCCTGCTAGGGAACCTACATAGTCGAAGTGCCCGCTCTGGAACATACATAGTCCAAGTGCCCGCTAGGGAATCTACATAGTCCAAGGTCCCGCTAGTTAACATAGATAGTCCAAGTGCCGCTAGCTAATCTACATAGTCCAAGGGCCCACTAGTTAACCTAAATAGTCCAAGTACCCGCTAGTTAACCTATATCGTCCCATGCCCGCTAGGAAACCTAGATAGTGCAAGTGCCCGCTAGTTAACCTAGATAGTTCAAGTACCCGCTAGGTAACCTAGATCGTCCAAGGGCCCCCTAGTTAGCCTACATAGTCCAAGAGCCCGCTAGTTAACGTAGATAGTCCAAGTGCTGCTAGTTAATCTACATAGTCCAAGGTCCCGCTAGTAAACCTACATAGTCCATGGACCCGCTAGATAACCTACATAGTCCAAGTGTCTGCTAGTTAACCTACATATTCCAAGTGCCCGCTATTTAACCTATATAATCTAAGTGCCAGCTAGGTAACCTAGACAGTACAAATGCGCGCTAGGGAATCTAGATAGTCCAAGTGCCTGTTAGCTAACCTAGATAATCCAAGTGCCCGCTAGGTAACCTAGACAGTCCAAGTGCCCGCTATTTAACCTACATAGTCCAAGTGCCCGATAGGGAACCTACATAATCCAAGTGCCCGCTAGGCAACCTACATACTCCAAGTGCCCGTTAGTTAACCTAGATAGTCAAAGTGCCTGCTAGGTAACCTAGATAGTCCAAGTGCCCGCTATGTAACCTACATAGTCCAAGTGCCCGCTAGGTAACATAAATAGTCCAAATGCCTGCTAGGGAAACTACATAGTCCAAGTGCCCGCTAGTTAACGTAGATAGTCCAAGTGCCTACTAGTAAACCTACATAATCCATGGGCCCGCTAGTTAACCTACCTAGTGCAAGGGCCCGCTAGTTAACCTAGATCGTGCAAGTGTCCACTAGTTAGACTATATAGCCCAAGTGCCCGCTAGTTAACCTATATACCAAGTGCCCGCTACGTAACCTAGATAGTCCAAGGGCACGCTAGTTAACCTACATAGTACAAGTGCCAGCTAGGCAACCTAGATAGTCCAAGTGCCCGCTAAGGAACCTACATAGTCCAAGTGCACGCTATTTAACCTAGATAGTCCAAGTGCCCGCTAGTTAATCTAGATAGTCCAAGTGCCCGCTAGGGAACGTACATAGTCCAACAGCCCGCTAAGTAACCTAGATAGTTCAAGTGACCAGTAGGTTTCTTACATAGTCCAAGTGCCTGTTCGTTAACCTACATAGTCCAAGTGCCCTCTAGGTAACCAATATAGTCCAAATGCCCGCTAGGGACCCTAATAGTCCAAGTGCCCGCTAGTTATCCTAGATAGTCCAAGTGCTCGCTAGTTAACCAGATACTCCAAGTGCCCGCTAGTCAACTAGATAGACCAAGGGCCCGCTAGGGAACCTACCTAGTCCAAGTGCCCGAAAGGGAACTTACATAGTCCAAGGGCCCGCTAGGGAACCTACATAGTCCAAGTGCCCGTTAGTTAACCTAAATAGTCCAAGTTCCCGCTAGGTAACCTAGATAGTCCAACAGCCCGCTAGGTAACCTACATACTCCAAGAACCCGCTAGGCAACTTAGATAGTTGAAGTGCCAGATATGTAACCTGGATAGTCCATGTGCCGCTAGGTAACCTACAAAGTCAAAGTGCCCGCTAGGTTATCTATATAGTCCAAATGCCCGCTAGGGTATCTACATAGTCCAAGGGCCCGCTAGTTATTATTCTACATAGTTCAAGGGCCCACTAGTTAACCTACATAGTCCAAGTACCCGCTAAGAAACCTAGATAGTCCAAGTGCCCGTTACCTAACCTAGTTAGTCCAAGTGCCCTCTAGTTAACCTAGATCTTCCAAGTGCCCGCTAAGAAACCTAGATAGTCCAAGTGCCCGTTACCTAACCTTGATAGTCCAATTGCCCGCTATGAGACATACATAGTCCAAGTGCCCGTTCGTTAACCTAGAAGTCCAAGTGCCCGCTAGGTAACCTAGACTCTCCAAGTGCCCGCTAGGTTACCTACATAGCCAAATGCCCGTTTGGTAACCTAGATAGTGCAAGTGCCCGGTAGTTAACCTACATAGTCCAAGTGCCCGCTAGGTAACCTAGATAGTACAAGGGCCCGCTAGTTAACCTACATAGTCCAAGTGCCCGTTAGTTAGCCTAGATAGTCCAAGTGCCCGCTAGGTAACCTAGATAGTCCAACAGCCCGGTAGGTAACCTACATACTCCAAGTACCCGCTAGGTAACGTAGATAGTTCAAGTGCCAGCTAGGTAACCTAGATAGTCCAAATGACCGCTAGGGAGCCTACATAATCCAAATGCCCGCTAGGTAAGCAAGATAGTCTAAGGGCCCCCTAGGTAACCTATATAGTCCTAGTGCCCCCTAGTTAACTTACATTTTCCATGTGCCCGATAGGGAACCTACATAGTCCAAGTGCCCGCTAGGTAACCTACATAGTCCAAATGCCCTCTAGTTATTCTACATAGTCCAAGTTCCCGATAGGGAACCTACATAATCCAAGTGCCTGCTAGGGAACGTACATAGTCCAAGTGCCTGCTAGGTAACCTAGATTGTCCAAGTGCCCACTAGTTAACCTACATATTCCAGGTTCCCCCTAGGTAACCTAGATAGTCCAAGGGCCCGCTAGGTAACCTACATAGTCCTAGTGCCCCCTAGTTAACCTACATTCTCAAAGTGCCCGATAGGGAACCTACATAGTCCAAGTGCCCGCTAGGTAACCTACATAGTCCAAATGCCCGCTAGTTAACCTACATAGTCCAAGTGCCCGATAGGGAACCTACATAATCCATGTGCCCGCTAGGGAACCTACCTAGTCCAAGTGCCCGTTAGGTAACCTAGATAGTCCAAATGCCCGCTAGGGAACGTACATAGTCCAAGTGCCTGCTAGGTAACCTAGATAATCTAAGTGCCCACTAGTTAACCTACATAGTCCAGGTTCCCCTTAGGTCACCTAGATAGTCCAAGGGCCCGCTAGGTAACCTACATAGTCCTAGTGCCCCCTAGTTAACCTACATTCTCAAAGTGCCCGATAGGGAACCTACATAGTCCAAGTGCCCGCTCGGTAACCTACATAGTCCAAATGCCCGCTAGTTAACCTACATAGTCCAAGTGCCCGATAGGGAACCTACATAATCCAATTGCCCGCTAGGGAACCTACCTAGTCCAAGTGCCCGTTAGGTAATCTAGATAGTCCAAATGCCCGCTAGGGAACCCACATAGTCCAAGTGCCCGCTAGGGAACTTACATCGTCCAAGGGCCCGCTAGGGAACCTACATAGTACAAGTGCCCGTTAGTTAACCTAGATAGTCCCAGTGCCTTCTAGGTAACCTAGATATTCCAACAGCCCGGTAGGTAATCTACATACTCCAAGTACCTGCTAGGTAATGTAGATAGTTCAAGTGTCAGCTAGGTAACCTAGATAGTCCAAGTGCCCGCTAGGTAACCTACAAAGTCTAATTGCCCGCTAGGTAATCTATATAGTCCAAATGCCCGCTAGGTAACCTAGATAGTCTAAGGGCCCGCTAGGTAACCTACATAGTCCTAGTGCCCCCTAGTTAACCTACATTTTCCAAGTGCCCGATAGGGAAGCTACATAGTCCAAGTGCCCGCTAGGTAACCTACATAGTCCAAATGCCCTCTAGTTATTCTACATAGTCCAAGTGCCCGATAGGGAACGTACATAATCCAAGTGCCTGCTAGGGAACGTACATAATCCAAGTGCCCGTTAGGTAACCTAGAAAGTCCAGATGCCCGCCAGGAAACCCACATAGTCCAAGTGCCCGCTAGGGAACTTACATAGTCCAAGAGCCCGCTAGGGAACCTACACAGTCCAAGTGCCCGTTAATTAACCTAGATAGTCCAAGTGCCCGCTTGGTAACCTAGATAGTACAACCGCCCGGTAGGTAACCTACATACTCCAAGTACCCGCTAGGTAACATAGATAGTTCAAGTGCCAGCTAGGTAACCTAGATAGTCCAAGTGCCCGCTAGGTAACCTACAAAGTCTAAGTGCCTGCTAGGTAATCTATATAGTCCAAATGACCCCTAGGGAGCCTACATAGTCCAAATGCCCGCTAGGTAACCTAGATAGTTTAAGGGCCCGCTAGGTATCCTACATAGTCCTAGTGCCCCCTAGTTAACCTACATTTTCCACGTGCCCGATAGGTAACCTACATAGTCCAAATGCCCTCTAGTTAACCTACATAGTCCAAGTGCCCGATAGGGAACCTACATAATCCAAGTGCCCGCTAGTTGACCTACATAGTCCAAGTGCCCGCTAGGTAACCTAGATAATCCTAGTGCCCGCTAGGGAACCTTCATAGTCCTAGTGCCAGCTAGGTAACCTAGATAGTCCAAGTGCCCGCTTGGTAACCTAGATAGTCCAACAGTCCGCTAGGTAACCTACATGCTCCAAGATCCCGCTGTAACGTAGATAGTTCAAGTGCCAGCCAGGTAACCTAGATAGTCCATGTGCCGCTAGGTGACCTACAAAGTCAAAGTGCCCGCTAGGTTATCTATATAGTCCAAATGCCCGCTAGGGTATCTACATAGTCCAAGGGCCCGCTAATTAACGTAGATAGTCCAAGTGCCGCTAGTTATTCTACATAGATCAATGGCCCACTATTTAACCTACATAGTCCAAGTACCCGCTAAGAAACCTAGATAGTCCAAGTGCCCTCTAGTTAACCTAGATAGTCCAAGTGCCCTCTAGTTAACCTAGATCGTCCAATTGCCCGCTAAGAAACCTAGATAGTTCAAGTGCCCGTTACCTAACCTAGATAGTCCAATTGCCCGCTATGCAAAATACATTGTCCAAGTGCCCGTTCGTTAACCTAGAATTCCAAGTGCCTGCTAGGTAACCTAGACTCTCAAAGTGCCCGCTTGGTTACCTACATAGTCCAAGTGCCCGATAGGTAACCTAGATAGTACAAGGGCCCGTTAGTTAACCTACATAGTCCAAGTGCCCGGTAGTTAACTTACATAGTTCAAGTGTCCGTAGGCAACATACAGAGTCCAAGTGCCCGCCAGGGAACCTACATAGACCAAGTGCCCGCTAGTTAATCTACATAGTTCAAGGGCCTGCTAGTTAACCTACATAATTCAAGTACCCGCTAGTTAACCTAGATCGTCCAAGTGTCCGCAAATTAACCTACATAGTACAAGTGCCCGCTAGGGAACTTAGATATTCTAAGTGCCCGCTCTGGAACTTACATAGTCCAAGTGACTGCTAGGGAACCTACATAGTCTAAGTGCCCGCTCTGGAACCTACATAGTCCAAGTGCCCGATAGGGAATCTACATAGTCCAAGGGCCCGCTAGTTAACGTAGATAGTCCAAGTGCTGCTAGTTAATCTACATAGTCCAAGGGCCCGCTAGTTAACCTACATAGTCCATGTACCCGCTAGTTAACCTAGATCGTTCAAGTGCCCACTAGGTAACCTACATAGTCCAAAGGCCCGCTAGTTAACCTACATAGTCCAAGGGCCCAGTAGTTAACCTACATCGTCCAAGGGCCCGCTAGTTAACCTAGATAGTCCAAGTGCCCACTAGTTAACCTACATAGTCCACGTGCCCGCTAGGTAACCTAGACAGTTCAAGTGACCACTAGGTTACCTACATAGTCCAAGTGCCCGTTTGTTAACCTACATAGTCCAAGTGCCCGCTAGGTAACAAATATAGTCCAAATGCCCGCTAGGGGCACTAATAGTCCATATGCCTGCTAGTTAACCTAGATAGTCCAAGTGCTCGCTAGTTAACCTAGATAGACCAAGGGCCCGCTAGGGAACCTATCTAGTCCAAGTACCCGCCAGGAAACGTACATAGTCCAAGTGCCCGCTAGGGAACGTACATAGTCCAAGTGCCTGCTAGGTAACCTAGATAGTCCAAGTGCCCACTAGTAAACCTACATACTCCAGGTTCCCCCTAGTTAACCTAGAAAGTCCTAGGGCCCGCTAGGTAACCTACATAGTCCTAGTGCCCCCTAGTTAACCTACATTCTCCAAGTGCCCGATTGGGAATCTACATAGTGCCCCCTAGTTAACCTACATTCTCCAAGTGCCCGATAGGGAACCTACATAGTCTAAGTGCCCGCTAGGTAACCTACATACTCCAAATACCCTCTAGTTAATCTACATAGTCCAAGTGCCCGATAGGGAACGTACATAATCCAAGTACCCGCTAGGGAACGTACATAGTCCAAGTGCCCGTTTGGTAACCTAGATAGTCCAAATGCCCGCCAGGAAACCCACATAGTCCAAGTGCCCGCTAGGGAACTTACATAGTCCAAGGGCCCACTAGGGAATCTACACAGTCCAAGTGCCCTTTAGTTAACCTAGATAGTCCAAGTGCCCGCTTGGTAACCTAGATAGTCCAACAGCCCGCTAGGTAACCTACATACTCTAAGAACCCGCTATAACGTAGATAGTTCAAGTGCCAGCTAGGTAACTTAGATAGTCCAAGTGCTCGCTAGTTAACCTATCTAGTCCAAGTACCCGCTAGGAAACGTGCATAGTCCATGTGCCCGGTAGGTAACGTACATAGTCCAAGTGCCCGCTAGGTAACGAAGATAGTCCAAGTGCCCGCTAGGGAACGTACATAGTCCTAGTGCCTGCTAGGTAACCTAGATAGTCCAAGTGCCCACTAGTTAACCTACATAGTCAAGGTTCCCCCTAGGTAACCTAGATAGTCCAAGGGCCCGCTTGGTAACCTACATAGTCCTAGTGCCCCCTAGTTAACCTACATTCTCCAAGTGCCCGATTGGGAATCTACATAGTGCCCCCTAGTTAACCTACATTCTCCAAGTGCCCGATAGGGAACCTACATAGTCTAAGTGCCCGTTAGGTAACCTACATACTCCAAATGCCCTCTAGTTAATCTACATAGTCCAAGTGCCCGATAGGGAACGTACATAATCCAAGTGCCCGCTAGGGAACCTACATAGTCCAAGTGCCCGTTTGGTAACCTAGATAGTCAAAATGCCCGCCAGAAACCCACATAGTCCAAGTGCCCGCTAGGTAACCTACATACTCCAAATGCCCTCTAGTTAATCTACATAGTCCAAGTGCCCGATAGGGAACGTACATAATCCAAGTACCCGCTAGGGAACGTACATAGTCCAAGTGCCCGTTTGGTAACCTAGATAGTCCAAATGCCCGCCAGGAAACCCACATAGTCCAAGTGCCCGCTAGGGAACTTACATAGTCCAAGGGCCCACTAGGGAATCTACACAGTCCAAGTGCCCTTTAGTTAACCTAGATAGTCCAAGTGCCCGCTTGGTAACCTAGATAGTCCAACAGCCCGCTAGGTAACCTACATACTCTAAGAACCCGCTATACCGTAGATAGTTCAAGTGCCAGCTAGGTAACCTAGATAGTCCAATTGCTCGCTAGTTAACCTATCTAGTCCAAGTACCCGCTAGGAAACGTGCATAGTCCATGTGCCCGGTAGGTAACGTACATAGTCCAAGTGCCCGCTAGGTAACGAAGATAGTCCAAGTGCCCGCTAGGGAACGTACATAGTCCTAGTGCCTGCTAGGTAACCTAGATAGTCCAAGTGCCCACTAGTTAACCTACATAGTCAAGGTTCCCCCTAGGTAACCTAGATAGTCCAAGGGCCCGCTTGGTAACCTACATAGTCCTAGTGCCCCCTAGTTAACCTACATTCTCCAAGTGCCCGATAGGGAACCTACATAATCCAAGTGCCCGCTAGGTAACCTACATAGTCCAAATGCCCTCTAGTTAATCTACATAGTCCAAGTGCCCGATAGGGAACGTACATAATCCAAGTGCCCGCTAGGGAACCTACATAGTCCAAGTGCCCGTTTGGTAACCTAGATAGTCCAAATGCCCACCAGGAAACCCATATAGTCCAAGTGCCCGCTAGGGAACTTACATAGTCCAAGGGCCCGCAAGGGAATCTACACAGTCCAAGTGCCCTTTAGTTAACCTAGATAGACCAAGTGCCCACTTGGTAACCTAGATAGTCCAACAGCCCGCTAGGTAACCTACATATATTAAGAACCCGCTATAACCTAGATAGTTCAAGTGCCAGCTAGGTAACCTACAAAGTCAAGGTGCCCGCTACGTTATCTATATAGTCCAAATGCCAGCTAGGGAATCTACATAGTCCAAGGGCCCGCTAGTTAACGTAGATAGCCCAAGTGCCGCTAATTAATCTACATAGTCCAAGGGCCCGCTAGTTAACCTACATAGTCCAAGTACCCGCTAAGAAACCTAGATAGTCCAAGTTCACGCTAGTTAACCTAGATAGTACAAGTGCCCTCTAGTTAACCTAGATCGTCCAAATGCCCGCTAAGAAACCTAGATAGTCCAAGTGCCCGTTACCTAAACTAGATAGTCCAATTGCCCGCTATGCAACATACATAGTCCAAGTGCCCGTTCGTTAACCTAGAAATCCAAGTGCCCGTCTAGGTAACCTAGACTCTCCAAGTGCCTGCTAGGTTACCTACATAATCCAAATGCCCGTTCGGTAACCTAGATAGTGCAAGTGCCCAGTAGTTAACCTACATAGTTCAAGTGCCCGCTAGGTAACCTAGATAGTCCAAGGGCCCGCTAGTTAACCTACATAATCCAAGTGCCCGATAGGGAACCTACATAATCCAAGTGCCCGCTAGGGATCCTACACACTCCAAGTGCACGCTAGTTAACCTAGATAGTCCAAGTGCCCGCTAGTTAACCTAGATAGACCAAGTGCCTGCTAGGTAACCTACATAGTGCAAATGTCCGCTAGTTAACCTACATATTCCAAATGCCCGCTAGTTAAAATGGATAGTCCAAGTGCCCGCTAGGTAACCTAGATAATGCAATTGCCCGCTAGTTAACCTAGATAGTTCAAGTACCTGCTAGGTAACCAGATCGTCCAAGGGCCCCTTAGTTAATCTACATAGTCCAAGTGCCCGCTCTGGAACCTACATAGTCCAAGTGACTGCTAGGGAACCTACATAGTCCAAGTGCCCGTTCTGGAACATATATAGTCCAAGTGCCCGATAGGGAATCTACATAGTCCAAGGGCCCACTAGTTAACGTAGATAGTCCAAGTGCCGCTAGTTAATCTACATAGTCCAAGGGCCCGCTAGTTGACCTACATAGTCCAAGTGCCAGCTAGGTAACCTAGATAGTACAAGTGCCCGCTAGGGAACCTAGATAGTCCAAGTGCCTGTTAGCTAACCTAGATAGTCCCAGTGGCGGCTAGGTAACCTACATAGTCCTAGTGCTCGTTCGTTAACCTAGATAATCCAAGTGCCCGCTAGTTAACCTACATAGTCCAAGTGCCCGATAGGGAACCTACATAATCCAAGTGCCCGCTAGGCAACCTACATAGTCCAAGTGCCCGTTAGTTAACCTAGATAGTCAAATTGCCTGCTAGGTAACCTAGATAGTCCAAGTGCCCGCTAGGTAACCCACATAGTCCAAGTGCCCGCTAGGTAACCTAAATAGTCCAAATGCCCGCTAGGGAAACTACATAGTCCAAGTGCCCGCTAGTTAACCTAGATAGTCTAAGTGCCTGCTAGTAAACCTACATAATCCATGGGCCCGCTAGTTAACCTACATAGTGCAAGGGCCCGCTAGTTAACCTACATCGTCCAAGGGCCCGCGAGTTAACCTAGATAGTCCAAGTGCCCGCTAGTTAACCTACATAGTGTAAGTGCCCGCTAGGTAACCTAGACAGTTCAAATGACCACTAGGTTACCTACATAGTCCAAGTGCCCGTTCGTTAACCTACAGAGTCCAAGTGCCCGCTAGGTAACCAATATAGTCCAAATGCCCGCTAGGGGCCCTAATATTCCAAATGCCCGCTAGTTAACCTACATAGTCCAAGTGCTCGCTAGTTAACCTAGATAGACCAAGTGCCCGCTAGGGAACCTATCTAGTCCAAGTACCCGCTAGGAAACGTACATAGTCCAAGTGCCCGCTAGGTACCGTAGATAGTCCAAGTGCCCGCTAGGGAACGTAAATAGTCCAAGTGCCCGCTAGGTAACCTACATAGTCCTAGTGCCCCCTAGTTAACCTACATTTTCCACGTGCCCGATCGGGAACCTACATAGTCCAAGTGCCCGCTAGGTAACCTACATAGTCCAAATGCCCTCTAGTTAACCTACATAGTCCAAGTGCCCGATAGGGAACCTACATAATCCAAGTGCCCGCTAGTTGACCTACATAGTCCAAGTGCCCGCTAGGTAACCTAGATAATCCTAGTGCCCGCTAGGGAACCTTCATAGTCCTAGTGCCAGCTAGGTAACCTAGATAGTCCAAGTGCCCGCTTGGTAACCTAGATAGTCCAACAGCCCGCTAGGTAACCTACATGCTCCAAGATCCCGCTATAACGTAGATAGTTCAAGTGCCAGCCAGGTAACCTAGATAGTCCATGTGCCGCTAGGTGACCTACAAAGTCAAAGTGCCCGCTAGGTTATCTATATAGTCCAAATGCCCGCTAGGGTATCTACATAGTCCAAGGGCCCGCTAATTAACGTAGATAGTCCAAGTGCCGCTAGTTATTCTACATAGATCAATGGCCCACTATTTAACCTACATAGTCCAAGTACCCGCTAAGAAACCTAGATAGTCCAAGTGCACGCTAGTTAACCTAGATAGTCCAAGTGCCCTCTAGTTAACCTAGATCGTCCAATTGCCCGCTAAGAAACCTAGATAGTCCAAGTGCCCGTTACCTAACCTAGATAGTCCAATTGCCCGCTATGCAAAATACATTGTCCAAGTGCCCGTTCATTAACCTAGAAGTCCAAGTGCCTGCTAGGTAACCTAGACTCTCCATGTGCCCGCTAGGTTACCTACATAGTCCAAGTGCCCGATAGGTAACCTAGATAGTACAAGGGCCCGTTAGTTAACCTACATAGTCCAAGTGCCCGGTAGTTAACTTACATAGTTCAAGTGTCCGTAGGTAACATACAGAGTCCAAGTGCCCGCCAGGGAACCTACATAGACCAAGTGCCCGCTAGTTAATCTACATAGTTCAAGGGCCTGCTAGTTAACCTACATAATTCAAGTACCCGCTAGTTAACCTAGATCGTCCAAGTGTCCGCAAATTAACCTACATAGTACAAGTGCCCGCTAGGGAACTTAGATATTCTAAGTGCCCGCTCTGGAACTTACATAGTCCAAGTGACTGCTAGGGAACCTACATAGTCTAAGTGCCCGCTCTGGAACCTACATAGTCCAAGTGCCCGATAGGGAATCTACATAGTCCAAGGGCCCGCTAGTTAACGTAGATAGTCCAAGTGCTGCTAGTTAATCTACATAGTCCAAGGGCCCGCTAGTTAACCTACATAGTCCATGTACCCGCTAGTTAACCTAGATCGTTCAAGTGCCCACTAGGTAACCTACATAGTCCAAAGGCCCGCTAGTTAACCTACATAGTCCGAGGGCCCAGTAGTTAACCTACATCGTCCAAGGGCCCGCTAGTTAACCTAGATAGTCCAAGTGCCCACTAGTTAACCTACATAGTCCACGTGCCCGCTAGGTAACCTAGACAGTTCAAGTGACCACTAGGTTACCTACATAGTCCAAGTGCCCGTTTGTTAACCTACATAGTCCAAGTGCCCGCTAGGTAACAAATATAGTCCAAATGCCCGCTAGGGGCACTAATAGTCCATATGCCTGCTAGTTAACCTAGATAGTCCAAGTGCTCGCTAGTTAACCTAGATAGACCAAGTGCCCGCTAGGGAACCTATCTAGTCCAAGTACCCGCCAGGAAACGTACATAGTCCAAGTGCCTGCTAGGTAACGTACATAGTCCAAGTGCCCGCTAGGTAACGTAGATAGTCCAAGTGCCCGCTAGGGAACGTACATAGTCCAAGTGCCTGCTAGGTAACCTAGATAGTCCAAGTGCCCACTAGTAAACCTACATACTCCAGGTTCCCCCTAGTTAACCTAGAAAGTCCTAGGGCCCGCTAGGTAACCTACATAGTCCTAGTGCCCCCTAGTTAACCTACATTCTCCAAGTGCCCGATTGGGAATCTACATAGTGCCCCCTAGTTAACCTACATTCTCCAAGTGCCCGATAGGGAACCTACATAGTCTAAGTGCCCGTTAGGTAACCTACATACTCCAAATGCCCTCTAGTTAATCTACATAGTCCAAGTGCCCGATAGGGAACGTACATAATCCAAGTACCCGCTAGGGAACGTACATAGTCCAAGTGCCCGTTTGGTAACCTAGATAGTCCAAATGCCCGCCAGGAAACCCACATAGTCCAAGTGCCCGCTAGGGAACTTACATAGTCCAAGGGCCCACTAGGGAATCTACACAGTCCAAGTGCCCTTTAGTTAACCTAGATAGTCCAAGTGCCCGCTTGGTAACCTAGATAGTCCAACAGCCCGCTAGGTAACCTACATACTCTAAGAACCCGCTATAACGTAGATAGTTCAAGTGCCAGCTAGGTAACTTAGATAGTCCAAGTGCTCGCTAGTTAACCTATATAGTCCAAGTACCCGCTAGGAAACGTGCATAGTCCATGTGCCCGGTAGGTAACGTACATAGTCCAAGTGCCCGCTAGGTAACGAAGATAGTCCAAGTGCCCGCTAGGGAACGTACATAGTCCTAGTGCCTGCTAGGTAACCTAGATAGTCCAAGTGCCCACTAGTTAACCTACATAGTCAAGGTTCCCCCTAGGTAACCTAGATAGTCCAAGGGCCCGCTTGGTAACCTACATAGTCCTAGTGCCCCCTAGTTAACCTACATTCTCCAAGTGCCCGATAGGGAACCTACATAATCCAAGTGCCCGCTAGGTAACCTACATAGTCCAAATGCCCTCTAGTTAATCTACATAGTCCAAGTGCCCGATAGGGAACGTACATAATCCAAGTGCCCGCTAGGGAACCTACATAGTCCAAGTGCCCGTTTGGTAACCTAGATAGTCCAAATGCCCACCAGGAAACCCATATAGTCCAAGTGCCCGCTAGGGAACTTACATAGTCCAAGGGCCCGCAAGGGAATCTACACAGTCCAAGTGCCCTTTAGTTAACCTAGATAGACCAAGTGCCCACTTGGTAACCTAGATAGTCCAACAGCCCGCTAGGTAACCTACATATATTAAGAACCCGCTATAACCTAGATAGTTCAAGTGCCAGCTAGGTAACCTACAAAGTCAAGGTGCCCGCTACGTTATCTATATAGTCCAAATGCCAGCTAGGGAATCTACATAGTCCAAGGGCCCGCTAGTTAACGTAGATAGCCCAAGTGCCGCTAATTAATCTACATAGTCCAAGGGCCCGCTAGTTAACCTACATAGTCCAAGTACCCGCTAAGAAACCTAGATAGTCCAAGTTCACGCTAGTTAACCTAGATAGTACAAGTGCCCTCTAGTTAACCTAGATCGTCCAAATGCCCGCTAAGAAACCTAGATAGTCCAAGTGCCCGTTACCTAAACTAGATAGTCCAATTGCCCGCTATGCAACATACATAGTCCAAGTGCCCGTTCGTTAACCTAGAAATCCAAGTGCCCGCTAGGTAACCTAGACTCTCCAAGTGCCTGCTAGGTTACCTACATAATCCAAATGCCCGTTCGGTAACCTAGATAGTGCAAGTGCCCAGTAGTTAACCTACATAGTTCAAGTGCCCGCTAGGTAACCTAGATAGTCCAAGGGCCCGCTAGTTAACCTACATAATCCAAGTGCCCGATAGGGAACCTACATAATCCAAGTGCCCGCTAGGGAACCTACACACTCCAAGTGCACGCTAGTTAACCTAGATAGTCCAAGTGCCCGCTAGTTAACCTAGATAGACCAAGTGCCTGCTAGGTAACCTACATAGTGCAAATGTCCGCTAGTTAACCTACATATTCCAAATGCCCGCTAGTTAAAATGGATAGTCCAAGTGCCCGCTAGGTAACCTAGATAATGCAATTGCCCGCTAGTTAACCTAGATAGTTCAAGTACCTGCTAGGTAACCTAGATCGTCCAAGGGCCCCTTAGTTAATCTACATAGTCCAAGTGCCCGCTCTGGAACCTACATAGTCCAAGTGACTGCTAGGGAACCTACATAGTCCAAGTGCCCGTTCTGGAACATATATAGTCCAAGTGCCCGCTAGGGAATCTACATAGTCCAAGGGCCCACTAGTTAACGTAGATAGTCCAAGTGCCGCTAGTTAATCTACATAGTCCAAGGGCCCGCTAGTTGACCTACATAGTCCAAGTGCAAGCTAGGTAACCTAGATAGTACAAGTGCCCGCTAGGGAACCTAGATAGTCCAAGTGCCTGTTAGCTAACCTAGATAGTCCCAGTGGCGGCTAGGTAACCTACATAGTCCTAGTGCTCGTTCGTTAACCTAGATAATCCAAGTGCCCGCTAGTTAACCTACATAGTCCAAGTGCCCGATAGGGAACCTACATAATCCAAGTGCCCGCTAGGCAACCTACATAGTCCAAGTGCCCGTTAGTTAACCTAGATAGTCAAATTGCCTGCTAGGTAACCTAGATAGTCCAAGTGCCCGCTAGGTAACCCACATAGTCCAAGTGCCCGCTAGGTAACCTAAATAGTCCAAATGCCCGCTAGGGAAACTACATAGTCCAAGTGCCCGCTAGTTAACCTAGATAGTCTAAGTGCCTGCTAGTAAACCTACATAATCCATGGGCCCGCTAGTTAACCTACATAGTGCAAGGGCCCGCTAGTTAACCTACATCGTCCAAGGGCCCGCGAGTTAACCTAGATAGTCCAAGTGCCCGCTAGTTAACCTACATAGTGTAAGTGCCCGCTAGGTAACCTAGACAGTTCAAATGACCACTAGGTTACCTACATAGTCCAAGTGCCCGTTCGTTAACCTACAGAGTCCAAGTGCCCGCTAGGTAACCAATATAGTCCAAATGCCCGCTAGGGGCCCTAATATTCCAAATGCCCGCTAGTTAACCTACATAGTCCAAGTGCTCGCTAGTTAACCTAGATAGACCAAGTGCCCGCTAGGAACCTATCTAGTCCAAGTACCCGCTAGGAAACGTACATAGTCCAAGTGCCCGCTAGGTACCGTAGATAGTCCAAGTGCCCGCTAGGGAACGTAAATAGTCCAAGTGCCCGCTAGGTAACCTAGATAGTCCAAGTGCCCGCTAGTTAACCTACATATTCCAAGTGCCTGCTAGGTAACCTATCTAGCCCAAGTGCCCACTAGTTAACCTACATAGTCCAGGTTCCCCCTAGGTAACCTAGATAGTCCAAGGGCCCGCTAGGTAACCTACATTGTCCTAGTGCCCCCTAGTTAACCTACATTCTCCAAGTGCCCGATAGGGAACCTACATAGTCCAAATGCCCGCTAGTTAACCTAGATAGTCCAAGTGCTCGCTAGTTAACCTAGATAGACCAATTGCCCGCTAGGGAACCTATCTAGTCCAAGTACCCGCTAGGAAACGTACATAGTCCAAGTGCCCGCTAGGGAACGTAGATAGTCCAAGTGCCCGCTAGGGAACGTAAATAGTCCAAGTGCCCGCTGGGTAACCTAGATAGTCCAAGTGCCCGCTAGTTAACCTACATATTCCAAGTGCCTGCTAGGTAACCTAGATAGTCCAAGTGCCCACTAGTTAACCTACATAGTCCAGGTTCCCCCTAGGTAACCTAGATTGTCCAAGGGCCCGCTAGGTAACCTACATTGTCCTAGTGCCCCCTAGTTAACCTACATTCTCAAAGTGCCCGATAGGGAACCTACATAGTCCAAGTGCCCGTTAGTTAACCTAGATAGTCCAAGTGCCCGCTAGGTAACCAATTAGTCCAATGCCCACTAGGGGCCCTAATATTCCAAATGCCCGCTAGTTAACCTAGATAGTCCAAGTGCTCGCTAGTTAACCTAGATAGACCAATTGCCCGCTAGGGAACCTATCTAGTCCAAGTACCCGCTAGGAAACGTACATAGTCCAAGTGCCCGCTAGGGAACGTAGATAGTCCAAGTGCCCGCTAACGAACGTACATAGTCCAAGTGCCCGCTAGGTAACCTAGATAGTCCAAGTGCCCGCTAGTTAACCTACATATTCCAAGTGCCTGCTAGGTAACCTAGATAGTCCAAGTGCCCACTAGTTAACCTACATAGTCCAGGTTCCCCCTAGGTAACCTAGATAGTCCAAGGGCCCGCTAGGTAACCTACATTGTCCTAGTGCCCCCTAGTTAACCTACATTCTCCAAGTGCCCGATAGGGAACCTACATAGTCCAAGTGCCCGTTAGTTAGCCTAGATAGTCCAAGTGCCCGCTAGGTAACCTAGATAGTCCAACAGCCCGGTACGTAACCTACATACTCCAAGTACCCGCTAGGTAACGTAGATAGTTCAAGTGCCAGCTAGGTAACCTAGATAGTCCAACTGCCCGCTAGGTAACGTAAAGAGTCTACGTTCCCGCTAGGTAACCTAAATATTCCAAATGCCCGCTAGTTAACCTAGATAGTCCAAGTGCCCGCTAGATAACCTAGATAGTCCAAGTGCCTGCTAGTAAACCTACATAATCCATGGGCCCGCTAGTTAACATACATAGTGCAAGGGCCCGCTAGTTAACCTGCATAGTCTAATTGCCCGATAGGGAACCTACATAATCCATTGCCCGCTAGGGAACCTACATAGACCAAGTGCCCGTTAGGTAACCTAGATAGTCCAAATGCCCGCTATGGAACCCACATAGTCCAAGTGCCCGCTAGGGAATTTACATAGTCCAAGGGCCCGCTAGGGAACCTACATAGTCCAAGTGCCCGTTAGTTAACCTAGATAGTCCAAGTGCCCGGTAGGTAACCTACATACTCCAAGTACCTGCTAGGTAACATAGATAGTTCAAGTTCCAGCTAGGTAACCTAGATAGTCCAAGTGCCCGCTAGGTAACCTACAAAGTCTATGTTCCCGCTAGGTAACCTACAAAGTCTATGTTCCCGCTAGGTAATCTATATAGTCCAAATGACCGCTAGGGAGCCTACATAGTCCAAATGCTCCCTAGGTAACCTAGATAGTCTAAGGGCCCGCTAGGTATCCTACATAGTCCTAGTGCCCCCTAGTTAACCTACATTTTCCAAGTGCACGATAGGGAACCTACATAGTCCAAATGCCCGTTAGTTAACCTAGATAGTCCAAGTGCCCGCTAGGTAACCTAGATAGTCCAACAGCCCGGTACGTAACCTACATACTCCAAGTACCCGCTAGGTAACGTAGATAGTTCAAGTGCCAGCTAGGTAACCTAGATAGTCCAAGTGCCTGCTAGGTAACGTACAGAGTCTAAGTTCCCGCTAGGTAACCTAAATATTCCAAATGCCCGCTAGTTAACCTAGATAGTCCAAGTGCCCGCTAGATAACCTAGATAGTCCAAGTGCCTTCTAGTAAACCTATATAATCCATGGGCCCGCTAGTTAACCTACATACTGCAAGGGCCCGCTAGTTAACGTGGATAGTCCAAGTGCCGTTAGTTAATCTACATAGTCCAAGGGCCCGCTAGTTAACCTACATAGACCAAGTACCCGCTAGTTAACCTAGATCGTCCAAGTGCCCACTAGGTAACCTACATAGTCCAAGCGCCCGCTAGTTAACCTACATAGTCCAAGGGCCCGCTAGTTAACCTACATCGTCCAAAAGCTCCCTAGGTAACCTAGATAGTCCAAGTGCCCGCTAGTTAACCTACATAGTCCAAGTGCCCGCTAGGTAATCTAGACATTTCAAGTGACCACTAGTTTACCTACATAGTCCAAGTGCCCGTTCGTTAACCTACATAGTCCACGTGCCCGCTAGGTAACCAATATAGTCAAAATGCCCGCTTGGGTCCTAATAGTACATATGCCCGCTAGTTAACCTAGATAGTCCAAGTGCTCGCTAGTTAACCTAGATAGACCAAGTGCCCGCTAGGGAACCTATCTAGTCCAAGTACCCTCTTGGAAACGTACATAGTCCAAGTGCCCTCTAGGTAACGTAGATAGTCCAAGTGCCCACTAGTTACCCTACATAGTCCAGGTTCCCCATAGGTAACCTAGATAGTCCAAGGGCCCGCTAGGTCACCTACATAGTCCTAGTACCCCCTAGTTAACCTACATTCTCCAAGTGCCCGATAGGGAACCTACATGATCCAAGTGCCCGCTAGGTAACCTACATAGGCCAAATGCCCTCTAGTTAATCTACATAGTCCAAGTGCCCGATAGGGAACCTACATAATCCAAGTGCCCGCTAGGGAACTTACATAGTCCACGTGCCCGTTAGGTAACCTAGATAGTCCAAATGCCCGCCAGGAAACCCACATAGTCCAAGTGCCCGCTAGGGAACTTACATAGTCCAAGGGCCCGCTAGGGAATCTACACAGTCCAAGTGCCCGTTAGTTAACCTAGATAGTCCAAGTCCCCGCTTGGTAACCTAGATAGTCCAACAGCCCGCTAGGTAACCTACATACTCCAAGTACCTGCTAGGTAACATAGATAGTTCAAGTGCCAGCTAGGTAACCTAGATAGTCCAAGTGTCCGCTAGATAACCTACAAAGTCTAAGTTCCCGCTAGGTAATCTATATAGTCCAAATGACCGCTAGGGAGCCTACATAGTCCAAATGCCCGCTAGGTAACCTAGATAGTCTAAGGGCCCGCTAGGTAACCTACATAGTCCTAGTGCCCCCTAGTTAACCTACATTTTCCAAGTGCCCGATAAGGAACCTACATAGTCCAAGTGCCCGTTAGTTAACCTAGATAGTCCAAGTGCCCGCTAGGTAACCTAGATAGTCCAACACCCCGGTACGTAACCTACATACTCCAAGTACCCGCTAGGTAACGTAGATAGTTCAAGTGCCAGCTGGGTAACCTAGATAGTCCAAGTGCCCGCTAGGTAACGTACAGAGTCTACGTTCCCGCTAGGTAACCTAAATATTCCAAATGCCCGCTAGTTAACCTAGATAGTCCAAGTGCCCACTAGATAACCTAGATAGTCCAAGTGCCTTCTAGTAAACCTATATAATCCATGGGCCCGCTAGTTAACCTACATAGTGCAAGGGCCCCTAGTTAACGTAGATAGTCCAAGTGCCGTTAGTTAATCTACATAGTCCAAGGGCCCGCTAGTTAACCTACATAGTCCAAGTACCCGCTAGTTAACCTAGATCGTCCAAGTGCCCACTAGGTAACCTACATAGTCCAAGCGCCCGCTAGTTAACCTACATAGTCCAAGGGCCCGCTAGTTAACCTACATCGTCCCAAAGCTCCCTAGGTAACCTAGATAGTCCAAGTGCCCGCTAGTTAACCTACATAGTCCAAGTGCCCGCTAGGTAATCTAGACATTTCAAGTGACCACTAGTTTACCTACATAATCCAAGTGCCCGTTCGTTAACCTACATAGTCCACGTGCCCGCTAGGTAACCAATATAGTCAAAATGCCCGCTAGGGTCCTAATAGTACATATGCCTGCTAGTTAACCTAGATAGTCCAAGTGCTCGCTAGTTAACCTAGATAGACCAAGTGCCCGCTAGGGAACCTATCTAGTCCAAGTACCCTCTTGGAAACGTACATAGTCCAATGCCCTCTAGGTAACGTAGATAGTTCAAGTGCCCACTAGTTACCCTACATAGTCCAGGTTCCCCTTAGGTAAGCTAGATAGTCCAAGGGCCCGCTAGGTCACCTACATAGTCCTAGTACCCCCTAGTTAACCTACATTCTCCAAGTGCCCGATAGGGAACCTACATAATCCAAGTGCCCGCTAGGTAACCTACATAGGCCAAATGCCCTCTAGTTAATCTACATAGTCCAAGTGCCCGATGGGTAACCTACATAATCCAAGTGCCCGCTAGGGAACTTACATAGTGCACGTGCCCCTTAGGTAACCTAGATAGTCCAAATGCCCGCCAGGAAACCCACATAGTCCAAGTGCCCGCTAGGGAACTTACATAGTCCAAGGGCCCGCTAGGGAATCTACACAGTCCAAGTGCCCGTTAGTTAACCTAGATAGTCCAAGTTCCCGCTAGGTAACCTAGATAGTCCAACAGCCCAGTACGTAACCTACATACTCCAAGTACCCGCAAGGTAACGTAGATAGTCCACGTGCCCTCTAGTTAACCTAGTTCGTCCAAGTGCCCGCTAAGAAACCTAGATAGTCCAAGTGCCCGTTACCTAACCTAGATAGTCCAATTGCCCGCTATGCAACATATATAGTCCAAGTGCCCGTTCGTTAACCTAGAAGTCCAAGTGCCCGCTAGGTAACCTAGATAGTCCAATTGCCCGTTCGGTAACCTAGATAGTCCAAGTGCCCTTTAGGGAACCTAGATAGTCCAAGGGCCCGCTAGTAAACCTACATAGTCCATGGGCCCACTAGTTAACCTTCATAGTGCAAGTGTCCTCTACTTAACCTACATATTCCAAGTGCCCTCTAGTTAACCTACATAATCTAAGTGCCCGTTGGATAACCTAGATAGTCCAAGGGCCCGCTAGTTGACCTACATAGTCCAAGTGCCCGCTAGTTAACCTAGATAGGCCAAGTGAGTGCTATGTAACCTACATAGTGCAAGTGTCCGCTAGTTAACCTACATATTCCAAGTGCCCTCTAGTTAACATAGATAGTCCAAGTGCCCGCTAGGGAACGTACATCGTCCAAGTGCCCGCCAGGTAACCTAGACAGTGCAAGTGCCCGCTAGTTAACCTAGATAGTTCAAGTACCCGCTAGGTAACCTAGATCGTCCAAGGGCCCCCTAGTTAGCCTACATAGTCCAAGTGCCCGCTAGGTAACCTACATAGTCCAAGGGCCCGCTAGTATACCTACATACTCCATGGGCCCGCTAGTTAACCTTCACAGTGCAAGTGTCCGCTACTTAACCTACGTATTCCAAGTTCCCGCTAGTTAACCTACATAATCTAAGTGCCCGTTGGCTAACATAGATAGTCCAAGGGCACGCTAGTTGACCTACATAGTCCATGCCAGCTAGGTAACCTAGATAGTACAAGTGCCCGATAGGGAACCTAGATAGTCCAAGTGCCTGTTAGCTAACCTAGATAGTCCCAGTGGCAGCTAGGTAACCTACATAGTCCTAGTGCCCGTTCGTTAACCTAGATAATCCAAGTGCCCGCTAGTTAACCTACATAGTCCAAGTGCCCGATAGGGAACCTACATAATCCACGTGCCCGCTAGGTAACCTACATAGTCCAAGTGCCCGTTAGTTAACCTAGATAGTCAAATTGCCTGCTAGGTAACCTAGATAGTCCAAGTACCCGCTAGGTAACCCACATAGTCCAAGTGCCCGCTAGGTAACCTAAATAGTCCAAATGCCCGCTAGGGAAACTACATAGTCCAAGTGCCCGCTAGTTAACCTAGATAGTCCAAGTGCCTGCTAGTAAACCTACATAATCCATGGGCCCGCTAGTTAACCTACATAGTGCAAGGGCCCGCTAGTTAACCTACATCGTCCAAGGGCCCGCGAGTTAACCTAGATAGTCCAAGTGCCCGCTAGTTAACCTACATAGTCTAAGTGCCCGCTAGGTAACCTAGACATTTCAAGTGACCACTAGGTTACCTACATAGTCCAAGTGCCCGTTAGTTAACCTACATAGTCCAAGTGCCCGCTAGGTAACCAATATTGTCCAAATGCCCGCTAGGGGCCCTAATATTCCAAATGCCCGCTAGTTAACCTAGATAGTCCAAGTGCTCGCTAGTTAACCTAGATAGTCCAAATGCCCGCTAGTTAACCTAGATAGATCAAGTGCCCGCTAGGGAACCTATCTAGTCCAAGTACCCGCTAGGAAACGTACATAGTCCAAGTGCCCGCTAGGTAAAGTAGATAGTCCAAGTGCCCGCTAGGGAACGTACATAGTCCAAGTTCCCGCTAGGTAACCTAGATAGTCCAAGTGCCCGCTAGTTAACCTACATATTCCAAGTGCCTGCTAGGTAACCTAGATCGTCCAAGGGCTCCCTAGTTAGCCTACATAGTCCAAGTGCCCGCTAGGTAACCTAGATAGTCCAAGGGCCCGCTAGTAAACCTACATACTCCATGTGCCCGCTAGTTAACCTTCATAGTGCAAGTGTCCGCTACTTAACCTACATATTCCAAGTTCCCGCTAGTTAACCTACATAATCTAAGTGCCCGCTGGCTAACATAGATAGTCCAAGGGCCCGCTAGTTGACCTACATAGTCCAAGTGCCAGCTAGGTAACCTAGATAGTACAAGTGCCCGCTAGGGAACCTAGATAGTCCAAGTGCCTGTTAGCTAACCTAGATAGTCCCAGTGGCGGCTAGGTAACCTACATAGTCCTAGTGCCCGTTCGTTAACCGAGATAATCCAAGTGCCCGCTAGTTAACCTACATAGTCCAAGTGCCCGATAGGGAACCTACATAGTCCAAGTGCTCGCTAATTAACCTACATAGTCCAAGTGCCCGCTAGGTAACCTAGATAGTGCAAGTGCCCGCTAGGTAACCTACAAAGTCCAAGTGCCCGCTAGGTAACCTATATAGTCCAAGTGCCCGCTAAGAAACCAAGATTGTCCAAGTGCCCGTTAGGTAACCTAGATAGTCCAAGTGCCAGCTAGGTAACCTACATAGTCCAAGTTCCCGCTAGGTAACCTAGATATTCCAAGTGCCCATTACCTAACCTAGATAATCCAATTGCCCGCTATGCAAAATACATAGTCCAAGTGCCCATTCGTTAACCTAGAAGTCCAAGTGCCTGCTAGGTAACCTACATAGTCCAAATGCCCGTTCGGTAACCTAGATAGTCCAAGTGCCCGCTAATTAACCTACATAGTCCAAGTGCCCGCTAGGTAACCTAGATAGTGCAAGTGCCCGCTAGGTAACCTACAAAGTCCAAGTGCCCGCTAGGTAACCTATATAGTCCAAGTGCCCGCTAAGAAACCAAGATAGTCCAAGTGCCCGTTAGGTAACCTAGATAGTCCAAGTGCCCGCTAGGTAACCTACATAGTCCAAGTTCCCGCTAGGTAACCTAGATAGTCCAAGTGCCCATTACCTAACCTAGATAATCCAATTGCCCGCTATGCAACATTCATAGTCCAAGTGCCCATTCGTTAACCTAGAAGTCCAAGTGCCCGCTAGGTAACCTACATAGTCCAAATGCCCGTTCGTTAACCTACATAGTCCAAGGGCACACTATTTAACCTTGATCGCCCAAGTGTCTTTGGTTAACCTACATAGTCCAAGTGCCCGCAAGGTAACCTATATAGTCCAAGTTCCAACTATGTAACCTAGATAGTCCAAGGGCCCGCTAGTAAACCTAGATAGTCCAAGTGCCCGCTAGTTAACCTACATAGTCCAAGTGCCCGCTAGGTAACCTACATTGTCCAAGTGCCCGTTCGTTAACCTAGATAGTCCAAGTGCCCGCTAGGTAACCTAGACTGTCCAAGTGCCCGCTAGGTTACCTACATAGTCCAAGTGCCCGTTCGTTAACCTAGATAGTCCAAGTGCCCGCTAGGAAACCTACATAGTCCAAGTGCCCTCTAGGTAACCTACATAGTCCAAGTTCCCGCTAGGTAACCTAGCTAGTCCAAGTGCCCATTACCTAACCTAGATAATCCAATTGCCCGCTATGCAACATTCATAGTCCAAGTGCCCATTCGTTAACCTAGAAGTCCAAGTGCCCGCTAGGTAACCTACATAGTCCAAATGCCCGTTCGTTAACCTACATAGTCCAAGGGCACACTATGTAACCTTGATCGCCCAAGTGTCTTTGGTTAGCCTACATAGTCCAAGTGCCCGCAAGGTAACCTATATAGTCCAAGTTCCAGCTATGTAACCTAGATAGTCCAAGGGCCCGCTAGTTAACCTACATAGTCCAAGTGCCCGCTAGGTAAACTAGATAGTCCAAGTGCCCGCTAGTTAACCTCGATAGTCCTAGTGCCCGTTAGTTAACCTATATAGTCCAAGTGCCCACTAGGGGACGTACATAGGCCAAGTGCCTCCTAGTTAACCTACATAGTCCAAGGTCCGTTAGTTAACCTAGATAGTCCAAGTGCCCGCTAGTAAACCTACATAGTACAAGGGCCTGCTAGTAGACCTAGATAGTCCAAGAGCCCGCTAGTTAACCTAGATAGTCAAAGTGCCCGCTAGTTAACCTAAGTAGTACAAATGTCCGATAGGGATCCTACATAGTCCAAGTGCCCGCTAGTTAACCTACATAGTCCAAGTCCCCGCTAGGTAACCTAGACAGACCAAGTGACCATTAGGTTACCTACATAGTCCAAATGCCCGTTCGTTAACCTACATAGTCCAAGTGCCCGCTAGGTAACGTAGATAGCCCAATTGCCCCCTAGGGAACGTACATAGTCCAAGTGCCCTCTAGGTAACCTAGATAGTCCAAGTGCCTGCTAGTTAACCTAGATAGTCCAAGTCCCTGCTAGTTAACCTACATAGTCCAAGTGCCTGCTATTTAAACTACACAGTCCAAGTGCCCACTAGGTAACCTAGACAGTCCAATTGCCCGCTAGTTAACCTAGACAGTCCAAGTACCTGATAGGGAAACTATATAGTCCAAGTGCCCGCTAGGGAACCTACATAGTCCAAGTGCTCGCTAGGCAACCTACATAGTCCAAGTGCCCGTTTGTTAACCTAGATAGTCCAAGTGCTCGCTAGTAAACCTAGATAGTCCAAGGGCCCGCTAGTTAATCTAGATAGTCCAAGTGCCCGCTAGTTAACCTAGATAGTCCAAGAGCCCGCTAGTTAACCTAGATAGTCCAAGGGCCCGCTAGTTAATCTAGATAGTCCAAGTGCCCGCTAGTTAATCTAGATAGTCCAAGTGCCCGCTAGTTAACCTAGATCGTCCAAGTGCCCGTTAGTTAACCTAGATAATCCAAGTGCCCGCTAGTTAACCTACATTTTCCAAGGACCCTCTAGTTAACCTAGATAGTCCAAGTGCCCGCTAGGGTACGTACATCGTCCAAGTGCCCGCTAGGTAACCTAGATAGTCCAAGTGCCCGCTAGGGTATGTACATAGTTCAAGTGCCCGCTAGGTAACCTAGATTGGCCAAGTGTCCGCTAGTTAACCTACATAGTCCAAGTGCCCGCTAGGTAACCTAGATAGTCCAAATCCTGCTAGTGAAGCTACATAGTCCAATGCCCGATAGGGAACCTACATATTCCAAGTGCCCGCTGAGGAACCTACATAGTCCAAGTGCCCGATAGGGAACCTATATATTCCAAGTGCCCGTTAGGGAACCTAGATAGTCCTAGTGCCCATAGGGAACCTATAAAGTCCAAGTGCCCCCTAGGGAACCTATATAGTCAAAGTGCCCGCTAGGGAACCTGCATTGGGCAAGTGCCCGCTAGTTAACCTAGATAGTCCAAGTGCCCGCTAGTTAACCTACATAGTTCAAGGTCAGCTAGTTAACCTAGATAGTCCAAGTGCCCGCTAGTTAACTTACATAGTCCAAGAACCCGCTAGTTAACCTAGATAGTCCAAGTTCCCGTTAGTTAACCTACATAGTCCAAGGGCCCGCTAGTTAACCTAGATATTCCAAGTGTCCGCTAGTTAACCTAGATCGTCCAAGTGTCCGCTAGTTAACCTACATAGTCCAAGTTCGCGTTAGGTAACCTAGATAGTACAAGTGCCCGCAAGGTAACCTACATAGTCCAAGTGCCCTCTAGGTAAGCTAGATAATCCAAGTTCCTGTTAGCTAACCTAGATAATCCAAGTACCCGCTAGGGAACCTACATAGTCCAAGTGCCCTTTCATTAACCTAGATAGTCAAAGTGCCCGCTAGGTAACCTAGACAGTCCAAGTGCCCGCTAGGTTACCTACATAGTCCAAGTGCCCGTTCGTTAACCTAGATAGTCCAAGTGCCCGCTAGGTTACCTAGACAGTCCAAGTGCCCGCTAGTTAACCTACATAGTCCAAGTGCCCGATAGGGAACCTACATAATCCAAGTACCCGATAGGGAACCTACATATTCCAAGTGCCCGGTAGTTAACTTACATAGTTCAAGTGTCCGTAAGGAACATATAGTCCAATTGCCCGCTAGGGAACATACAGAGTCTAAGTGCCCGCTAGGGAACCTATGTAGTCCAAGTGCCCGCTAGGGAATCTACATAGTCCACAGGCCCGCTAGTTAACGTAGATAGTCCAAGTGCCGCTAGTTAATCTACATAGTTCAAGGGCCCGCTAGTTAACCTACATAGTCCAAGTGCCTGATAGGGAACCTACGTAGTCCAAGTGCCCGCAGAGGAACCTACAAAGTCCAAGTGCCCGATAGGGAACCTACATATTCCAAGTGCCCGTTAGGGAACCTACATAGTCAAAGTGCCCGCTAGGGAACCTGCATTGTGGTAGTGCCCGCTAGTTAACCTAGATAGTCCAAGTGCCCGCTAGTTAACTTACATAGTCCAAGGTCAGCTAGTTAACCTAGATAGTCCAAGTGCCCGCTGGTTAACCTACATAGTCCAAGGTCAGCTAGTTAACCTAGAGAGTCCAAGTCCCCGCTAGTTAACCTACATAGTCCAAGAACCCGCTAGTTAACCTAGATAGTCCAAGTGCCCGCTAGTTAACCTACATAGTCCTAGGGCCCGCTAGTTAACCTAGATCGTCCAAGTGTCCGCTAGTTAACCTAGATAGTCCAAGTGCCCATTAGTTAAGCTACATAGTCCAAGAACCTGCTAGTTAACCTAGATAGTCCAAGTGCCCGCTAGTTAACCAATATAGTCCAAGTGCCTCCTAGGTAAACTACATAGTCCAAGTGCCCACTAGGTAACCTAGACTGTCCAATTGCCCCCTGGTTAACCTAGACAGTCCAAGTACCCCATAGGGAACCTACATAGTCCAAGTGCTCGCTAGGGAACCTACATAGTCCAAGTGCTCGCTAGGCAACCTACATAGTCCAAGTGCCCGCTAGGTAACCTAGATAGTCCAATTGCCCGTTAGCTAACCTAGATAGTCGAAGTGTCCGCTAGTTAACCTACATAGTCCAAGTGCCCGTTCGTTAACGTAGATAGGCCAAGTGCCTGCTAGGTAACCTAGACAGTCCAAGTGCCCGCTAGTTTACCTACATAGTCCAAGTGCACGTCCGTTAACCTAGATAGTCAAAGTGCCTGCTAGGTAACCTAAATAGTCCAAGTGCCCCCTAGGGAACCTACATAGTCCAAGTGCCCGCTAGGTAACCTAGATAGTCCAATTGCCCGTTAGCTAACCTAGATAGTCGAAGTGTCCGCTAGTTAACCTACATAGTCCAAGTGCCCGTTCGTTAACGTAGATAGGCCAAGTGCCTGCTAGGTAACCTAGACAGTCCAAGTGCCCGCTAGGTTACCTACATAGTCCAAGTGCACGTTCGTTAACCTAGATAGTCCAAGTGCCCGCTGGTAACCGACATAGTACAAGGGCCCGCTAGGTAACCTTGATAGTCCAAGTGCCTTCTACTTAACCTACATAGTCCAAGTGCCTGCTAGTTAACCTACATAGTCCAAGGGCCCGCTAGTTAACCTAGATAGTCCAAGTGCCCGCTAGTTAACCTAGATCGTCCAAGTGTATGCTAGTTAACCTACATAGTCCAAGTTCCCATTAGGTAACCTAGATAGTACAAGTGCCCGCAAGGTAACCTAGATATTCCAAGTTCCTGTTAGCTAAACTAGATAATCCAAGTGCCCGCTAGGTAACCTACATAGTCCAAGTGCCCTGTCGTTAACCTAGATAGTCCAAGTGCCCGCTAGGTAACCTACATAGTCCAAGGGCTCGCTAGGTAACCTATATAGTCCAAGTGCCCGCTAAGAAACCAAGATAGTCCAAGTGCCCGTTAGGTAACCTAGATAGTCCAAGTGCCCGCTAGGTAACCTACATAGTCCAAGTGCCCGCTAGGTAACCTATATAGTCCAAGTGCCCGCTAAGAAACCAAGATAGTCCAAGTGCCCGTTAGGTAACCTAGATAGTCCAAGTGCCCGCTAGGTAACCTACATAGTCCAAGTTCCCGCTAGGTAACCTAGATAGTCCAAGTGCCCGTTACCTAACCTAGATAATCCAATTGCCCGCTATGCAACATACATAGTCCAAGTGCCCTTTCGTTAACCTAGATAGTCCAAGTGCCCGCTAGGTAACCTACATAGTCCAAGGGCCCGCTAGGTAACCTATATAGTCCAAGTGCCCGCTAAGAAACCAAGATAGTCCAAGTGCCCGTTGGGTAACCTAGAGAGCCCAAGTGCCTGCTAAGTAACCTACATACTCCAAGTTCCCGCTAGGTAACCTGGATAGTCCATGTGCCCATTACCTAACCTAGATAATCCAATTGCCCGCTATGCAACATACATAGTCCAAGTGCACATTCGTTAACATAGAAGTCCAAGTTCCCGCTAGGTAACCTACATAGTCCAAATGCCCGTTCGGTAACCTAGATAGTCCAAGTGCCCGCTTATTAACCTACATAGTCCAAGTGCCCGCTAGGTAACCTAGATAGTGCAAGTGCCCGATAGTTAACCTACATAGTCCAAGGGCCCGCTAGTTAACCTAGATATTCCAAGTGCCCGCTAGTTAACCTAGATCATCCAAGTGTACGCTAGTTAACCTACATAGTCCAAGTTCCCGTTAGGTAACCTAGATAGTACAAGTGCCCGCAAGGTAACCTAGATATTCCAAGTTCCTGTTAGCTAAACTAGATAATCCAAGTGCCTGCTAGGTAACCTACATAGTCCAAGTGCCCTTTCGTTAACCTAGATAGTCCAAGTGCCCACTAGGTAACCTACATAGTCCAAGGGCCCGCTAGGTAACCTATATAGTCCAAGTGCCCGCTAAGAAACCAAGATAGTCCAAGTGCCCGTTAGGTAACCTAGATAGTCCAAGTGCCCGCTAGGTAACCTACATAGTCCATGTTCCCGCTAGGTAACCTAGATAGTCCAAGTGCCCGCTAAGAAACCAAGATAGTCCAAGTTCCCGTTAGGTAACCTACATAGTCCAAGTGCCCGCTAGGTAACCTACATAGTCCAAGTTCCCGCTAGGTAACCTAGATAGTCCAAGTGCCCGTTACCTAACCTAGATAATCCAATTGCCCGCTATGCAACATACATAGTCCAAGTGCCCTTTCGTTAACCTAGATAGTCCAAGTACCCGCTAGGTAACCTACATAGTCCAAGGGCCCGCTAGGTAACCTATATAGTCTAATTGCCCGCTTAGAAACCAAGATACTCCAAGTGCCCGTTGGGTAACCTAGAGAGTCCAAGTGCCCGCTAAGTAACCTACATAGTCCAAGTCCCCGCTAGGTAACCTAGATAGTCCAAGTGCCCATTACCTAACCTAGATAATCCAATTGCCCGCTATGCAACATACATAGTCCAAGTGCCCATTCGTTAACCTAGAAGTCCAAGTGCCCGCTAGGTAACCTACATAATCCAAATGCCCGTTCGGTAACCTAGATAGTCCAAGTGCCAGCTAATTAACCTACATAGTCCAAGTGCCCGCTAGGTAACCTAGATAGTGCAAGTGCCCGCTAGGTAACCTACAAAGTCCAAGTGCCCGCTAGGTAACCTATATAGTCCAAGTGCCCGCTAAGAAACCAAGATTGTCCATGTGCCCGTTAGGTAACCTAGATAGTCCAAGTGCCAGCTAGGTAACCTACATCGTCCAAGTTACCGCTAGGAAACCTAGATAGTCCAAGTGCCCATTACCTAACCTAGATAATCCAATTGCCCGCTATGCAACATACATAGTCCAAGTGCCCATTCGTTAACCTAGAAGTCCAAGTGCCCGCTAGGTAACCTACATAGTCCAAATGCCCGTTCAGTAACCTAGATAGTCCACGTGCCCGCTAATTAACCTACATAGTCCAAGTGCCCGCTAGGTAACCAAGATAGTCCAAGTGCCCGCTAAGAAACCAAGATAGTCCAAGTGCCCGTTAGGTAACCTAGATAGTCCAAGTGCCCGCTAGGTAACCTACATAGTCCAAGTTCCCGCTAGGTAACCTAGATAGTCCAAGTGCCCATTACCTAACTTAGATAATCCAATTGCCCGCTATGCAACATACATTGTCCAAGTGCCCTTTCGTTAATCTAGATAGTCCAAGTGCCCGCTAGGTAACCTACATAGTCCAAGGGCCCGCTAGGTAACCTATATAGTCCAAGTGCCTGCTAAGAAACCAAGATAGTCCAAGTGCCCGTTGGGTAACCTAGAGAGTCCAAGTGCCCGCTAGGTAACCGACATAGTCCAAGTTCCCGCTAGGTAACCTAGATAGTCCAAGTGCCCATTACCTAACCTAGATAATCCAATTGCCCGCTATGCACCATACATAGTCCAAGTGCCCATTCGTTAATCTAGAAGTCCAAGTGCCCGCTAGGTAATCTACATAGTCCAAATGCCCGTTAGGTAACCTAGATATTCCAAGTGCCCGCTAATTAACCTACATAGTCCAAGTGCCCGCTAGGTAACCTAGATAGTGCAAGTGCCCGCTAGGTAAACTTAAAAGTCCAAGTGCCTGCTAGGTAACCTATATAGTCCAAGTGCCCGCTAAGAAACCAAGATAGTCCAAGTGCCCGTTAGGTAACCTAGATAGTCCAAGTGCCCGCTAGGTAACCGACATAGTCCAAGTTCCCGCTAGGTAACCTAGATAGTCCAAGTGCCCATTACCTAACCTAGATAATCCAATTGCCCGCTATGCAACATTCATAGTCCAAGTGCCCATTCGTTAACCTAGAAGTCCAAGTGCCCGCTAGGTAACCTACATAGTCCAAATGCCCGTTCGTTAACCTACATAGTCCAAGGGCCCACTATTTAACCTAGATCGTTCAAGTGTCTTTTGTTAACCTACATAGTCCAAGTGCCCGCAAGGTAACCTATATACTCCAAGTTCCAGCTATGTAACCTAGATAGTCCCAGGGCCCGCTAGTTAACCTACATAGTCCAAGTGCCCGCTAGGTAAACTAGATTGTCCAAGTGCCCGCTAGTTAACCTATATAGTCCAAGGGTCCGCTAGTTAACCTAGATATTCCAAGTGCCCGCTAGTTAACCTAGATCGTCCAAGTGTACGCTAGTTAACCTACATAGTCCAAGTTCCCGTAAGGTAACCTAGATAGTACAAGTGCCCGCAAGGTAACCTAGATATTCCAAGTTCCTGTTAGCTAACCTAAATAATCCAAGTGCCCGCTAGGCAACCTACATAGTCCAAGTGCCCTTTCGTTAACCTAGATAGTCCAAGTGCCCGCTAATTAACCTACATAGTGCAAGTGCCCGCTAGGTAACCTAGATAGTGCAAGTGCCCGCTAGGTAACCTACAAAGTCTAAGTGCCCGCTAGGTAACCTATATAGTCCAAGTGCCCGCTAAGAAACCAAGATAGTCCAAGTGCCCGTTGGGTAACCTAGAGAGCCCAAGTGCCTGCTAAGTAACCTACATACTCCAAGTTCCCGCTAGGTAACCTGGATAGTCCATGTGCCCATTACCTAACCTAGATAATCCAATTGCCCGCTATGCAACATACATAGTCCAAGTGCACATTCGTTAACATAGAAGTCCAAGTTCCCGCTAGGTAACCTACATAGTCCAAATGCCCGTTCGGTAACCTAGATAGTCCAAGTGCCCGCTTATTAACCTACATAGTCCAAGTGCCCGCTAGGTAACCTAGATAGTGCAAGTGCCCGCTAGGTAACCTACAAAGTCCAAGTGCCCGCTAGGTAACCTATATAGTCCAAGTGCCCGCTAAGAAACCAAGATTGTCCAAGTGCCCGTTAGGTAACCTAGATAGTCCAAGTGCCAGCTAGGTAACCTACATAGTCCAAGTTCCCGCTAGGTAACCTAGATAATCCAAGTGCCCATTACCTAACCTAGACAATCCAATTGCCCGCTATGCAAAATACATAGTCCAAGTGCCCATTCGTTAACCTAGAAGTCCAAGTGCCCGCTAGGTAACCTACATAGTCCAAATGCCCGTTCGGTAACCTAGATAGTCCAAGTGCCCGCTAATTAACCTACATAGTCCACGTGCCCGCTAGGTAACCTAGATAGTGCAAGTGCCCGCTAGGTAACCTACAAAGTCCAAGTGCCCGCTAGGTAACCTATATAGTCCAAGTGCCCGCTAAGAAACCAAGATAGTCCAAGTGCCCGTTAGGTAACCTAGAGAGTCCAAGTGCCCGCTAGGTAACCTACATAGTCCAAGTTCCCGCTAGGTAACCTAGATAGTCCAAGTGCCCATTACCTAACCTAGATAATCCAATTGCCCGCTATGCAACATTCATAGTCCAAGTGCCCATTCGTTAACCTAGAAGTCCAAGTGCCCGCTAGGTAACCTACATAGTCCAAATGCCCGTTCGTTAACCTACATAGTCCAAGGGCACACTATATAACCTTGATCGTCCAAGTGTCTTTGGTTAACCTACATAGTCCAAGTGCCCGCAAGGTAACCTATATAGTCCAAGTTCCAGCTATGTAACCTAGATAGTCCAAGGGCCCGCTAGTTAACCTACATAGTCCAAGTGCCCGCTAGGTAAACTAGATAGTCCAAGTGCCCGATAGTTAACCTACATAGTCCAAGGGCCCGCTAGTTAACCTAGATATTCCAAGTGCCCGCTAGTTAACCTAGATCATCCAAGTGTACGCTAGTTAACCTACATAGTCCAAGTTCCCGTTAGGTAACCTAGATAGTACAAGTGCCCGCAAGGTAACCTAGATATTCCAAGTTCCTGTTAGCTAAACTAGATAATCCAAGTGCCTGCTAGGTAACCTACATAGTCCAAGTGCCCTTTCGTTAACCTAGATAGTCCAAGTGCCCACTAGGTAACCTACATAGTCCAAGGGCCCGCTAGGTAACCTATATAGTCCAAGTGCCCGCTAAGAAACCAAGATAGTCCAAGTGCCCGTTAGGTAACCTAGATAGTCCAAGTGCCCGCTAGGTAACCTACATAGTCCATGTTCCCGCTAGGTAACCTAGATAGTCCAAGTGCCCGCTAAGAAACCAAGATAGTCCAAGTTCCCGTTAGGTAACCTACATAGTCCAAGTGCCCGCTAGGTAACCTACATAGTCCAAGTTCCCGCTAGGTAACCTAGATAGTCCAAGTGCCCGTTACCTAACCTAGATAATCCAATTGCCCGCTATGCAACATACATAGTCCAAGTGCCCTTTCGTTAACCTAGATAGTCCAAGTACCCGCTAGGTAACCTACATAGTCCAAGGGCCCGCTAGGTAACCTATATAGTCTAATTGCCCGCTTAGAAACCAAGATACTCCAAGTGCCCGTTGGGTAACCTAGAGAGTCCAAGTGCCCGCTAAGTAACCTACATAGTCCAAGTCCCCGCTAGGTAACCTAGATAGTCCAAGTGCCCATTACCTAACCTAGATAATCCAATTGCCCGCTATGCAACATACATAGTCCAAGTGCCCATTCGTTAACCTAGAAGTCCAAGTGCCCGCTAGGTAACCTACATAATCCAAATGCCCGTTCGGTAACCTAGATAGTCCAAGTGCCAGCTAATTAACCTACATAGTCCAAGTGCCCGCTAGGTAACCTAGATAGTGCAAGTGCCCGCTAGGTAACCTACAAAGTCCAAGTGCCCGCTAGGTAACCTATATAGTCCAAGTGCCCGCTAAGAAACCAAGATTGTCCATGTGCCCGTTAGGTAACCTAGATAGTCCAAGTGCCAGCTAGGTAACCTACATCGTCCAAGTTACCGCTAGGAAACCTAGATAGTCCAAGTGCCCATTACCTAACCTAGATAATCCAATTGCCCGCTATGCAACATACATAGTCCAAGTGCCCATTCGTTAACCTAGATCCAAGTGCCCGCTAGGTAACCTACATAGTCCAAATGCCCGTTCAGTAACCTAGATAGTCCACGTGCCCGCTAATTAACCTACATAGTCCAAGTGCCCGCTAGGTAACCAAGATAGTCCAAGTGCCCGCTAAGAAACCAAGATAGTCCAAGTGCCCGTTAGGTAACCTAGATAGTCCAAGTGCCCGCTAGGTAACCTACATAGTCCAAGTTCCCGCTAGGTAACCTAGATAGTCCAAGTGCCCATTACCTAACTTAGATAATCCAATTGCCCGCTATGCAACATACATTGTCCAAGTGCCCTTTCGTTAATCTAGATAGTCCAAGTGCCCGCTAGGTAACCTACATAGTCCAAGGGCCCGCTAGGTAACCTATATAGTCCAAGTGCCTGCTAAGAAACCAAGATAGTCCAAGTGCCCGTTGGGTAACCTAGAGAGTCCAAGTGCCCGCTAGGTAACCGACATAGTCCAAGTTCCCGCTAGGTAACCTAGATAGTCCAAGTGCCCATTACCTAACCTAAATAATCCAATTGCCCGCTATGCACCATACATAGTCCAAGTGCCCATTCGTTAATCTAGAAGTCCAAGTGCCCGCTAGGTAATCTACATAGTCCAAATGCCCGTTAGGTAACCTAGATATTCCAAGTGCCCGCTAATTAACCTACATAGTCCAAGTGCCCGCTAGGTAACCTAGATAGTGCAAGTGCCCGCTAGGTAAACTTAAAAGTCCAAGTGCCTGCTAGGTAACCTATATAGTCCAAGTGCCCGCTAAGAAACCAAGATAGTCCAAGTGCCCGTTAGGTAACCTAGATAGTCCAAGTGCCTGCTAGGTAACCGACATAGTCCAAGTTCCCGCTAGGTAACCTAGATAGTCCAAGTGCCCATTACCTAACCTAGATAATCCAATTGCCCGCTATGCAACATTCATAGTCCAAGTGCCCATTCGTTAACCTAGAAGTCCAAGTGCCCGCTAGGTAACCTACATAGTTCAAATGCCCGTTCGTTAACCTACATAGTCCAAGGGCCCACTATTTAACCTAGATCGTTCAAGTGTCTTTTGTTAACCTACATAGTCCAAGTGCCCGCAAGGTAACCTATATACTCCAAGTTCCAGCTATGTAACCTAGATAGTCCCAGGGCCCGCTAGTTAACCTACATAGTCCAAGTGCCCGCTAGGTAAACTAGATTGTCCAAGTGCCCGCTAGTTAACCTATATAGTCCAAGGGTCCGCTAGTTAACCTAGATATTCCAAGTGCCCGCTAGTTAACCTAGATCGTCCAAGTGTACGCTAGTTAACCTACATAGTCCAAGTTCCCGTAAGGTAACCTAGATAGTACAAGTGCCCGCAAGGTAACCTAGATATTCCAAGTTCCTGTTAGCTAACCTAAATAATCCAAGTGCCCGCTAGGCAACCTACATAGTCCAAGTGCCCTTTCGTTAACCTAGATAGTCCAAGTGCCCGCTAATTAACCTACATAGTGCAAGTGCCCGCTAGGTAACCTAGATAGTGCAAGTGCCCGCTAGGTAACCTACAAAGTCTAAGTGCCCGCTAGGTAACCTATATAGTCCAAGTTCCAGCTAGGTAACCTAGATAGTCCAAGTGCCCATTACCTAACCTAGATAATCCAATTGCCCGCTATGCAACATTCATAGTCCAAGTGCCCATTCGTTAACCTAGAAGTCCAAGTGCCCGCTAGGTAACCTACATAGTCCAAATGCCCGTTCAGTAACCTAGATAGTCCAAGTGCCCGCTAATTAACCTACATAGTCCAAGTGCCCGCTAGGTAACCTACAAAGTCCAAGTGCCCGCTAGGTAACCTATATAGTCCAAGTGCCCGCTAATTAACCTAGATAGTCCAATTGCCACTTAGCTAACCTAGATAGTCCAAGTGCCCGCTAGGTAACCTAGATAGTCCAAGTGCCCGCTAGGTAACCTAGATAGTCCAAATGCCCATTACCTAACCTAGATAATCCAATTGCCCGCTATGCAACATTCATAGTCCAAGTGCCCATTCGTTAACCTAGAAGTCCAAGTGCCCGCTAGGTAACCTACATAGTTCAAGTGCCCGCTTGGTAACATAGATAGTGCAAGTGCCCGCTAGGTAACCTACAAAGTCCAAGGCCCGCTAGGTAACCTATATAGTCCAAGTGCCCGCTAAGAAACCAAGATAGTCCAAGTGCCCGTTAGGTAACCTAGATAGTCCAAGTGCCCGCTAGGTAACCTACATAGTCCAAGTTCCTGCTAGGTAACCTAGATAGTCCAAGTGCCCGTTACATAACCTAGATAATTCAATTGCCCGCTATGCAACATACATAGTCCAAGTTCCCTTTCGTTAACCTAGATAGTCCAAGTGCCCGCTAGGTAACCTACATAGTCCAAGGGCCCGCTAGGTAACCTATATAGTCCAAGTGCCCGCTAAGAAACCAAGATAGTCCAAGTTCTCGTTGGGTAACCTAGAGAGTCCAAGTGCCCGCTAGGTAACCTACATAGTCCAAGTTCCCGCTAGGTAACCTAGATAGTCCAAGTTCCCGTTACCTAACCTAGATAATCCAATTGCCCGCTATGCAACATACATAGTCCAAGTGCCCTTTCGTTAACCTAGATAGTCCAAGTGCCCGCTAGGTAACCTACATAGTCCAAGGGCCCGCTAGGTAACCTATATAGTCCAAGTGCCCGCTAAGAAACCAAGATAGTCCAAGTGCCCGTTGGGTAACCTAGAGAGTCCAAGTGCCCGCTAGGTAACCTACATAGTCCAAGTTCCCGCTAGGTAACCTAGATAGTCTAAGTGCCCATTACCTAACCTAGATAATCCAATTGCCCGCTATGCAACATTCATAGTCCAAGTGCCCATTCGTTAACCTAGAAGTCCAAGTGCCCGCTAGGTAACCTACATAGTCCAAATGCCCGTTCGTTAACCTACATAGTCCAAGGGCCCACTATTTAACATAGATCGTTCAAGTGTCTTTTGTTAACCTACATAGTCCAAGTGCCCGCAAGGTAACCTATATAGTCCAAGTTCCAGCTATGTAACCTAGATAGTCCCAGGGCCCGCTAGTTAACCTACATAGTCCAAGTGCCCGCTAGGTAAACTAGATAGTCCAAGTGTCCGCTACTTAACCTACATAGTCAAGGGCCCGCTAGTTAACCTAGATATTCCAAGTGCCCGCTAGTTAACCTAGATCTTCCAAGTGTACGCTAGTTAACCTACATAGTCCAAGTTCCCGTTAGGTAACCTAGATAGTACAAGTGCCCGCAAGGTAACCTAGATATTCCAAGTTCCTGTTAGCTAACCTAAATAATCCAAGTGCCCGCTAGGTAACCTACTTAGTCCAAGTGCCCTTTCGTTAACCTAGATAGTCCAAGTGCCCGCTAGGTAACCTATATAGTCCAAGGGCCGGCTAGGTAACCTACATAGTCCAAGTGCCCGCTAAGAAACCAAGATAGTCCAAGTGCCCGTTAGGTAACCTAGATAGTCCAAGTGCCCGCTAGGTAACCTACATAGTCCAAGTTCCCGCTAGGTAACCTAGATAGTCCAAGTGCCCGTTACCTAACCTAGATAATCCAATTGCCCGCTATGCAACATACTTAGTCCAAATGCCCATTCGTTAACCTAGATAGTCCAAGTGCCCGCCAGGTAACCTAGATAGTCCAAGTGCCCATTACCTAACCTAGATAATCCAATTGCCCGCTATGCAACATACATAGTCCAAGTGCCCATTCGTTAACCTAGAAGTCCAAGTGCCCGCTAAGTAACCTACATAGTCCAAATGCCCGTTTGGTAACCAAGATAGTCCAAGTGCCCGCTAATTACCCTACATAGTTCAAGTGCCCGCTTGGTAACCTAGATAGTGCAAGTGCCCGCTAGGTAACCTACATAGTCCAAGTTCCCGCTAGGTAACCTAGATAGTCCAAGTGCCCGCTAGGAAACCAAGATAGTCCAAGTGCCCGTTAGGTAACCTAGATAGTCCAAGTGCCCGCTAGGTAACCTACATAGTCCAAGTTCCCGCTAGGTAACCTACATAGTCCAAATGCCCGTTTGGTAACCTAGATAGTCCAAGTGCCCGCTAATTAACCTACATAGTTCAAGTGCCCGCTTGGTAACATAGATAGTGCAAGTGCCCGCTAGGTAACCTACAAAGTCCAAGGCCCGCTAGGTAACCTATATAGTCCAAGTGCCCGCTAAGAAACCAAGATAGTCCAAGTGCCCGTTAGGTAACCTAGATAGTCCAAGTGCCCGCTAGGTAACTTACATAGTCCAAGTTCCCGCTAGGTAACCTAGATAGTCCAAGTGCCCATTACCTAACCTAGATAATCCAATTGCCGCTATGCAACATTCATAGTCCAAGTGCCCATTCGTTAACCTAGAAGTCCAAGTGCCCGCTAGGTAACCTACATAGTCCAAATGCCCGTTCGTTAACCTACATAGTCCAAGGGCCCACTATTTAACATAGATCGTCCAAGTGTCTTTGGTTAACCTACATAGTCCAAGTGTCCGCAAGGTAACCTGTACAGTCCAAGTTCCAGCTATGTAACCTAGATAGTCCAAGGGCCCGCTAGTTAACCTACATAGTCCAAGTGCCCGCTAGGTAAACTAGATATTCCAAGTGCCCGCTAGTTAGCCTACATAGTCCAAGGGCCCGCTAGTTAACCTAGATATTCCAAGTGCCCGCTAGTTAACCTAGATCATCCAAGTGTACGCTAGTTAACCTACATAGTCCAAGTTCCCGTTAGGTAACCTAGATAGTACAAGTGCCCGCAAGGTAACCTAGATATTCCAAGTTCCTGTTAGCTAACCTAAATAATCCAAGTGCCCGCTAGGTAACCTACATAGTCCAAGTGCCCTTTCGTTAACCTAGATAGTCCAAGTGCCCGCTAAGTAACCTATATAGTCCAAGGGCCGGCTAGGTAACCTGCATAGTCCAAGTGCCCGCTAGGAAACCAAGATAGTCCAAGTGCCCGTTAGGTAACCTAGATAGTCCAAGTGCCCGCTAGGTAACCTACATAGTCCCAGGGCCCGCTAGGTAACCTATATAGTCCAAGTGCCCGCTAAGAAACCAAGATAGTCCAAGTGCCCGTTAGGTAACCTAGATAGTCCAAGTGCCCGCTAGGTAACCTAGACACTGGAAGTGACCGCTAGGAAAACTTGATAGTCCAAGTGCCCGCTAGGTAACCTACATAGTCCAAGTGCCCGCTATGTAACCTAGATAGTCAAAGTGCCCGTTGGGTAACCTAGAGAGTCCAAGTGCCCGCTAGGTAACCTACATAGTCCAAGTTCCCGCTAGGTAACCTAGATAGTCCAAGTGTCCGTTACCTAACCTAGATAATCCAATTGCCCGCTATGCAACATACATAGTCCAAATGCCCATTCGTTAACCTAGATAGTCCAAGTGCCCGCCAGGTAACCTAGATAGTCCAAGTACCCGTTACCTAACCTAGATAATCCAATTGCCCGCTATGCAACATACATAGTCCAAGTGCCCATTCGTTAACCTAGAAGTCCAAGTGCCCGCTAGGTAACCTACATAGTCCAAATGCCCGTTTGGTAACCTAGATAGTCCAAGTGCCCGCTAATTAACCTACATAGTTCAAGTGCCCGCTTGGTAACATAGATAGTGCAAGTGCCCGCTAGGTAACCTACATAGTCCAAGGGCCCGCTAGGTAACCTATATAGTCCAAGTGCCCGCTAAGAAACCAAGATAGTCCAAGTGCCCGTTAGGTAACCTAGATAGTCCAAGTGCCCGCTAGTAACCTAGACTGTGGAAGTGACCGCTAGGTAACCTAGATAGTCCAAGTGCCCGCTAGGTAACCTACATAGTCCAAGTGCCCGCTATGTAACCTAGATAGTCAAAGTGCCCGTTGGGTAACCTAGAGAGTCCAAGTGCCCGCTAGGTAACCTACATAGTCCAAGTTCCCGATAGGTAACCTAGATAGTCCAAGTGTCCGTTACCTAACCTAGATAATCCAATTGCCCGCTATGCAACATACATAGTCCAAGTGCCCTTTCGTTAACCTAGATAGTCCAAGTGCCCGCTAGGTAACCTACATAGTCCAAGGGCCCGCTAGGTAACCTATATAGTCCAAGTGCCCGCTAAGAAACCAAGATAGTCCAAGTGCCCGTTGGGTAACCTAGAGAGTCCAAGTGCCCGCTAGGTAACCTACATAGTCCAAGTTCCTGCTAGGTAACCTAGATAATCCAAGTGCCCATTACCTAACCTAGATAATCCAATTGCCCGTTATGCAACATACATAGTCCAAGTGCCCATTCGTTAACCTAGAAGTGCAAGTGCCCGCTAGGTAACCTACATAGTCCAAATGCCCGTTCGTTAACCTACATAGTGCAAGGGCCCACTATTTAACATAGATCGTTCAAGTGTCTTTTGTTAACCTACATAGTCCAAGTGCCCGCAAGGTAACCTATATAGTCCAAGTTCCAGCTATGTAACCTAGATAGTCCCAGGGCCCGCTAGTTAACCTACATAGTCCAAGTGCCCGCTAGGTAAACTAGATCGTCCAAGTGCCCGCTACTTAACCTACATAGTCCAAGGGCCCGCTAGTTAACCTAGATATTCCAAGTGCCCGCTAGTTAACCTAGATCGTCCAAGTGTACGCTAGTTAACCTACATAGTCCAAGTTCCCGTTAGGTAACCTAGATAGTACAAGTGCCCGCAAGGTAACCTAGATATTCCAAGTTCCTGTTAGCTAACCTAAATAATCCAAGTGGCCGCTAGGTAACCTACTTAGTCCAAGTGCCCTTTCGTTAACCTAGATAGTCCAAGTGCCCGCTAGGTAACCTATATAGTCCAAGGGCCGGCTAGGTAACCTACATAGTCCAAGTGCCCGCTAAGAAACCAAGATAGTCCAAGTGCCCGTTAGGTAACCTAGATAGTCCAAGTGCCCCCTAGGTAACCTACATAGTCCAAGTTCCCCTAGGTATCCTAGATAGTCCAAGTGCCCGTTACCTAACCTAGATAATCCAATTGCGCGCTATGCAACATACATAGTCCAAGTGCCCATTCGTTAACCTAGAAGTCCAAGTGCCCGCTAGGTAACCTACATAGTCCAAATGCCCGTTCGGTAACCTAGATAGTCCAAGTGCCCGCTAATTAACCTACATTGTCCAAGTGCCCGCTAGGTAACCTAGATAGTGCAAGTGCCCATTACCTAACCTAGATAATCCAATTGCCGCTATGCAACATTCATAGTCCAAGTGCCTATTCGTTAACCTAGAAGTCCAAGTGCCCGCTAGGTAACCTACATAGTCCAAATGCCCGTTCGTTAACCTACATAGTCCAAGGGCCCACTATTTAACATAGATCGTCCAAGTGTCTTTGGTTAACCTACATAGTCCAAGTGTCCGCAAGGTAACCTGTACAGTCCAAGTTCCAGCTATGTAACCTAGATAGTCCAAGGGCCCGCTAGTTAACCTACATAGTCCAAGTGCCCGCTAGGTAAACTAGATATTCCAAGTGCCCGCTAGTTAGCCTACATAGTCCAAGGGCCCGCTAGTTAACCTAGATATTCCAAGTGCCCGCTAGTTAACCTAGATCATCCAAGTGTACGCTAGTTAACCTACATAGTCCAAGTTCCCGTTAGGTAACCTAGATAGTACAAGTGCCCGCAAGGTAACCTAGATATTCCAAGTTCCTGTTAGCTAACCTAAATAATCCAAGTGCCCGCTAGGTAACCTACATAGTCCAAGTGCCCTTTCGTTAACCTAGATAGTCCAAGTGCCCGCTAAGTAACCTATATAGTCCAAGGGCCGGCTAGGTAACCTGCATAGTCCAAGTGCCCGCTAGGAAACCAAGATAGTCCAAGTGCCCGTTAGGTAACCTAGATAGTCCAAGTGCCCGCTAGGTAACCTACATAGTCCCAGGGCCCGCTAGGTAACCTATATAGTCCAAGTGCCCGCTAAGAAACCAAGATAGTCCAAGTGCCCGTTAGGTAACCTAGATAGTCCAAGTGCCCGCTAGGTAACCTAGACACTGGAAGTGACCGCTAGGAAAACTTGATAGTCCAAGTGCCCGCTAGGTAACCTACATAGTCCAAGTGCCCGCTATGTAACCTAGATAGTCAAAGTGCCCGTTGGGTAACCTAGAGAGTCCAAGTGCCCGCTAGGTAACCTACATAGTCCAAGTTCCCGCTAGGTAACCTAGATAGTCCAAGTGTCCGTTACCTAACCTAGATAATCCAATTGCCCGCTATGCAACATACATAGTCCAAATGCCCATTCGTTAACCTAGATAGTCCAAGTGCCCGCCAGGTAACCTAGATAGTCCAAGTACCCGTTACCTAACCTAGATAATCCAATTGCCCGCTATGCAACATACATAGTCCAAGTGCCCATTCGTTAACCTAGAAGTCCAAGTGCCCGCTAGGTAACCTACATAGTCCAAATGCCCGTTTGGTAACCTAGATAGTCCAAGTGCCCGCTAATTAACCTACATAGTTCAAGTGCCCGCTTGGTAACATAGATAGTGCAAGTGCCCGCTAGGTAACCTACATAGTCCAAGGGCCCGCTAGGTAACCTATATAGTCCAAGTGCCCGCTAAGAAACCAAGATAGTCCAAGTGCCCGTTAGGTAACCTAGATAGTCCAAGTGCCCGCTAGTAACCTAGACTGTGGAAGTGACCGCTAGGTAACCTAGATAGTCCAAGTGCCCGCTAGGTAACCTACATAGTCCAAGTGCCCGCTATGTAACCTAGATAGTCAAAGTGCCCGTTGGGTAACCTAGAGAGTCCAAGTGCCCGCTAGGTAACCTACATAGTCCAAGTTCCCGATAGGTAACCTAGATAGTCCAAGTGTCCGTTACCTAACCTAGATAATCCAATTGCCCGCTATGCAACATACATAGTCCAAGTGCCCTTTCGTTAACCTAGATAGTCCAAGTGCCCGCTAGGTAACCTACATAGTCCAAGGGCCCGCTAGGTAACCTATATAGTCCAAGTGCCCGCTAAGAAACCAAGATAGTCCAAGTGCCCGTTGGGTAACCTAGAGAGTCCAAGTGCCCGCTAGGTAACCTACATAGTCCAAGTTCCTGCTAGGTAACCTAGATAATCCAAGTGCCCATTACCTAACCTAGATAATCCAATTGCCCGTTATGCAACATACATAGTCCAAGTGCCCATTCGTTAACCTAGAAGTGCAAGTGCCCGCTAGGTAACCTACATAGTCCAAATGCCCGTTCGTTAACCTACATAGTGCAAGGGCCCACTATTTAACATAGATCGTTCAAGTGTCTTTTGTTAACCTACATAGTCCAAGTGCCCGCAAGGTAACCTATATAGTCCAAGTTCCAGCTATGTAACCTAGATAGTCCCAGGGCCCGCTAGTTAACCTACATAGTCCAAGTGCCCGCTAGGTAAACTAGATCGTCCAAGTGCCCGCTACTTAACCTACATAGTCCAAGGGCCCGCTAGTTAACCTAGATATTCCAAGTGCCCGCTAGTTAACCTAGATCGTCCAAGTGTACGCTAGTTAACCTACATAGTCCAAGTTCCCGTTAGGTAACCTAGATAGTACAAGTGCCCGCAAGGTAACCTAGATATTCCAAGTTCCTGTTAGCTAACCTAAATAATCCAAGTGGCCGCTAGGTAACCTACTTAGTCCAAGTGCCCTTTCGTTAACCTAGATAGTCCAAGTGCCCGCTAGGTAACCTATATAGTCCAAGGGCCGGCTAGGTAACCTACATAGTCCAAGTGCCCGCTAAGAAACCAAGATAGTCCAAGTGCCCGTTAGGTAACCTAGATAGTCCAAGTGCCCCCTAGGTAACCTACATAGTCCAAGTTCCCCTAGGTATCCTAGATAGTCCAAGTGCCCGTTACCTAACCTAGATAATCCAATTGCGCGCTATGCAACATACATAGTCCAAGTGCCCATTCGTTAACCTAGAAGTCCAAGTGCCCGCTAGGTAACCTACATAGTCCAAATGCCCGTTCGGTAACCTAGATAGTCCAAGTGCCCGCTAATTAACCTACATTGTCCAAGTGCCCGCTAGGTAACCTAGATAGTGCAAGTGCCCGCTAGGTAACCTACAAAGTCCAAGTGCCTGCTAGGTAACCTATATAGTCCAAGTGCCCGCTAAGAAACCGAGATAGTCCAAGTGCCCGTTAGGTAACCTAGATAGTCCAAGTGCCCGCTAGGTAACCTACATAGTCCAAGTTCCCGCTAGGTAACCTAGATAGTGCAAGTGCCCATTACCTAATCTAGATAATCCAATTCCCCGCTATGCAACATTCATAGTCCAAGTGCCCATTCGTTAACCTAGAAGTCCAAGTGCCCGCTAGGTAACCTACAAAGTCCAAATGCCCGTTCGTTAACCTACATAGTCCAAGGGCCCACTATTTAACATAGATCGTTCAAGTGTCTTTTGTTAACCTACATAGTCCAAGTGCCCGCAAGGTAACCTATATAGTCCAAGTTCCAGCTATGTAACCTAGATAGTCCCAGGGCCCGCTAGTTAACCTACATAGTCCAAGTGCCCGCTAGGTAAACTAGATAGTCCAAGTGCCCATTACCTAACCTAGATTATCCAATTGCCCGCTATGCAACATTCATAGTCCAAGTGCCCGCTAGTTAACCTAGATCATCCAAGTGTACGCTAGTTAACCTACATAGTCCAAGTTCCCTTTAGGTAACCTAGATAGTACAAGTGCCCGCAAGGTAACCTAGATATTCCAAGTTCCTGTTAGCTAACCTAAATAATCCAAGTGCCCGCTAGGTAACCTACATAGTCCAAGTGCCCTTTCGTTAACCTAGATAGTCCAAGTGCCCGCTTAGTAACCTATATAGTCCAACGGCCGGCTAGGTAACCTGCATAGTCCAAGTGCCCGCTAAGAAACCAAGATAGTCCAAGTGCCCGTTAGGTAACCTAGATAGTCCAAGTGCCTGCTAGGTAACCTACATAGTGCAAGTTCCCGCTAGGTAACCTAGATAGTCCAAGTGCCCGTTACCTAACCTAGATAATCCAATTGCCCGCTATGCAACATACATAGTCCAAATGCCCATTCGTTAACCTAGATAGTCCAAGTGCCCGCCAGGTAACCTAGATAGTCCAAGTGACCGTTACCTAACCTAGATGATCCAATTGCTCGCTATGCAACATACATAGTCCAAGTGCCCATTCGTTAACCTAGAAGTCCAAGTGCCCGCTAAGTAACCTACATAGTCCAAATGCCCGTTTGGTAACCAAGATAGTCCAAGTGCCCGCTAATTAACCTACATAGTTCAAGTGCCCGCTTGGTAACCTAGATAGTGCAAGTGCCCGCTAGGTAACCTACAAAGTCCAAGTGCCCGCTAGGTAACCCATATAGTCCAAGTGCCCGCTAAGAAACCAAGATAGTCCAAGTGCCCGTTAGGAAACCTAGATAGTCCAAGTGCCCGCTAGGTAACCTACATAGTCCACGTTCCCGCTAGGTAACCTAGATAGTCCAAGTGCCCGTTACCTAACCTAGATAATTCAATTGCCCGCTATGCAACATACATAGTCCAAGTTCCCTTTCGTTAACCTAGATAGTCCAAGTGCCCGCTAGGTAACCTACATATTCCAAGTTCTCGTTAGGTAACCTAGATAGTACAAGTGCCCGCAAGGTAACCTAGATATTCCAAGTTCCTGTTAGCTAACCTAAATAATCCAAGTGCCCGCTAGGTAACCTACATAGTCCAAGTTCCCGCTAGGTAACCTAGATAGTCCAAGTGCCCGTTACCTAACCTAGATAATCCAATTGCCCGCTATGCAACATACATAGTAAAAATGCCCATTCGTTAACCTAGATAGTCCAAGTGCCCACCAGGTAACCTACATAGTCCAAGGACCCGCTAGGTGACCTATATAGTCCAAGTGCCCGCTAAGAAACCAAGATAGTCCAAGTGCCCGTTAGGTAACCTAGATAGTCCAAGTGCCCGCTAGGTAACCTACATAGTCCAAGTCCCGCTAGGTAACCTAGATAGTCTAAGTGCCCGTTACCTAACCTAGATAATCCAATTGCCCGCTATGCAACATACATAGTCCAAGTGCCCATTCATTAACCTAGAAGTCCAAGTGCCCGCTAGGTAACCTACATAGCCCAAATGCCCGTTCGGTAACCTAAATAGTCCAAGTGCCCGCTAATTAACCTACATTGTCCAAGTGCCCGCTAGGTAACCTAGATAGTGCAAGTGCCCGCTAGGTAACCTACAAAGTCCAAGTGCCCGCTAGGTAACCTACATAGTCCAAGTTCCCGCTAGGTAACCTAGATAGTCCAAGTGCCCGTTACATAACCTAGATAATTCAATTGCCCGCTATGCAACATACATAGTCCAAGTTCCCTTTCGTTAACCTAGATAGTCCAAGTGCCCGCTAGGTAACCTACATAGTCCAAGGGCCCGCTAGGTAACCTATATAGTCCAAGTGCCCGCTAAGAAACCAAGATAGTCCAAGTGCCCGTTAGGTAACCTAGATAGTCCAAGTGCCCGCTAGGTAACCTACATAGTCCAAGTCCCGCTAGGTAACCTAGATAGTCTAAGTGCCCGTTACCTAACCTAGATAATCCAATTGCCCGCTATGCAACATACATAGTCCAAGTGCCCATTCATTAACCTAGAAGTCCAAGTGCCCGCTAGGTAACCTACATAGCCCAAATGCCCGTTCGGTAACCTAAATAGTCCAAGTGCCCGCTAATTAACCTACATTGTCCAAGTGCCCGCTAGGTAACCTAGATAGTGCAAGTGCCCGCTAGGTAACCTACAAAGTCCAAGTGCCCGCTAGGTAACCTACATAGTCCAAGTTCCCGCTAGGTAACCTAGATAGTCCAAGTGCCCGTTACATAACCTAGATAATTCAATTGCCCGCTATGCAACATACATAGTCCAAGTTCCCTTTCGTTAACCTAGATAGTCCAAGTGCCCGCTAGGTAACCTACATAGTCCAAGGGCCCGCTAGGTAACCTATATAGTCCAAGTGCCCGCTAAGAAACCAAGATAGTCCAAGTGCCCGTTAGGTAACCTAGATAGTCCAAGTGCCCGCTAGGTAACCTAGACTGTGGAAGTGACCGCTAGGTAACCTAGATAGTCCAAGTGCCCGCTAGGTAACCTACATAGTCCAAGTGCCCGCTATGTAACCTAGATAGTCAAAGTGCCCGTTGGGTAACCTAGAGAGTCCAAGTGCCCGATAGGTAACCTACATAGTCCAAGTTCCCGCTAGGTAACCTAGATAGTCCAAGTGTCCGTTACCTAACCTAGATAATCCAATTGCCCGCTATGCAACATACATAGTCCAAGTGCCCTTTCGTTAACCTAGATAGTCCAAGTGCCCGCTAGGTAACCTACATAGTCCAAGGGCCCGCTAGGTAACCTATATAGTCCAAGTGCCCGCTAAGAAACCAAGATAGTCCAAGTGCCCGTTGGGTAACCTAGAGAGTCCAAGTGCCCGCTAGGTAACCTACATAGTCCAAGTTCCTGCTAGGTAACCTAGATAGTCCAAGTGCCCATTACCTAACCTAGATAATCCAATTGCCCGCTATGCAACATACATAGTCCAAGTGCCCATTCGTTAACCTAGAAGTCCTAGTGCCCGCTAGGTAATCTACATAGTCCAAATGCCCGTTCGGTAACCTAGAGAGTCCAAGTGCCCGCTAATTAACCTACATAGTCCAAGTGCCCGCTAGGTAACCTAGATAGTGCAAGTGCCCTCTAGGTAACCTACAAAGTCCAAGTGCCCGCTAGGTAACCTATATAGTCCAAGTGCCCGCTAAGAAACCAAGATAGTCCAAGTGCCCGTTAGGTAAACTAGATAGTCCAAGTGCCCGGTAGGTAACCTACATAGTCCAAGTTCCCGCTAGGTAACCTAGATAGTACAAGTGCCCATTACCTAACCTAGATAATCCAATTGCCCGCTATGCAACATTCATAGTCCAAGTGCCCATTCGTTAACCTAGAAGTCCAAGTGCCCGCTAGGTAACCTACATAGTCCAAATGCCCGTTCGTTAACCTACATAGTCCAAGGGCCCACTATTTAACATAGATCGTTCAAGTGTCTTTTGTTAACCTATATAGTCCAAGTGCCCGCAAGGTAACCTATATAGTCCAAGTTCCAGCTATGTAACCTAGATAGTCCCAGGGCCCGCTAGTGAACCTACATAGTCCAAGTGCCCGCTAGGTAAACTAGATCGTCCAAGTGCCCGCTACTTAACCTACATAGTCCAAGGGCCCGCTAGTTAACCTAGATATTCCAAGTGCCCGCTAGTTAACCTAGATCGTCCAAGTGTACGCTAGTTAACCTACATAGTCCAAGTTCCCGTTAGGTAACCTAGATAGTACAAGTGCCCGCAAGGTAACCTAGATATTCCAAGTTCCTGTTAGCTAACCTAAATAATCCAAGTGGCCGCTAGGTAACCTACTTAGTCCAAGTGCCCTTTCGTTAACCTAGATAGTCCAAGTGCCCGCTAGGTAACCTATATAGTCCAAGGGCCGGCTAGGTAACCTACATAGTCCAAGTGCCCGCTAAGAAACCAAGATAGTCCAAGTGCCCGTTAGGTAACCTAGATAGTCCAAGTGCCCCCTAGGTAACCTACATAGTCCAAGTTCCCCTAGGTATCCTAGATAGTCCAAGTGCCCGTTACCTAACCTAGATAATCCAATTGCCCGCTATGCAACATACATAGTCCAAGTTCCCTTTCGTTAACCTAGATAGTCCAAGTGCCCGCTAGGTAACCTACATATTCCAAGTTCTCGTTAGGTAACCTAGATAGTACAAGTGCCCGCAAGGTAACCTAGATATTCCAAGGTCCTGTTAGCTAACCTAAATAATCCAAGTGCCCGCTAGGTAACCTACATAGTCCAAGTGCCCGCTAGGTAACCTATATAGTCCAAGTGCCCGCTAATTAACCTAGATAGTCCAATTGCCACTTAGCTAACCTAGATAGTCCAAGTGCCCGCTAGGTAACCTAGATAGTCCAAGTGCCCGCTAGGTAACCTAGATAGTCCAAATGCCCATTACCTAACCTAGATAATCCAATTGCCCGCTATGCAACATTCATAGTCCAAGTGCCCATTCGTTAACCTAGAAGTCCAAGTGCCCGCTACGTAACCTACATAGTCTAAATGCCCGTTCGTTAACCTACATAGTCCAAGGGCCCACTATTTAACCTAGATCGTTCAAGTGTCTTTTGTTAACCTACATAGTCCAAGTGCCCGCAAGGTAACCTATATAGTCCAAGTTCCAGCTATGTAACCTAGATAGTCCCAGGGCCCGCTAGTTAACCTACATAGTCCAAGTGCCCGCTAGGTAAACTAGATAGTCCAAGTGCCCGCTAGTTAACCTATATAGTCCAAGGGCCCGCTAGTTAACGTAGATATTCCAAGTGCCCGCTAGCTAACCTAGATCGTCCAAGTGTACGCTAGTTAACCTACATAGTCCAAGTTCCCGTTAGGTAACCTAGATAGTACAAGTGCCCGCAAGGTAACCTAGATATTCCAAGTTCCTGTTAGCTAACCTAAATAATCCAAGTGCCCGCTAGGTAACCTACATAGTCCAAGTGCCCTTTCGTTAACCTAGATAGTCCAAGTGCCCGCTAGGTAACCTATATAGTCCAAGGGCCGGCTATGTAACCTACATAGTCCAAGTGCCCGCTAAGAAACCAAGATAGTCCAAGTGCCCATTAGGTAACCTAGATAGTCCAAGTGCCCGCTAGGTAACCTACATAGTCCATTTTCCCGCTAGGTAACCTAGATAGTCCAAGTGCCCTTTACCTAACCTAGATAATCCAATTGCCCGCTATGCAACATACATAGTCCAAGTGCCCATTCGTTAACCTAGAAGTCCAAGTGCCCGCTAGGTAACCTACATAGTCCAAATGCCCGTTCGGTAACCTAGATAATCCAAGTGCCCGCTAATTAACCTACATTGTCCAAGTGCCCGCTAGGTAACCTAGATAGTGCAAGTGCCCGCTAGGTAACCTTAAAAGTCCAAGTGCCCTTTAGGGAACCTTGATAGTCCAAGGGCCCGCTAGTAAACCTACATAGTCCATGGGCCCGCTAGTTAACCTTCATAGTGCAAGTGTCCGCTACTTAACCTACATATTCCAAGTGCCCTCTAGTTAACCTACATAATCTAAGTGCCCGTTGGCTAACCTAGATAGTCCAAGGGCCCGCTAGTTGACCTACATAGTCCAAGTGCCCGCTAGTTAACCTAGATAGTCCAAGTGACTGCTAGGTAACCTACATAGTGCAAGTGTCCACTAGTTAACCTACATATTCCAAGTGCCCTCTAGTTAACATAGAAAGTCCAAGTGCCCGCTAGGGAACGTACATAGTCCAAGTGCCCGCCAGGTAACCTAGATAGTACAAGTGCCCGCTAGTTAACCTAGATAGTTCAAGTACCCGCTAGGTAACCTAGATCGTCCAAGGGCTCCCTAGTTAGCCTACATAGTCCAAGTGCCCGCTAGGTAACCTAGATAGTCCAAGGGCCCGCTAGTAAACCTACATACTCCATGTGCCCGCTAGTTAACCTTCATAGTGCAAGTGTCCGCTACTTAACCTACATATTCCAAGTTCCCGCTAGTTAACCTACATAATCTAAGTGCCCGCTGGCTAACATAGATAGTCCAAGGGCCCGCTAGTTGACCTACATAGTCCAAGTGCCAGCTAGGTAACCTAGATAGTACAAGTGCCCCCTAGGGAACCTAGATAGTCCAAGTGCCTGTTAGCTAACCTAGATAGTCCCAGTGGCGGCTAGGTAACCTACATAGTCCTAGTGCCCGTTCGTTAACCGAGATAATCCAAGTGCCCGCTAGTTAACCTACATAGTCCAAGTGCCCGATAGGGAACCTACATAGTCCAAGTGCTCGCTAATTAACCTACATAGTCCAAGTGCCCGCTAGGTAACCTAGATAGTGCAAGTGCCCGCTAGGTAACCTACAAAGTCCAAGTGCCCGCTAGGTAACCTATATAGTCCAAGTGCCCGCTAAGAAACCAAGATTGTCCAAGTGCCCGTTAGGTAACCTAGATAGTCCAAGTGCCAGCTAGGTAACCTACATAGTCCAAGTTCCCGCTAGGTAACCTAGATATTCCAAGTGCCCATTACCTAACCTAGATAATCCAATTGCCCGCTATGCAAAATACATAGTCCAAGTGCCCATTCGTTAACCTAGAAGTCCAAGTGCCCGCTAGGTAACCTACATAGTCCAAATGCCCGTTCGGTAACCTAGATAGTCCAAGTGCCCGCTAATTAACCTACATAGTCCAAGTGCCCGCTAGGTAACCTAGATAGTGCAAGTGCCCGCTAGGTAACCTACAAAGTCCAAGTGCCCGCTAGGTAACCTATATAGTCCAAGTGCCCGCTAAGAAACCAAGATAGTCCAAGTGCCCGTTAGGTAACCTAGATAGTCCAAGTGCCCGCTAGGTAACCTACATAGTCCAAGTTCCCGCTAGGTAACCTAGATAGTCCAAGTGCCCATTACCTAACCTAGATAATCCAATTGCCCGCTATGCAACATTCATAGTCCAAGTGCCCATTCGTTAACCTAGAAGTCCAAGTGCCCGCTAGGTAACCTACATAGTCCAAATGCCCGTTCGTTAACCTACATAGTCCAAGGGCACACTATTTAACCTTGATCGCCCAAGTGTCTTTGGTTAACCTACATAGTCCAAGTGCCCGCAAGGTAACCTATATAGTCCAAGTTCCAACTATGTAACCTAGATAGTCCAAGGGCCCGCTAGTAAACCTAGATAGTCCAAGTGCCCGCAAGTTAACCTACATAGTCCAAGTGCCCGCTAGGTAACCTACATTGTCCAAGTGCCCGTTCGTTAACCTAGATAGTCCAAGTGCCCGCTAGGTAACCTAGACTGTCCAAGTGCCCGCTAGGTTACCTACATAGTCCAAGTGCCCGTTCGTTAACCTAGATAGTCCAAGTGCCCGCTAGGAAACCTACATAGTCCAAGTGCCCTCTAGGTAACCTACATAGTCCAAGTTCCCGCTAGGTAACCTAGATAGTCCAAGTGCCCATTACCTAACCTAGATAATCCAATTGCCCGCTATGCAACATTCATAGTCCAAGTGCCCATTCGTTAACCTAGAAGTCCAAGTGCCCGCTAGGTAACCTACATAGTCCAAATGCCCGTTCGTTAACCTACATAGTCCAAGGGCACACTATGTAACCTTGATCGCCCAAGTGTCTTTGGTTAACCTACATAGTCCAAGTGCCCGCAAGGTAACCTATATAGTCCAAGTTCCAGCTATGTAACCTAGATAGTCCAAGGGCCCGCTAGTTAACCTACATAGTCCAAGTGCCCGCTAGGTAAACTAGATAGTCCAAGTGCCCGCTAGTTAACCTCGATAGTCCTAGTGCCCGTTAGTTAACCTATATAGTCCAAGTGCCCACTAGGGGACGTACATAGGCCAAGTGCCTCCTAGTTAACCTACATAGTCCAAGGTCCGTTAGTTAACCTAGATAGTCCGAGTGCCCGCTAGTAAACCTACATAGTACAAGGGCCTGCTAGTAGACCTAGATAGTCCAAGAGCCCGCTAGTTAACCTAGATAGTCAAAGTGCCCGCTAGTTAACCTAAGTAGTACAAATGTCCGATAGGGATCCTACATAGTCCAAGTGCCCGCTAGTTAACCTACATAGTCCAAGTCCCCGCTAGGTAACCTAGACAGACCAAGTGACCATTAGGTTACCTACATAGTCCAAATGCCCGTTCGTTAACCTACATAGTCCAAGTGCCCGCTAGGTAACGTAGATAGCCCAATTGCCCCCTAGGGAACGTACATAGTCCAAGTGCCCTCTAGGTAACCTAGATAGTCCAAGTGCCTGCTAGTTAACCTAGATAGTCCAAGTCCCTGCTAGTTAACCTACATAGTCAAAGTGCCTGCTATTTAAACTACACAGTCCAAGTGCCCACTAGGTAACCTAGACAGTCCAATTGCCCGCTAGTTAACCTAGACAGTCCAAGTACCTGATAGGGAAACTATATAGTCCAAGTGCCCGCTAGGGAACCTACATAGTCCAAGTGCTCGCTAGGCAACCTACATAGTCCAAGTGCCCGTTTGTTAACCTAGATAGTCCAAGTGCCCGCTAGTAAACCTAGATAGTCCAAGGGCCCGCTAGTTAATCTAGATAGTCCAAGTGCCCGCTAGTTAACCTAGATAGTCCAAGAGCCCGCTAGTTAACCTAGATAGTCCAAGGGCCCGCTAGTTAATCTAGATAGTCCAAGTGCCCGCTAGTTAATCTAGATAGTCCAAGTGCCCGCTAGTTAACCTAGATCGTCCAAGTGCCCGTTAGTTAACCTAGATAATCCAAGTGCCCGCTAGTTAACCTACATTTTCCAAGGACCCTCTAGTTAACCTAGATAGTCCAAGTGCCCGCTAGGGTACGTACATCGTCCAAGTGCCCGCTAGGTAACCTAGATAGTCCAAGTGCCCGCTAGGGTATGTACATAGTTCAAGTGCCCGCTAGGTAACCTAGATTGGCCAAGTGTCCGCTAGTTAACCTACATAGTCCAAGTGCCCGCTAGGTAACCTAGATAGTCCAAATCCTGCTAGTGAAGCTACATAGTCCAATGCCCGATAGGGAACCTACATATTCCAAGTGCCCGCTGAGGAACCTACATAGTCCAAGTGCCCGATAGGGAACCTATATATTCCAAGTGCCCGTTAGGGAACCTAGATAGTCCTAGTGCCCATAGGGAACCTATAAAGTCCAAGTGCCCCCTAGGGAACCTATATAGTCAAAGTGCCCGCTAGGGAACCTGCATTGGGCAAGTGCCCGCTAGTTAACCTAGATAGTCCAAGTGCCCGCTAGTTAACCTACATAGTTCAAGGTCAGCTAGTTAACCTAGATAGTCCAAGTGCCCGCTAGTTAACTTACATAGTCCAAGAACCCGCTAGTTAACCTAGATAGTCCAAGTTCCCGTTAGTTAACCTACATAGTCCAAGGGCCCGCTAGTTAACCTAGATATTCCAAGTGTCCGCTAGTTAACCTAGATCGTCCAAGTGTCCGCTAGTTAACCTACATAGTCCAAGTTCGCGTTAGGTAACCTAGATAGTACAAGTGCCCGCAAGGTAACCTACATAGTCCAAGTGCCCTCTAGGCAAGCTAGATAATCCAAGTTCCTGTTAGCTAACCTAGATAATCCAAGTACCCGCTAGGGAACCTACATAGTCCAAGTGCCCTTTCATTAACCTAGATAGTCAAAGTGCCCGCTAGGTAACCTAGACAGTCGAAGTGCCCGCTAGGTTACCTACATAGTCCAAGTGCCCGTTCGTTAACCTAGATAGTCCAAGTGCCCGCTAGGTTACCTAGACAGTCCAAGTGCCCGCTAGTTAACCTACATAGTCCAAGTGCCCGATAGGGAACCTACATAATCCAAGTGCCCGATAGGGAACCTACATATTCCAAGTGCCCGGTAGTTAACTTACATAGTTCAAGTGTCCGTAAGGAACATACAGTCCAATTGCCCGCTAGGGAACATACAGAGTCTAAGTGCCCGCTAGGGAACCTATGTAGTCCAAGTGCCCGCTAGGGAATCTACATAGTCCACAGGCCCGCTAGTTAACGTAGATAGTCCAAGTGCCGCTAGTTAATCTACATAGTTCAAGGGCCCGCTAGTTAACCTACATAGTCCAAGTGCCTGATAGGGAACCTACGTAGTCCAAGTGCCCGCAGAGGAACCTACAAAGTCCAAGTGCCCGATAGGGAACCTACATATTCCAAGTGCCCGTTAGGGAACCTACATAGTCAAAGTGCCCGCTAGGGAACCTGCATTGTGGTAGTGCCCGCTAGTTAACCTAGATAGTCCAAGTGCCCGCTAGTTAACTTACATAGTCCAAGGTCAGCTAGTTAACCTAGATAGTCCAAGTGCCCGCTGGTTAACCTACATAGTCCAAGGTCAGCTAGTTAACCTAGAGAGTCCAAGTCCCCGCTAGTTAACCTACATAGTCCAAGAACCCGCTAGTTAACCTAGATAGTCCAAGTGCCCGCTAGTTAACCTACATAGTCCTAGGGCCCGCTAGTTAACCTAGATCGTCCAAGTGTCCGCTAGTTAACCTAGATAGTCCAAGTGCCCATTAGTTAAGCTACATAGTCCAAGAACCTGCTAGTTAACCTAGATAGTCCAAGTGCCCGCTAGTTAACCAATATAGTCCAAGTGCCTCCTAGGTAAACTACATAGTCCAAGTGCCCACTAGGTAACCTAGACTGTCCAATTGCCCCCTGGTTAACCTAGACAGTCCAAGTACCCCATAGGGAACCTACATAGTCCAAGTGCTCGCTAGGGAACCTACATAGTCCAAGTGCTCGCTAGGCAACCTACATAGTCCAAGTGCCCGCTAGGTAACCTAGATAGTCCAATTGCCCGTTAGCTAACCTAGATAGTCGAAGTGTCCGCTAGTTAACCTACATAGTCCAAGTGCCCGTTCGTTAACGTAGATAGGCCAAGTGCCTGCTAGGTAACCTAGACAGTCCAAGTGCCCGCTAGTTTACCTACATAGTCCAAGTGCACGTCCGTTAACCTAGATAGTCAAAGTGCCTGCTAGGTAACCTAAATAGTCCAAGTGCCCCCTAGGGAACCTACATAGTCCAAGTGCCCGCTAGGTAACCTAGATAGTCCAATTGCCCGTTAGCTAACCTAGATAGTCGAAGTGTCCGCTAGTTAACCTACATAGTCCAAGTGCCCGTTCGTTAACGTAGATAGGCCAAGTGCCTGCTAGGTAACCTAGACAGTCCAAGTGCCCGCTAGGTTACCTACATAGTCCAAGTGCACGTTCGTTAACCTAGATAGTCCAAGTGCCCGCTGGTAACCGACATAGTACAAGGGCCCGCTAGGTAACCTTGATAGTCCAAGTGCCTTCTACTTAACCTACATAGTCCAAGTGCCTGCTAGTTAACCTACATAGTCCAAGGGCCCGCTAGTTAACCTAGATAGTCCAAGTGCCCGCTAGTTAACCTAGATCGTCCAAGTGTATGCTAGTTAACCTACATAGTCCAAGTTCCCATTAGGTAACCTAGATAGTACAAGTGCCCGCAAGGTAACCTAGATATTCCAAGTTCCTGTTAGCTAAACTAGATAATCCAAGTGCCCGCTAGGTAACCTACATAGTCCAAGTGCCCTGTCGTTAACCTAGATAGTCCAAGTGCCCGCTAGGTAACCTACATAGTCCAAGGGCTCGCTAGGTAACCTATATAGTCCAAGTGCCCGCTAAGAAACCAAGATAGTCCAAGTGCCCGTTAGGTAACCTACATAGTCCAAGTGCCCGCTAGGTAACCTATATAGTCCAAGTGCCCGCTAAGAAACCAAGATAGTCCAAGTGCCCGTTAGGTAACCTAGATAGTCCAAGTGCCCGCTAGGTAACCTACATAGTCCAAGTTCCCGCTAGGTAACCTAGATAGTCCAAGTGCCCGTTACCTAACCTAGATAATCCAATTGCCCGCTATGCAACATACATAGTCCAAGTGCCCTTTCGTTAACCTAGATAGTCCAAGTGCCCGCTAGGTAACCTACATAGTCCAAGGGCCCGCTAGGTAACCTATATAGTCCAAGTGCCCGCTAAGAAACCAAGATAGTCCAAGTGCCCGTTGGGTAACCTAGAGAGCCCAAGTGCCTGCTAAGTAACCTACATACTCCAAGTTCCCGCTAGGTAACCTGGATAGTCCATGTGCCCATTACCTAACCTAGATAATCCAATTGCCCGCTATGCAACATACATAGTCCAAGTGCACATTCGTTAACATAGAAGTCCAAGTTCCCGCTAGGTAACCTACATAGTCCAAATGCCCGTTCGGTAACCTAGATAGTCCAAGTGCCCGCTTATTAACCTACATAGTCCAAGTGCCCGCTAGGTAACCTAGATAGTGCAAGTGCCCGCTAGGTAACCTACAAAGTCCAAGTGCCCGCTAGGTATCCTATATAGTCCAAGTGCCCGCTAAGAAACCAAGATTGTCCAAGTGCCCGTTAGGTAACCTAGATAGTCCAAGTGCCAGCTAGGTAACCTACATAGTCCAAGTTCCCGCTAGGTAACCTAGATAATCCAAGTGCCCATTACCTAACCTAGACAATCCAATTGCCCGCTATGCAAAATACATAGTCCAAGTGCCCATTCGTTAACCTAGAAGTCCAAGTGCCCGCTAGGTAACCTACATAGTCCAAATGCCCGTTCGGTAACCTAGATAGTCCAAGTGCCCGCTAATTAACCTACATAGTCCACGTGCCCGCTAGGTAACCTAGATAGTGCAAGTGCCCGCTAGGTAACCTACAAAGTCCAAGTGCCCGCTAGGTAACCTATATAGTCCAAGTGCCCGCTAAGAAACCAAGATAGTCCAAGTGCCCGTTAGGTAACCTAGATAGTCCAAGTGCCCGCTAGGTAACCTACATAGTCCAAGTTCCCGCTAGGTAACCTAGATAGTCCAAGTGCCCATTACCTAACCTAGATAATCCAATTGCCCGCTATGCAACATTCATAGTCCAAGTGCCCATTCGTTAACCTAGAAGTCCAAGTGCCCGCTAGGTAACCTACATAGTCCAAATGCCCGTTCGTTAACCTACATAGTCCAAGGGCACACTATATAACCTTGATCGTCCAAGTGACTTTGGTTAACCTACATAGTCCAAGTGCCCGCAAGGTAACCTATATAGTCCAAGTTCCAGCTATGTAACCTAGATAGTCCAAGGGCCCGCTAGTTAACCTACATAGTCCAAGTGCCCGCTAGGTAAACTAGATAGTCCAAGTGCCCGATAGTTAACCTACATAGTCCAAGGGCCCGCTAGTTAACCTAGATATTCCAAGTGCCCGCTAGTTAACCTAGATCATCCAAGTGTACGCTAGTTAACCTACATAGTCCAAGTTCCCGTTAGGTAACCTAGATAGTACAAGTGCCCGCAAGGTAACCTAGATATTCCAAGTTCCTGTTAGCTAAACTAGATAATCCAAGTGCCTGCTAGGTAACCTACATAGTCCAAGTGACCTTTCGTTAACCTAGATAGTCCAAGTGCCCACTAGGTAACCTACATAGTCCAAGGGCCCGCTAGGTAACCTATATAGTCCAAGTGCCCGCTAAGAAACCAAGATAGTCCAAGTGCCCGTTAGGTAACCTAGATAGTCCAAGTGCCCGCTAGGTAACCTACATAGTCCATGTTCCCGCTAGGTAACCTAGATAGTCCAAGTGCCCGCTAAGAAACCAAGATAGTCCAAGTTCCCGTTAGGTAACCTACATAGTCCAAGTGCCCGCTAGGTAACCTACATAGTCCAAGTTCCCGCTAGGTAACCTAGATAGTCCAAGTGCCCGTTACCTAACCTAGATAATCCAATTGCCCGCTATGCAACATACATATTCCAAGTGCCCTTTCGTTAACCTAGATAGTCCAAGTGCCCGCTAGGTAACCTACATAGTCCAAGGGCCCGCTAGGTAACCTATATAGTCTAATTGCCCGCTTAGAAACCAAGATACTCCAAGTGCCCGTTGGGTAACCTAGAGAGTCCAAGTGCCCGCTAAGTAACCTACATAGTCCAAGTCCCCGCTAGGTAACCTAGATAGTCCAAGTGCCCATTACCTAACCTAGATAATCCAATTGCCCGCTATGCAACATACATAGTCCAAGTGCCCATTCGTTAACCTAGAAGTCCAAGTGCCCGCTAGGTAACCTACATAATCCAAATGCCCGTTCGGTAACCTAGATAGTCCAAGTGCCAGCTAATTAACCTACATAGTCCAAGTGCCCGCTAGGTAACCTAGATAGTGCAAGTGCCCGCTAGGTAACCTACAAAGTCCAAGTGCCCGCTAGGTAACCTATATAGTCCAAGTGCCCGCTAAGAAACCAAGATTGTCCATGTGCCCGTTAGGTAACCTAGATAGTCCAAGTGCCAGCTAGGTAACCTACATCGTCCAAGTTACCGCTAGGAAACCTAGATAGTCCAAGTGCCCATTAGTTAACCTAGATAGTCCAAGTGCCCGCTTGGTAACCTAGATAGTCCAACAGACCGCTAGTTAACCTACATACTTCAAGAACCCGCTAGGTAACGTGGATATTTCAAGTGCCAGGTAGATAACCTAGATAATCCAAGTGCCCGATAGGTAACCTACAGTGTCTAAGTGCCCGCTAGTTTATCTATATAGTCCAAATGCCCGCTAGGGAACCTACATAGTCCAAGTGCCCACTAGTTAACCTACATAGTCAATGGGCCCGCTAGTTAACCTACATAGTTCAAGAGCCCGCTAGTTAACCTAGATCGTGCAAGTGTCCGCTAGTTAACCTACATAGTCCAAGTGCCACTTAGCTAACCTAGGTATTCCAAGGGCCTGCTAGATAACCTACATAGTCCAAGTGCCCGCTAGGGAACCTACATAGTCCAAGTGCCTGCTAGTTAAACTATTGTCCAAGGGACCGCTAGTTAACCTAGATAGTCCAAGTACCCGCTAGTTAACCTAGATCTTCCAATTGTCCGCTAGTTAACCTACATAGTCCAAGTGCCCGTTCGGTAACCTAGATAGTCCAAGTGCCCTTTAGGGAACCTAGATAGTCCAAGTGCCCGCTAGGGAACCTACATAGTCCAATTGCCCGCTCTGGAACATACATAGTCCAAGTGCCCGTTAGTTAACCTAGATTATCCAAGTGCCGCTAGTTAACCTAGATAGTCCAAGTAACCGCTAGGTAACCTACATAGTCCAATGCCTGCTAGGTAACATATATAGTCCAAATGCCCGCTAGGGAACCTACATAGTCCAAGTGCCTGCTAGTTAACCTAGATAGTCCACGTGCCTGCTAGTTAACCTTGATAGTCCAAGTGCCTTCTAGTTACCCTAAATAGTCCAAGTGTCCGATAGGTAACCTACATAGTCCAAGTGCCCACTAGGTAACCTAAATAATCCAAATGCCCGCTAGTTAATCTAGAGAGTCCAAGTGCCGGCTAGTTAACCTACATAGTCCATGGGCCCTCTAGTTAACCTAGATAGTCCATGCCCGCTAGGGGACATACATAGTCCAAGTGCCCGCTAGGTAACTTATATAGTCCACGTGCCCACTAGGGAACCTACATAGTCAAAGTGCCCGCTAGGGAACCTGCATTGTACAAGTGCCCGCTAATTAACCTAGATAGTTCAAGTGCCCGCTAGTTAAGCTAGATAGCCCAAGTGCCCGCTAGTTAACCTTGATCATCCAAGTGCCCGCTAGTTAACCTACATAGTCCAAGTGCCTGATAGGGAACCTACATAGTCCAAGTGCCCGATAGGGAACCTAGATAGTCCAAGTGCCCGTAGGGAACCTATATAGTCCAAGTGCCCGCTAGGGAACCTACATAGTCAAAGTGCCCGCTAGGAAACCTGCATTATGCAAGTGCCCGCTAGTTAACCTAGATAGTCCAAGTGCCCGCTAGTTAACCTACATAGTCCAAGGTCAGCTAGTTAACCTAGATAGTCCAAATACCCGCTAGTTAACCTACATAGTCCAAGAACCCGCTAGTTAACCTAGATATTCCAAGTGGCCGCTAGTTTACCTACATAGTCCAAGGGCCCGCTAGTTAACTTAGATATTCCAAGTGCCCGCTAGTTAACCTACATGGTCAAAGTGCCCTTAGGGAATCTATATAGTCCAAGTGCCCGCTAGGGAACCTGCATTGTATAAGTGCCTGCTAATCAACCTAGATAGTCCAAGTGCCTGCTAGTTAACCTAGATATTCCAAGTGCCCGCTAGTTAACCTTTATCATCCAAGTGCCCGCTAGTTAACCTACATAGTCCAAGTACCTGATAGGGAACCTACATAGTCCAAGTGCTCGCATAGTAACCTACATAGCCCAAGTGCCCGATAGGGAACCTACATATTCCAAGTGCCCGTTAGGGAACCTAGATAGTCCAAGTGCCCGTTAGGAACCTATATAGTCCAAGTGCCCACTAGGGAAGCTACATAGTCAAAGTACCCGCTAGGGAACCTGCATTGTGCAAGTTCCCGCTAGTTAACCTAGATAGTCCATGTGCGCGCTAGTTAACTTACATAGTCCAAGGTCAGCTAGTTAACCTAGATAGTCCAAGTGCCCGCTAGTTAACCTACATAGTCCAATGTCAGCTAGTTAACCTAGATAGTCCAAGTGCCCGCTAGTTAACCTACATAGTCCAAGAACCCGCTAGTTAACCTAGATAGTCCAAGTGCCCGCTAGTTAACCTAGATCGTCCAAGTGTCCGCTAGTTAACCTACATAGTCCAAGTTCCCGTTAGGTAACCTAGATAGTACAAGTGCCCGCAAGGTAACCTACATAGTCCAAGTGCCCGCTAGGTAACCTAGATATTCCAAGTTCCTGTTAGCTAACCTAGATAATCCAAGTGCCCGCTAGGTAACCTACATAGTCCAAGTGCCCTTTCGTTAACCTAGATAGTCCAAGTGCCCGCTAGGTAACCTACATAGTCCAAGTTCCCGCTAGGTAACCTAGACAGTCCAAGTGACCATTAGGTTACCTACATAGTACAAGTGCCCGTTCGTTAACCTACATAGTCCAAGTGCCCGCCAGGTTACGTAGATAGCCCAAGTGCCCGCTAGGGAACGTACGTAGTCCAAGTTCCCGCTAGGTAACCTAGATAGTCCAAATGCCCGCTAGATAACCAACATAGTCCAAGTGCCTCCTAGGTAAACTACATAGTCCAAGTGCCCACTAGGTAACCTAGACTGTCCAAGTACCCGATAGGGAACCTACATAGTCCAAGTGCTCGCTAGGCAACCTACATAGTCCAAGTGCCCGCTAGGTAACCTAGATAGTCCAATTGCCCGTTAGCTAACCTTGATAGTCGAAGTGTCCGCTAGTTAACCTACATAGACCAAGTGCCTGTTCGTTAACGTAGATAGGCCAAGTGCCTGCTAGGTAACCTAGACAGTCCAAGTGCCCGCTAGGTTACCTACATAGTCCAAGTGCACGTTCGTTAACCTAGATAGTCAAAGTGCCTGCTAGGTAACCTAAATAGTCCAAGTGCCCGTTAGGTAACCTAGATAGTCCAAGTGCCCGCTACGTAACCTACATAGTCCAAGTGCCCGCTAGTTAACCTACATAATCCAAGTGCCCGTTAGGTAACCTAGATAGTACAAGTGCCCGCAAGGTAACATACATAGTCCAAGTGCCCGCTAGGTAACCTAGATATTCCAAGTTCCTGTTAGCTAACCTAGATAATCCAAGTGCCCGCTAGGTAACCTACATAGTCCAAGTGCCCTTTCGTTAACCTAGATAGTCCAAGTGCCCGCTAGGTAACCTACATAGTCAAAGGGTCCGCTAGGTAACCTATATAGTCCAAGTGCCCGTTACCTAACCTAGATAGTCGAATTGCCCGCTATGCAACATACATAGTCCAAGTGCCTGCTAGTTAACCTACATAGTCCAAGTGCCCGCTAGGTAACCTAGATAGTCCAAGTGCCCGCTAGGTAACTTACATAGTCCAAATGCCCGCTGGGCAACCTAGATAGTCCAAGTGCCCGTTCGTTAACCTAGATAGCCAAGTGCCCGCTAGGTAACCTAGATCGTCTAAGTGTCCTCTAGTTAACCTACATAGACCAAATGCACGCTAGTTAACCTACATAGTCAAATTGCCGCTAGGTAACCTACATAGTGCAAGTGTCCCCTAGTTAACCTACATAGTCCAAGTGCCCACTAGTTAACATAGATAGTCCAAGCGCCCACTAGGGAACATACATAGTCCAAGTGCCCGCTAGGTAACCTAGATAGTCCAAGGGCCCGCTAGTTAACCTACATAGTCCAAGTGCCCGGTAGTTAACTTACATAGTCCAAGAGCCCCCTCTGGAACCTACATAGTCCAAGTGCCTGCTAGTTAACCTAGATATTCCAAGTGCCCGCTAGTTAACCTTTATCATCCAAGTGCCCGCTAGTTAACCTACATAGTCCAAGTACCTGATAGGGAACCTACATAGTCCAAGTGCTCGCATAGTAACCTACATAGCCCAAGTGCCCGATAGGGAACCTACATATTCCAAGTGCCCGTTAGGGAACCTAGATAGTCCAAGTGCCCGTTAGGAACCTATATAGTCCAAGTGCCCACTAGGGAAGCTACATAGTCAAAGTACCCGCTAGGGAACCTGCATTGTGCAAGTTCCCGCTAGTTAACCTAGATAGTCCATGTGCGCGCTAGTTAACTTACATAGTCCAAGGTCAGCTAGTTAAGCTAGATAGTCCAAGTGCCCGCTAGTTAACCTACATAGTCCAATGTCAGCTAGTTAACCTAGATAGTCCAAGTGCCCGCTAGTTAACCTACATAGTCCAAGAACCCGCTAGTTAACCTAGATAGTCCAAGTGCCCGCTAGTTAACCTAGATCGTCCAAGTGTCCGCTAGTTAACCTACATAGTCCAAGTTCCCGTTAGGTAACCTAGATAGTACAAGTGCCCGCAAGGTAACCTACATAGTCCAAGTGCCCGCTAGGTAACCTAGATATTCCAAGTTCCTGTTAGCTAACCTAGATAATCCAAGTGCCCGCTAGGTAACCTACATAGTCCAAGTGCCCTTTCGTTAACCTAGATAGTCCAAGTGCCCGCTAGGTAACCTACATAGTCCAAGTTCCCGCTAGGTAACCTAGACAGTCCAAGTGACCATTAGGTTACCTACATAGTACAAGTGCCCGTTCGTTAACCTACATAGTCCAAGTGCCCGCCAGGTTACGTAGATAGCCCAAGTGCCCGCTAGGGAACGTACGTAGTCCAAGTTCCCGCTAGGTAACCTAGATAGTCCAAATGCCCGCTAGATAACCAACATAGTCCAAGTGCCTCCTAGGTAAACTACATAGTCCAAGTGCCCACTAGGTAACCTAGACTGTCCAAGTACCCGATAGGGAACCTACATAGTCCAAGTGCTCGCTAGGCAACCTACATAGTCCAAGTGCCCGCTAGGTAACCTAGATAGTCCAATTGCCCGTTAGCTAACCTTGATAGTCGAAGTGTCCGCTAGTTAACCTACATAGACCAAGTGCCTGTTCGTTAACGTAGATAGGCCAAGTGCCTGCTAGGTAACCTAGACAGTCCAAGTGCCCGCTAGGTTACCTACATAGTCCAAGTGCACGTTCGTTAACCTAGATAGTCAAAGTGCCTGCTAGGTAACCTAAATAGTCCAAGTGCCCGTTAGGTAACCTAGATAGTCCAAGTGCCCGCTACGTAACCTACATAGTCCAAGTGCCCGCTAGTTAACCTACATAATCCAAGTGCCCGTTAGGTAACCTAGATAGTACAAGTGCCCGCAAGGTAACATACATAGTCCAAGTGCCCGCTAGGTAACCTAGATATTCCAAGTTCCTGTTAGCTAACCTAGATAATCCAAGTGCCCGCTAGGTAACCTACATAGTCCAAGTGCCCTTTCGTTAACCTAGATAGTCCAAGTGCCCGCTAGGTAACCTACATAGTCAAAGGGTCCGCTAGGTAACCTATATAGTCCAAGTGCCCGTTACCTAACCTAGATAGTCGAATTGCCCGCTATGCAACATACATAGTCCAAGTGCCTGCTAGTTAACCTACATAGTCCAAGTGCCCGCTAGGTAACCTAGATAGTCCAAGTGCCCGCTAGGTAACTTACATAGTCCAAATGCCCGCTGGGCAACCTAGATAGTCCAAGTGCCCGTTCGTTAACCTAGATAGCCAAGTGCCCGCTAGGTAACCTAGATCGTCTAAGTGTCCTCTAGTTAACCTACATAGACCAAATGCACGCTAGTTAACCTACATAGTCAAATTGCCGCTAGGTAACCTACATAGTGCAAGTGTCCCCTAGTTAACCTACATAGTCCAAGTGCCCACTAGTTAACATAGATAGTCCAAGCGCCCACTAGGGAACATACATAGTCCAAGTGCCCGCTAGGTAACCTAGATAGTCCAAGGGCCCGCTAGTTAACCTACATAGTCCAAGTGCCCGGTAGTTAACTTACATAGTCCAAGAGCCCCCTCTGGAACCTACATAGTCCAAGTGCCTGCTAGGGAACCTACATAGTTCAAGTGTCCGTAGGGAACATACAGAATCCAGGTGCCCGCTAGGGAATCTACATAGTCCGAGGGCCCGCTAGTTAACATAGATAGTCTAAGTACCCGCTAGTTAACTTAGATCGTCCAAGTGCACGCTCGTTAACCTACATAGTCCAAGTGCCCGCTAGTTAACCTACATAGTCCAAATGCCCGTTCGTTAACCTACATAGTCCAAGGGCCCAAAAGTTAACCTAGATCGTCTAAGTGTCCTCTAGTTAACCTACATAGTCCAAATGCACGCTAGTTAACCTACATAGTCAAATTGCCGCTAGGTAACCTACACAGTGCAAGTGTCCCCTAGTTAACCTACATAGTCCAAGTGGCCGGTAGTTAACATAGGTAGTCCAAGTGCCCACTAGTTAACATAGATAGTCCAAGCGCCCACTATGGAACATACATAGTACAAGTGCCCGCTAGGTAACCTAGATAGTGCATGTGCCCGGTAGTTAACCTACATATTCCAAGTGCCCGCTAGGTAACCTAGATAGTCCAAGGGCCCGCTAGTTAACCTACATAGTCCATGTGCCCAGTAGTTAACTTACATAGTCCAAGTGCCCCCTCTGGAACCTACATAGTCCAAGTGCCTGCTAGGGAACCTACATAGTTCAAGTGTCCGTAGGGAACATGCAGAATCCAAGTGCCCGCTAGGGTATCTAGATAGTCCAAGGGCCCGCTAGATAACCTAGATCGTCCAAGTGCACGCTAGTTAACCTACATAGTCCAAGGGCCCGCTAGTTAACCTATGTACTCCAAGTGCCCGCTAGGGAACCTACATAGTCAAAGTGCCCCCTAGGGAACCTACATAGTCCAAGTGCCCGCTAGTTAACCTAGATAGTCCAAGTGCCCGCTAGTTAACCTAGATAGTCCAAGTGCCCGCTAGTTAACCAGGATCATCAAAGTGCCCTCTAGTTAACTTACATAGTCCAAAGGCCTGCTAGTTAACCTACATAGAGCAAGGGCCCGCTAGTTAACCTTGATAGTCCAAGTGCCCGCTAGTTAACCTACATTGTCCAAGTTCCCGCTAGGTAACCTAGACAGTCCAAATGACCATTAGGTTACCTACATAGTACAAGTGCCCGTTCGTTAACCTACATAGTCCAAGTGCCCGCCAGGTAACGTAGATAGCCCAAGTGCCCGCTAGGGAACGTACATAGTCCAAGTGCCCGCTAGGTAATCTAGATAGTCCAAATGCCCGCTAGTTAACCAACATAGTCCAAGTGCCTACTGGGTAAACTACATAGTCCAAGTGCCCACTAGGTAACCTGGACTGTCCAAGTACCCGCTAGGTAACCTAGATAGTCCAATTGCCCGTTAGCTAACCTAGATAGTCGAAGTGTCCGCTAGTTAACCTACATAGTCCAAGTGCCCGTTCGTTAACGTAGATAGGCCAAGTGCCTGCCAGGTAATCTAGACAGTCCAAGTGCCCGCTAGGTTACCTACATAGTCCAAGTGCACGTTCGTTAACCTAGATAGTCCATGTGCCCGCTGGTAACCTACATAGTCCAAGGGCCCGCTAGGTAACCTTGATAGTCCAAGTGCCTTCTAGTTAACCTACATAGTCCAAGCGCCCGCTAGGTATCCTACATAGTCCAAGTGCCCACTAGTTAACCTAAATAATCCAAATGCCCGCTAGGGAAACTACATAGTCCAAGTGCCCGCTAGTTAACCTAGATAGTCCAAGTGCCCGCTAGTAAACCTAGATAATCCAAGGGCCCGCTAGTTAATCTACATAGTCCAAGTGCCCTTTCGTTAACCTAGATAGTCCAAGTGTCCTTTAGGTGACCTACATAGTCCAAGGGCCAGCTAGGTAACCTATATAGTCCAAGTGCCCACTAAGAAATCAAGATAGTCCAAGTGCCCGTTAGGTAACCTAGATAGTCCAAGTGCCCGCTAGGTAACCTACATAGTCCAAGTGCCCGCTAGTTAACCTACATAGTCCAAGGGCCCACTAGTTAACCTAGATCGTCTAAGTGTCCTCTAGTTAACCTACATAGTCCAAGTGCCTCTAGGTAACCTACATAGTGCAAGTGTCCCCTAGTTAACCTACATAGTCCAAGTGGCCGGTAGTTAACATAGATAGTCCAAGTGCCCACTAGGGAACATACATAGTACAAGTGCCCGCTAGGTAACCTAGATAGTGCATGTGCCCGGTAGTTAACCTACATAGTCCAAGTGCCCGCTAGGTAACCTAGATAGTCCAAGTGCCCGCTAGTTAACCTAGATAGTTCAAGTGCCCTCTAGTTAACCTAGATCGTCCAAGTGCCCGCTAGTTAACCTACGTAGTCACAAGGCCCGCTAGTTAACCTACATAGTCCAAGGTCCGCTAGTTAACCTAGATAGTCCAAGTGCTCGCTAGTCAACCTACATAGTACAAGGGCCCACTAGTTGACCTAGATAGTCCAAGTGCCCGCTAGCTAACCTAGATAGTCCAAGTGCCCGCTAGGTAACCAAAGTAGTCCAAATATCCGATAGGGATCCTACATAGTCCCAGTGCCCGCTAGGTAACCTACATTGTCCAAGTGCCCGTTCGTTAACCTAGATAGTCCAAGTGCCCGCTACGTAACCTAGACTGTCCAAGTGCCCGCTAGGTTACCTACATTGTCCAAGTGCCCGTTCGTTAACCTAGATAGTCCAAGTGCCCGCTAGGAAACCTACATAGTCCAAGGGCCCGCTAGGTAACCTAGATAGTCCAAGTGCCCGCTAGGTAACCTAGAGTCCAAGTGCTCGATAGTAGACCTACATAGTCCAAGTGCCCGCTATGTAACCTAGATAGTCAAAGTGCCCGTTAGGTAACCTAGATAGCCCAAGTGCCCGCTAGGTAACTTACATTGTCCAAGTTCCCGCTAGGTAACCTAGAGTCCAAGTGCTCGCTAGTTAACCTACATAGTCCAAGTGCCCGCTAGGTAACCTAAATAATCCAAATGCACACTCTAGAAATTACATAGTCCAAGTGCCCACTAGTTAACCTAGATAGTCCAAGTGCCTGCTAATGAACCTGCATAATCCATGGGCCCGCTAGTTAGCCTACATAGTGCAAGGGCCCGCTAGTTAACCTACATCGTCCAAGGGCCCGCTAGTTAACCTAGATAGTCCAAGTGCCCGCTAGTTAACCTACATAGTCTAAGTGCCCGCTAGGTAACCTAGACAGTTCAAGTGACCACTAGGTTACCCACATAGTCCAAGTGCCCGATTGTTAACCTACATAGTCCAAGTGCCCGCTAGGTAACCAATATAGTCCAAATGCCGGCTTGGGGCCCTAATATTCCAAAAGCCCGCTAGTTAACCTAGATAGTCCAAGTGCTCGCTAGTTAACCTAGATAGTCCCAGTGCCCGCTAGTTAACCTAGATAAACCAAGTGCCCGCTAGGGAACCTATCTAGTCCAAGTACCCGCTAGGAAACATACATAGTCCAAGTGCCCGCTAGGTAACTTAGATAGTCCAAGTACCCGCTAGGGAACGTACATAGTCCAAGTGCCCGCTAGGTAACCTAGATAGTCCAAGTGCCCGCTAGTTAACCTACATAGTCCAAGTGCCCGCTAGGTAACCGAGATAGTGCAAGTGCCCGCTAGTTAAACTAGATAGTTGAAGTACCTGCTAGGTAACCTAGATCGTCCAAGGGCCCCCTAGTTAGCCTACATATTCCAAGTGCCCGCTAGGTGACCTAGATATTCCAAGTGCCCGTTCGGTAACCTAGATAGTCTAAGTGCCCTTTAGGGAACCTAGATAGTCAAAGGGCCCGATAGTAAACCTACATAGTCCATGGGCCCGCTAGTTAACCTACATAGTGCAAGTGTCCGCTAGTTAACCTACATATTCCAAGTGCCCGCTATTTAACCTACATAATCTAAGTGCCAGCTAGGTAACCTAGATAATACAAGTGCCTGCTAGGGAATCTACATAGTCCAAGTGCCTGTTAGCTAACCTAGATCGTCCAAATGGCGGCTAGGTAACCTACATAGTCCAAGTGCCCATTCGTTAACCTAGATAATCCAAGTGCCCGCTAGGTAACCTAGACAGTCCAAGTGCCCGCTAGTTAACCTACATAGTCCAAGTGCCCGATAGGGAACCTACATAATCCAAGTGCCCGCTCGGCATCCTACATACTCCAGGGGCCCGTTAGTTAACCTAGATAGTCAAAGTGCCTGCTAGGTAACCTAGATAGTCCAAGTGCCCGCTTGTAACCTACATAGTAAAAGTTCCCAATGGTAACCTAAATAGTCCAAATGCCCGATAGGGAACCTACATAGTCCAAGTGCCTGCTAGTAAACCTACATAATCCATGGCCCGCTAGTTAACCTACATAGTGCAAGGGCCCGCTAGTTAACCTAGATCGTGCAAGTGTCCGCTAGTTAGCCTATATACCAAGTGCCCGCTACGTAACCTAGATAGTCCAAGGGCACGCTAGTTAAACTACATAGTGTAAGTGCCCGCTAGGCAACCTAGATAGTCCAAAGCCCGCTAAGGAACCTACATAGTCCAAGTGCACGCTAGTTAACATATATAGTCCAAGTGCCCGCTAGTTAACCTAGATAGTCCAAGTGCCTGCTAAGTAACCTACATAGTGCAAGTGTCCGCTAGTTAACCTACATAGTCCAAGTGCCCGCTAGTTAACCTAGATAGTTCAAGTACCCGCTAGGTAACCTAGATAGTCCAAGGGCCCCCTAGTTGGCCTATATAGTCCAAGTGCCCGCTAGGTAACCTATGTAGTCCAAGTGCCCTTTAGGGAACCTAGATAGTCGAAGGGCCCGCAAGTAAACCTACATAGTTCAAGGGCCCGCTAGTTAACCTACATATTCCAAGTGCCCTCTAGTTAACCTACATAATCTAAGTGCCCGTTAGCTAACCTAGATAGTCCAAGGGCCCGCTAGTTGACCTACATAGTCCACGTGCCAGCTAGGTATCCTAGATAGTACAAGTGCCCGCTAGGAAACCTAGATAGTCCAAGTGCCCGTTAGTTAACCTAGATAGTCCAAGTGCCCACTAGGGGACGGACTTAGTCCATGTGCCCATTAGCTAACCTAGATAGTCCAAGTGCCCGCTAGTTAACATTGATCATCCAAGTGCCCGCTAGTTAACCTAGATAGTCCAAGTGCCCTCTAGTTAACCTAGATCGTCCAAGTGCCCGCTAGTTAACATACATAGTCCAAAGGCCCGCTAGTTAACCTACACAGTCCAAGGTCCGCTAGTTAACCTAGATAGTCCAAGTGCTCGCTAGTCAACCTACATAGTACAAGGGCCCACTAGTTGACCTAGATAGTCCAAGTGCCCGCTAGCTAACCTAGATAGTCCAAGTGCCCGCTAGGTAACCTAGAGTCCAAGTGCTCGATAGTTAACCTACATAGTCCAAGTGCCCGCTATGTAACCTAGATAGTCAAAGTACCCGTTAGGTAACCTAAATAGTCCAAGTGCCCGCTAGGTAACTTACATTGTCCAAGTTCCCGCTAGGTTACCTAGATAGTCCAAGTGCCCGTTACCTAACCTAGATAGTCCAAGTGCCCGCTAGGCAACCTACATAGTCCAACTGCCCATTCATTAACCTAGATAGTACAAGTGCCCACTAGGTAACTTACATAGTCCAAGTGCCCGCTAGGTAACCTATATAGTCCAAGTGCCTGCTAGGTAACCTAGATAGTCCAAGGGCCCGATAGTTAACCTACATAGTCCAAGGGCTCACTTGTTCACTTTGATAGTCCAAGTGCCCACTAGTTAACCTAGATCTTCCAAGTACCCGCTAGTTAACCTAGATTGTCCAAGTGCCCGCTAGTTAACCTACATAGTCCAAGGGCCCACTAGTTAACCTAGATATTCCAAGTGTCCTCTAGTTAACCTACATTGTCCAAGTGCCCGCTAGTTAACCTATATACCAAGTGCCCGCTACGTAACCTAGATATTCCAAGGCCACGCTAGTTAACCTATATCGTCCAAGTGCCCGCTAGGCAACCTAGATAGTCCAAGTGCCCGCTAAGGAACCTACATAGTCCAAGTGCACGCGAGTTAACATATATAGTCCAAGTGCCCGCTAGTTAACCTAGATAGTCCAAGTGCCTGCTAAGTAACCTACATAGTGCAAGTGTCCGCTAGTTAACCTACATAGTCCAAGTGCCCGCTAGTTAACCTATATCGTCCAAGTGCTCGCTAGGCAACCTAGATAGTCCAAGTGCCCGCTTAGGAACCTACATAGTCCAAGTGCACGCGAGTTATCCTAGATAGTCCAAGTGCCCGCTAGTTAACCTAGATAGTCCAAGTGCCTGCAAGGTAACCTACATAGTGCAAGTGTCCGCTACTTAACCTACATATTCCAAGTGCCCGCTAGTTAACATAGATAGTCCAAATGCCCTCTAGGGAACGTACATAGTCCAAGTGCCCGCTAGGTAACCTAGATAGTTCAAGTACCCGCTAGGTAACCTAGATCATCAAAGGGCCCCCAAGTTAGCCTACATAGTCCAAGTGCCCGCTAGATAACCTAGATAGTCCAAGTGCCCTTTAGGGAACCTAGATAATCCAAGTGTCCTTTAGGGAACCTAGATAGTCAAGGGCCCGCTAGTAAACCTACATAGTCCATGGGCCTGCTAATTAACCTACATATTCCAAGTTCCCGTTAGTTAACCTACATAATCTAAGTGCCCGTTGGCTAACCTAGATAGTCCAAGGGCCCGCTAGTTGACCTACATAGTCAAAGTGCCAGCTAGGTAACCTAGGTAGTACAAGTGCCCGCTAGGGAACCTAGATAGTCCAAGTGCCTGTTGGCTAACCTAGATAGTCCAAGTGGCGGCTAGGTAACCTACATAGTCCAAGTGCCCGATCGTTAACGTAGATAATCCAAGTGCCCGTTCGTTAACCGAGATAATCCAAGTGCCCACTAGGTAACCTAGACAGTCCAAGTGCCCGCTAGTTAACCTACAAAGTCCAAGTGCCCTATAGGGAACCTACATAATCCAAGTGCCCGCTAGGCAACCTACAAAGTCCAAGTGCCCGTTAGTTAACCTAGATAGTCAAAGTGCCTGCTAGGTAACCTAGATAGTCCAAGTGCCCGCTAGGTAACCTACATAGTCCAAGTGCCCGCTAGGTAACCTAAATAGTCCAAATGCCCGCTAGGGAAACTACATAGTCCAAGTGCCCGCTAGTTAACCTAGATAGTCTAAGTGCCTGCTAGTAAACCTACATAATCCATGGGCCCGCTAGTTAACCTAGATAGTCCAAATGCCCGCTAGTTAACCTACATAGTCCAAGTGCCCGCGAGGTAACCTAGACAGTTCAAGTGACCACTAGGTTACCCACATAGTCCAAGTGCCCGTTCGTTAACCTACATAGTCCAAGTGCCCGCTAGGTAACCAATATAGTCCAAATGCCCGTTAGGGGCCCTAATATTCCAAATGCCCGCTAGTTAACCTAGATAGTCCAAGTGCTCGCTAGTTAACCTAGATAGTCCCAGTGCCCGCTAGTTAACCTAGATAGACCAAGTGCCCGCTAGGGAACCTATCTAGTCCAAGTACCCGCTAGGAAACCTACATAGTCCAAGTGCCCGCTAGGTAACGTACATAGTCCAAGTGCCTGGTAGGTAACCTAGATAGTCCAAGTGCCCACTAGTTAACCTACAAAGTCCAGGTTCCCCCTAGGTAACCTAGATAGTCCAAGGGCCCGCTAGGTAACCTACATATTCCATATGCCTAATAGGGAACCTATATAGTCCAAGTGCCCACTAGGTAATCTACATTGTCCATTTGCCCTCTAGGTAACCTACATAGTCCAAATGCCCACTAGTTAACCTACATAGTCCAAGTGCCCGATAGGGAACCTACATAATCCAAGTGACCGCCAGGGAACCTACATAGTCCAAGTGCCCGTTAGGTAACCTACATAGTCCAAATTCCCGCTAAGGAACCCACATAGTCCAAGTGCTCGCTAGGGAACCTACATAGTCCAAGTTCCCGTTAGTTAACCTAGATAGGCCCAGTGCCCGCTTGGTAACTTAGATAGTCCAACAGCCCTCTACGTAACCTACATACTCCACGAACCGGCTATAACGTAGATAGTTCAAGTGCCAGCTAGGTAACCTAGATAGTTCTTGTGCCGTTAGGTAACCTACAAAGTCTAAGTGCCCGCTAGGTTATCTATATAGTCCAAATGCCCGCTAGGGAATCTACATAGTCCAAGGGCCCGCTAGTTAACGTAGATAGTTCAAGTGCCCCTAGTTAATCTACATAGTCCAAGGGCCCGCTAGTTAACCTACATAGTCCAAGTACCCGCTAAAAACCTAGATAGTCCAAGTGCACGCTAGTTAACCTAGATAGTCCAAGTGCCCTCTAGTTAACCTAGATCGTCCAAGTGCCCGCTAAGAACCCTAGATAGTCCAATTGCCCGTTACCTAATCAAGATAGTCCAATTGCCCGCTATGCAACATACATAGTCCAAGTGCCCGTTAGTTAACCTAGATAGTCAAAGTGCCTGCTAGGTAACCTAGATAGTCCAAGTGCCCGCTAGGTAACCTAAATAGTCCAAATGCCCACTAGGGAAACTACATAGTCCAAGTGCCCGCTAGTTAACCTAGATAGTCCAAGTGCCTGCTAGTAATCCCACATAATCCATAGGCCCTCTAGTTAGCCTACATAGTGCAAGGGCCCGCTAGTTAACTTACATCGTCCAAGGGCCCGCTAGTTAACCTAGATAGTCCAAGTGCCCGCTAGTTAACCTACATAGTCTAAGTGCCCGCTAGGTAACCTAGACAGTTCAAGTGACCACTAGTTACCCACATAGTCCAAGTGCCCGTTCGTTAACCTACATAGTCCAAGTGCCCACTAGGTAACCAATATAGTCCAAATGCCCGCTAGGGGCCCTAATATTCCAAATGCCCGCTAGTTAACCTAGATAGTCCAAGTGCTCACTAGTTAACCTAGATAGTCCCAGTGCCCGCTAGTTAACCTAGATAGACCAAGTGCCCGCTAGGGAACCTGTCTAGTCCAAGTACCGGCTAGGAAAGGTACATACTCCAAGTGCCCGCTACGTAACGTACATAGTCCAAGTACCCGCTTGGTAACGTAGATAGTCCAAGTGCCCGCTAGGGAACGTACATAGTCCAAGTGCCCGTTAGGTAACCTAGATAGTTCAAGTGCCCGCTAGTTAACCTACATAGTCCAAGTGCCCGCTAGGTAACCTAGATAGTGTAAGTGCCAGCTAGTTAAACTAGATAGTTGAAGTACCCGCTAGGTAACCTAGATCGTCCAAGGGCCCCCTAGTTAGCCTACATAGTCCAAGTGCCCGCTAGCTAACCTAGATATTCCAAGTGCCCGTTCGATAACCTAGATAGTCTAAGTGCCCTTTAGGGAACCTAGATAGTCCAAGGGCCCGCTAGTAAACCTACATAGTCCATGGGCCCGCTAGTTAACCTACATAGTGCAAGTGTCCGCTAGTTAACCTACATATTCCAAGTGCCCGCTATTTAACCTACATAATCTAAGTGCCAGCTAGGTAACCTAGATAGTACAAGTGCCTGCTAGGGAATCTAGATAGTCCAAGTGCCTGTTAGGTAACCTAGATCGTCCAAAAGGCGGCTAGGTAACCTACATAGTCCAAGTGCCCGTTCGTTAACCTAGATAATCCAAGTGCCCGCTAGGTAACCTAGACAGTCCAAGTGCCCGCTAGTTAACCTACATAGTCCAAGTGCCCGATAGGGAACCTACATAATCCAAGTGCCCGCTCGGCAACCTACATACTCCAGGTGCGCGTTAGTTAACCTAGATAGTCAAAGTGCCTGCTAGGTAACCTAGATAGTCCAAGTGCCCGCTATGTAACCTACATAGTAAAAGTTCCCGATTGTAACCTAAATAGTCCAAATGCACGATAGGGAACCTACATAGTCCAAGTGCCTGCTAGTAAACCTACATAATCCATGGACGCTAGTTAACCTACATAGTGCAAGGGCCTGCTAGTTAACCTAGATCGTGC